>NC_090923.1:12782451-13096661 GCF_040938575.1 Ambystoma mexicanum | reverse complement strand
GCCAAGGCCTGTACTCATGATCAGAATCCTTTACTGGATAAAGCTGGACCCCATGTGATGGCCAAGGCCTGTACTCATGATCAGAATCCTTTACTGGGATAACGCTGGACCCCATGTGATGGCCTAGGCCTGTACTCATGATCAGAATCCTTTACTGGATAAAGCTGGACCCCATTTGATGGCCAAGGCCTGTACTCATGATCAGAATCCTTTACTGGGATAACGCTGGACCCCATGTGATGGCCAAGGCCTATGCTCATGATCACAATCCTTTACTGGATAAAGCTGGACCTCATGTGATGGCCAAGGCCTGTACTCATGATCAGAATCCTTTACTGGGATAACGCTGGACCCCATGTGATGGCCAAGGCCTGTACTCATGATCAGAATCCTTTACTGGATAAAGCTGGACCCCATGTGATGGCCAAAGCCTGTTCTCATGATCAGAATCCTTTACTGGGATAACGCTGGACCCCATGTGATGGCCAAGGCCTGTACTCATGATCAGAATCCCTGACTGGGATAACGCTGGCCCCCATGTGATGGCCAAGGTGAGGATTTATGATCAGAATCCTTTACTGGGATAACGCTGGAGGCAATGTTATGGCCAAGGCCTGTACTGATGTCCAGGATCCTTTACAGGGAAAACGCTGGACGCAATGTGATGTCCAAGGCCTGTACTGATGTCCAGGATCCTTTACTGGGATAACGCTGGACCCCACGTGATGGCCAAGACGAGGATTCATGATCAGATTCCTTTACTGGGATAACGCTGGACCCCACGTGATGGCCAAGATGAGGATTCTTGATCAGAATCCTTTACTGGGATAACACTGGACTCCATGTGTTCACCAAGGCTAGGATTCACAATCAGAATCCTTTACCGGGATAATGCTGGACCCCATGTGATGGCCAAGGCCTGTACTCATGATCAGAATCCTTTACTGGATAAAGCTGGACCCCATGTGATGGCCAAGGCCTGTACTCATGATCAGAATCCTTTACTGGGATAACGCTGGACCCCATTTGATGGCCAAGGCCTGTACTCATGATCAGAATCCTTTACTGGGATAACGCTGGACCCCATGTGATGGCCAAGGCCTGTACTCATGATCAGAATCCTTTACTGGATAAAGCTGGACCCCATGTGATGGCCAAGGCCTGTACTCATGATCAGAATCCTTTACTGGGATAACGCTGGACCCCATGTGATGGCCAAGGCCTGTACTCATGATCAGAATCCTTTACTGGGATAACGCTGGACCCCATGTGATGGCCAAGGCCTGTACTCATGATCAGAATCCCTGACTGGGATAACGCTGGCCCCCATGTGATGGCCAAGGCGAGGATTTATGATCAGAATCCTTTACTGGGATAATGCTGGACCCCATGTGATGGCCAAGGCCTGTTCTCATGATCAGAATCCTTTACTGGGATAACGCTGGACGCAATGTTATGGCCAAGGACTGTACTGATGTCCAGGATCCTTTACAGGGATAACGCTGGACGCAATGTGATGGCCAAGGCCTGTACTGATGTCCAGGTTCCTTTACAGGGATAACACTGGACCCCCATGTGATGGTCAAGGCCTGTTCTCATGATCAGAATCCTTTACTGGGATAATGCTGGACACCCATGTGATGGTCAAGGGCTGTATTCATGTTCAGAATCCTTTATTGGGATTACGCTGGACCCCATGTGATGGCCAAGGCGACGATTCATGATCAGAATCCTTTTCTGTGATAACACTGGACTCCATGTGATGGCCAAGGCCTGTACTCATGATCAGAATCCTTTACTGGGAGAACACTGGCCCCCATGTGATGGCCAAGGCCTGTTATCATGATCAGAATCCTTTACTGGGATAACGCTGGACCCCACGTGATGGCCAAGACGAGGATTCATGATCAGATTCCTTTACTGGGATAACGCTGGACCCCACGTGATGGCCAAGATGAGGATTCTTGATCAGAATCCATTACTGGGATAACACTGGAATCCATGTGTTCACCAAGGCTAGGATTCACGATCAGAATCCTTTACTGGGATAATGCTGGACCCCATGTGATGGCCAAGGCCTGGTCTCATGATCAGAATCCTTTACTGGGATAACGTTGGCCCCCATGTGATGGCCAAGGCGAGGATTTATGATCAGAATCCTTTACTGGGATAACGCTGGACCCCATGTGATTGCCAAGACCTGTTCTCATGATCAGAATCCTTTACTGGGATAACGCTGGCCCCCATGTGATGGCCAAGGCCTGTACTAATGTCCAGGATCCTTTACAGGGATAACGCTGGACCCCCATGCGATGGTCAAGGCCTGTTCTCATGATCAGAATCCCTGACTGGGATAACGCTGGCCCCCATGTGATGGCCAAGGCGAGGATTTATGATCAGAATCCTTTACTGGGATAACGCTGGACCCCATGTGATGGCCAAGGCCTGTTCTCATGATCAGAATCCTTTACTGGGATAACGCTGGACCCCATGTGATGGCCAAGGCCTGTTCTCATGATCAGAATCCTTTACTGGGATAACGCTGGACCCCATGTGATGGCCAAGGCGAGGATTCATGATCAGAATCCTTTACTGGGATAATGCTGGACCCCATGTAATGGCCAAGATAAGGATTCATGATCCAAATACTTTACTGGGATAACGCTGGACCCCATGTGATGGCCAAGGCCTGTACTCATGATCAGAATCCTTTACTGGGATAACGCTGGATCCCATGTGATGGCCAATACGAGGATTCATGATCACATTCCTTTACTGGGATAACGCTGGACCCCACGTGATGGCCAAGATGAGGATTCTTGATCAGAATCCTTTACTGGGATAACGCTGGACCCCATGTGATGGCCAAGGCCTGTACTCATGATGAGAATCCTTTACTGGGAGAACACTGGCCCCCATGTGATGGCCAAGACGAGGATTCATGATCAGATTCCTTTACTGGGATAACGCTGGACCCCACGTGATGGCCAAGACGAGGATTCTTGATCAGATTCCTTTACTGGGATAACGCTGGACCCCACGTGATGGCCAAGACGAGGATTCTTGATCAGAATCCTTTACTGGGATAACGCTGGACCCCATGTAATGGCCAAGATAAGGATTCATGATCCAAATACTTTACTGGGATAACGCTGGACCCCATGTGATGGCCAAGGCCTGTTCTCATGATCAGAATCCTTTACTGGGATAACGCTGAACCCCATGTGATGGCCAAGGCCTGTACTCATGATCAGAATCTTTTACTGGGATAACGCTGGTCCCCATGTCATGGCCAAGACGAGGATTTATGATCAGAATCCTTTACTGGGTGTGATGCTAGAAATGCATTGCAGGGACAGGGCCTCCATGTCCTTGTCCTATTCTCCTTTTATCATGTGCGTTCTGTGTTCTTTTCTGCACAGGAGTCCACGTGGGACTCCTGGCAGTGCAGCTCTTCCGCTTTTTGGTTTGGTGTACGACCCTTGGGATACCCCTATGTCACCCATGGGTGCAGGTACAACCGTAGTGTATTTTTTTGGGCACCTGTGTGTGGCTCACAGAGCAGGGTATGGGCGTGTGGCAGCTCCATGCTGAATTTGACAGGTGCTCTGAGTATCCTACATTTTGGGATACCCAGGTCCTGCCATTGGTATCAGTTGATTCCTGAAAGGAAACAAGATGTCCCCTGTGACCTCTTGCTTTCTATTGCCTATTACCTTGTACTCCCAAAGTCCTGGTAAGTCCTTCCTCTGTCCCTTCTCACTGACTGGTGTTGGGTGGAAGATCCATATATGGTATAGTGGGGATGTCCAGGCCAGACTTGCTGGAGCCTCCCCAGTGACTGTATGTTGTGGGTACACCCTTGGGGTGGGACCTGGGTGAATGGAGTGTGTGACCAATATACATTACGTGTTATGGATGTCTGGTTTCTAGAATGTGACACAAAGACTGAGACAACCCTGCCCGAAACTGGTATGAATGCAGTGTGGAGTGCTGAATGGCTGGGTGCTAATCCCAATACACATTCCATGTTGTGAGTGTCTGGAGGTAGGAAAATGGCCTGAATGCCTGTGAGCCTGATTGGCTGCCTGCATAAATGCCCTTCTGAGTGATTGGGCATTGCCTAAGTGTGACACAGCAGACTGAATGAGAGACCAAATAGTATATCTGGGGACCTCTCACTGCTGGAAATTGTTCAGAAACTGAAGTTGATACTGATGCTTAATCTCGAAAGCTGTGCCCGAAGAAGAAGGTTGACTGATGTTACCTTCACCACAATCCAAAAAAGTCTGTGCCGCCGAAACTGCTCCAAGAGAGGACCTGGCTAGGAGACCTCTTCCTGAGCTATGAGGGACCATCGTGCACTGCTAACCTTCGCCGAAGCACACTGGAAGTGATCCTTTCAGAGACTGTCAACCAGAGACGGGGTCCGCCGAGGAGATCGAAGAGAAGCACTGGACAGCCATCCACCGTCGTCGACCGCTAGCGGCTCGCCGAAGCTGTGTTGCCCAGAAGCGGGATTCACTTGATACTGCGCCACTGACGACCAGAGCTGCAACGCTCCACTTGATTAAGACACTTCGAATTCAAGGACGCTCTCGCCAGCACCGCCGACTGCTTTGTCCCGCCGGAGAAAGTTGAGGCTGCCGAGGAGCATCTGCTGGTGGGTTTCCCGCCACCCGAAGACCACCGAGATGGCGATGATCCGACGCCCTTGCTGGGTTCCTCTTTCACCAATTAACTATCGTTGTCAAGGTGCACCGCACACCTCATCTTTGCAGGACGTCCACGACTGATCGTCGACGACCACCGTCAGGACTAAAGCTGCTGCCTCAACTTCTTTGTTCATCATTTCTTCATGGAATCTTGATGATCCGTGGCTCCTGTGTTAAAGGGAGACGGTCAAGAAGGATCCGTCGACGACCTGGTGTCAAACTCTGCTATTCCGGGTACATTGGGGTTGTAGAACCTTTTTAGAGGGAAATAAGACTCATAAACATATATGGACTGGGCTTGTTGTATATCTTTATTTACAGGTTGCCCAGGTGGGAGGATCCGCATACAGAACTGTGCCTAATGGTAGTGGCCCAGTATTCTGCCTATTGTTTTAACTAACTTGCTTTCCTCCTATGTCTATTGTTGGTTCACTTTATAAACTGGTTTGTATGACATTTGAACCGAGTACAGTCGATGCATTTTAATGGAATCGGAGTAATAGTGGTATCACATCAAAACTGTATATATTCATCATTTTAGATTAACTTGAGTCGAAAGTGTGTTATTGCGATTGTGTGCATAATCAAAACCTTATTTATATAAAGAGCTGTGTTTTCACTAACATAGTGTGTGGACATTCCTTCGTGGGTGCTTGGGGACTACACTGTACTTAAGAACCAGCCTGCATCACCTCCTGAGAAGCTAGGCTTTGATTGCTCGTCCATTGCTACCAACAATAGAGAATCTTGGCTGGGGTCCAATGTGCCTCTCCTCTATCATATGAAAGCAGGAGTACAGACACCCCCCTCCGGTCCTTTACACTTGGATAATGCTGGACCCCATGTGATGGCCAAGATGAGGATTTCTATTTGTATTTGTATTTGTTTTATTTGTAATGTGCACCTTCAGGCTTGGAGGCATCAGGACGCAATTTAGGACATGGTTACATAACGAACATACCTATATTCAAATTTACATACATCGCAAACTATTCGGGCATATAGAGGTATACATCATTTAGAGGGTAGAGATTAGATCAGGTATTTTACTAGGACAGGGCCCCCAGGTACAAAGATATCTGAGTTTCAAGGCTGATTGAGGAGCCAGAATTTTGTTTTGGACTTGAAGGTACTAAAGCCTTCTTCTGATCTGATGGTGATGGGGAGGGCATTCTAAAGCTTGGAAGCTAGGACGGGGAAGCTTGATCCACCCGCTTTTTGTAATTTGAATCTAGGAATGGTTAAACAATGGGTCTGGGCGGTTCTTTGAGGGCGGGTAGGCCCGTGGCGGGATAGCCGGCTGCAGAGGTACGGGGGGGCTTGGTTGGCTAGGCATTTGTGGGTGAGGCCTAAGGCTTTTAGTGCAATTCTCTGTTTGACCGGTAGCCAGTGTAGGTTCGATCTAGATTCCGAGATGTGGTGGCTTTGCGGGATATTTAGGGCTGCTCTAATGGCGTTGTTCTGGAAGATTTGCAATTTGTTAAGATTCTCTTGGCTGGTTCCAAGGTAGAGGGTGCTACCATAGTCGATTTTAGCCATGATGAGGGTTCTGGCCAGTGTGACCGAATTAGGGGTGGTCAGAAATGGGCTGCAGGCTGCAATGAGTTTGCAGGTGTATGCTGAGGCAGATCTGACTGCATTAGTTTGACGGGAGAGGGATAAGGTGGTGTCAAGGTAGACGCCTATGGTTTTAGTGTTTTTCAAAACTTGGATGGTGTTCCCATCGATGATAAACGATTGGTAGGCTGGCTCAAGTTTACTAAGACGTTGCATGGTGCCCAAGATGAGGAGCTCAGTCTTGTCATCATTGAGGCATAACTGGTGTTGTGCCATCCAAGCTTGGATGATGAGGTAGACGTCATTCAGGGCCTTGGTATCAGCCAAGTAGTCACCAGTGATGGGAATCAATATCTGGGTGTCGTCAGCATAATTCGTATAAGAGACACCCAGATAGTCAAGTACATCAAACAAACAAACAAACAAACAAACAAACAAACAAACAATCAAAGAGCGGTTTTGTAAAAACATTATAGAGCGTTGGCGACACGCAGGAGCCCTGGGGGATGCCACAGTGAATAGGGGAAGGATCTGCAGCTGCAGATTGAGAGAAGACCCGCATAGATCTATTACTCAAGAATGATTTGATCCAGGCCGTAGCTGACGGAGAGAAATGGGCAGCTGAGTGAAGATGCTTGCATAAGATTTGGTGGTTGACCAAGTCGAATGCCGCAGAGAGGTCGAGTAGAAGTAGCAGGGCAAGTTTGCCGTTGTCCTTTAAGACTTCAATTTGACTCTTTAAGTCTTGTAGAGCTGTCTCTGTTCCATGTCTGGGGCGGAAGCCAGATTGTCTCAGGCCTAGAATATTATTGGCTTCCAAGTACTCTTGGATTTGCAGGTATGCTGCGCGGTCTAGGATTTTTAGCAGGAACGGGACAGTAGTAATAGGTCTGTAGTTGGTAGGTATGCTAGGGTCAAGGGTTGGTTTTTTGAGCAGGGGGATCACCCAGGCGTCCTTAAGGTTGTCAGGGACAGTTCCGGTTTTAAAGGCGGCATTGATGAAGGAAGTGATAAAAGGGGCCAAATCGTGGGCAGATTCCTTAATGATAAGGGCAGGGCAGGGATCACCCTGGCAGTTGGAAGGTTTGATCCTCAGGATAATGTTTTCCACCTTAGCAGTGGTGAGCGGTGAGAAGGCAAACCGTTTGAGATTGGGCAGGTCAGGGGAGAGGGCCCCACCTAGGGTGGGGGGGGTGATTGTCCATTTTCAGGCTGTCTTGTTTAGCTATGATTTTAGTTTGAAGCGTGGTGATTTTATACAGTAACGCTGCCTGAATGTTAGCACACCATTTGCTATCTTTAATGCAGGTGTCGGGAGGGGTAATGGGAGTTTCGAGCTCTTTTAGGATCTTAAAGAGTTCCTTAGAATTGGAGTCAGCTTGCAGGATGCGATTGTTAAGGGACTCTTTTTTCGCCTCTATAATGGCTGCTTTGTAGGTGAGTGATGCCAAGAAAAAAACGTCTTTTTGCGCATTAGAAGGGTGACTTTTCCAACGATTTTCGGCACAGCGTTTGGTTTTGCGAAGTACTCTTAACTGTGGAGTGAACCAAGAGTTAAGGTGTGCCCGTGGTTTGGCCTTCCTCAGTTTAATAGGGGCAATAGAGTCTATGGCAGTGAGCATGCTGCAGTTAGAGACTTCAGCTAGATTGGTAGTGTCATTTCAAGAGTCAGTAGCTGCTTTAAGTGAAGGGAGTAGCAGAGGGAGAAGTTTCTCCTTGGCTATGTCCTTTTTATTTCTGGTCGGGAGAGCAGGTGCTATCAAGGTCAGGGTACGGGGGAAGCTACAATAATAAAAGTGATAATGTGGTGGTCTGACCATAAACAAGGGGTATTGGCCACGACGTTGATATTACAGTTAGAGCTGACTAGCCAGTCTAGGGTCCTGCCTTTAGAGTGCATGGGCTCTTGGATGTGCAAAGCAAAGCCAGAATTAGAAAGGGCATTTTCTAAGTCTAGTGCAATGGGATCTTTGGGGTCGCCGAGTCCCAGGTTGAGGTCTCCAAGGAAGATAATTTGTGAGTTGGTTTTTGCATCATCAAGGAGGAGGGCAGAGATTTTGCCAGCAAAGGGGCCTGCCGGACCTGGGGGCCTGTAGATTAGGTGGAGGGTGGCTGTTTGATTAGGTGTAAGTGCCAATTTGACTGATAAAAGTTCAGCGGACTCGAGTTTAGTGTTGGTCGATAATCTTAAATCCAGAATGGTTTTGTGGATGATGGCTAGGCCACCGCCTCTGGTGTGGGAAGCAGAGGTGTGGTTGCATCTCATGATGACGAAGCCGGGTGGTACGGCAAGGGACAAGGTGGGACCGGATGCGGCGTGAAGCCAAGTTTCAGCTATGGTGATGAAGTCAAGATCTGATGATGTTATCAGGTCTGCTATGTCTAGGGCATGCGCTGGGAGGGATCTGGTGTTGATGAGGGCACCCTTGATAATCGGCCATTTTGCCTCTGTAGAGGCGGGTTTGCCATTGGTGGGTGCAGTGGGTGAGCACGGTGGTGTGTGTCGTGTTTGCTTGGGGAGATTACTGCGAGTGGGGCGTATGCAGAATCTGGTGCCTAATCTTGTGTTTCTGAGAGATAAGGAACACGGTTGATTCAGAGTGGGTTTACTAGCGAAGTGTTCCAACCAAAGGGCTGGGTCATTTAAGTATGGGTTAATGTCAGTGTTAAGGTGCTGGAGTCCTAAGGTAGGTGCCATGGGGTCCATTGTGGGGGTCGCCATGCGTAGGGTCGGGGGAGCAAGGCTAGGGAGCGATGAGGTGGCTGATGGCTGAGGATGTGTCGGCCGTGCCGGACATGTGCGTGGCTGAGTGATAGTTGCTGCTTCAACGGGCAGAATGTGGTACAATATAAAATATAAGGAGCACCCTGAAGAGCATGGTGAATGTGCACCTGGGGGGAGATGCGTCGCAACAATAGGCAAGTGCGATAATGCTGGGGCAGTGTAAAATCAACAGTTGGCAAGTTTACTTTTAGCTAAGGCAGTGTGCAGGCAAGTAGGTGCAAATAGGCAACAGAGGTCACCTAGATTCAAAATCACAGAGGTAGCAAAGATACATTGTGCAAAACAAGTATTATGGGGTATAATATAGCATTTGGTGTCCAAACCAGGAAATGGGAAGAATGCTATCGCTTTGTGGGAGACTTGGTTCAGTTACCTTAATGTAGACTAGGCAATGTTTAGTACGGTACAGTAGGCAGTTAGCAGGCAGATTCAATTTTAGCAATAAAGGGCAAAAAGGTACTAAGTACAATGCATAGACATGAGAAACCTAGATTTGATTTTAGCAATAAAGGGCAAAAAGGCACTAAGTTCGAATGCATAACAAGGGTACATAAATATGAATTGCCTGTAAGGACTAGGCATGGTATGGGTGTCCACCTGGATGCAAGGCACACAGGCCCATCTAGGGTAGGACACTGTGCAGATGATAATAAGGATTCAAGTCCAATACAATGAATAGAGCACTGTGGCGGGTGCAGGAGAGGTGATGGACGGGGCTATTTGAAAGGATAGGTAGATAAAGGGTGCAGAGGCAACATGGAGTACTCACAGCCTCATGGGGTACAAGTGGGGGGTATGGCCCTAGGCTCTGGTCAGCTCAGGACAGTCTCTGGACAGTTTTTGTCTTGCCCTCAGAGCCTTTCCAGGAAGGGCCGGCTTGCACCTCCCGGCGACTGATGGGTGGAGAAGTAGGGTGGAAGAGTCAATCATCCGGCGTCTCCAGTCAGGTAAAGGAAACACCGAAGAGGGGAGGCTTCAGTAGGCACGGGCGGCCATCTTGGAATGTATTCAGCCTCGTGTGCTGTAATGGTGGTCGAGTGGTTGAGGACCAGTCAGAAGGACAGCCACAACTTTAGAGGATTTGCAAAGTGCGGCAAACGCAAGCGTTTGAATTGTAGTGAACAAACAAACCAATATTCAATTTAAATGGTTACCGCGCCTAACGCGCTAAGAGTAACCCAGACAGTCACAATGCTAGGGCTGGGTGACATACCTTGGTGCAGTCCTGCACAAGGTGAAGCAGCGGAGGGTGACTGCTCCTGCAGTGGCTAGGAGCTCCTGCTCCAACACGGATGATTTTCGAGTGCTGGAGCACTCAAAAATCAGAATCCTTTACTGGGATAATGCTGGACCCCATGTGATGGCCAAGACGAGGATTCATGGTCAGAATCCTTCACTGGGATAACGCTGGACCCCATGTGATGGCCAAGACGAGGATGTGGGATGTGACGTTGCTGGATGTATGTCTTTACACACCTTGTCTGTGTGTATACGCTCTGTGGGGTACTAGTGTAGCCCCCTGACATGGTCGGTGCATTGGGCTAATAGCAACTATTGCAAAGCCTCTTCTTTGTGTTATTGTGCAATGGTTTGCAGAACACCTTTCACAATTAAACTACAGTCCTCACACACATTACAACTCTTCTTACGAAAAGAAAATACAATACTCATTACAAAGTTAAAACACAACCCCCTCACCCACATTTAAGCACACACATCCTCTTCATTTTATATGAAAGACAGAATACTATTAATTCAGGTAGATAGACCTTCATAAATATTTCTCTACAAAATTCGAGACAGACAACTATTGAATCCTGTGAGGTCAGCATCTGAGTATTCCCCAATTGTGCAAAAATCGATTTTAAAAACATGATAAGAGCAATAGATGGAGATAATGCCCCTCCCCCTGCATCAAAGGTTTCCAGAGATTAACACCTATAATCAGACTCAGAGAGAGAACACATTTCCCAAAAGCAGGATCTGGCTCTCAGATAAACATCTACCGTCGAGAATTAAGTGATGGAGAGATTCTAAATGTTCTGTTTTGCAGAGTTGGCAGAACCTCCAATCCAGAGCAAGGTCGGTACGTGGGCCTGGCACTTCTAAAGTCCACAAGCCATTCAGTCAGCCCATGTGTTATTTTAGCGGTTACACTATGATATGATATGATATGATATATGATATGATATAGCATTAATAATGCGCCTATACACAAGTGTTTCAAAGCGCGATGAGGCAAGGGAGGAGGAAACAGAAGGAAGACAGAGACAATGATCTTACTACGCAAGGTGTCATTAGGATTGCGCAAGTGCATGGGAGGGGAAAAGTGAGGGGGGAGGGAACGAGGAGGGGCGAATGCAGTACATGGAATAAAAAAATAAATAACAATAGGTAACACAGAAAATGTGGGTAGAGGTGGTGGCAAGTGTAAGGGTAAGTAGAAACATCAGGTATCCACAGGTGTCAAGTGCTGGTAGTGGGATACAGAAAACAGTCCCCAAGTGAGGGTGTTGACAGGAGGCAGTGAAGGTGAGGTGTGCGGCTGGTGGGGGTGGGGGGAGACCTGGGCCCGAGATCAGAGGGTGGAAACGGTTTCAGCCAGGAAAATCAGCAGGGGAGTGGAAGAAAGCAGAAGCAAAGAGAAAGGTTTTGAGGTGCTTCCGGAACCGTAGATGATTCTCCTCAAGTTTCAGGGAGGCTCCAATAGAAAAAAGAGATCTACAACCAACTTATTGCTTGGAGAAGCGACTGACCCTGAGGGAGTTGGAAGCGGATGGGTGGAGAGCTCGAGAAGGAAGATATTAAGGAAGAGAGCTGTGTGGTCGTCTGATTTACTCAGAAAATTAGTACCCGCTTCTGGACCATCGCTTATCTCAGAACCAAATGTCAAAAGTTCATCTTTAGCTTTTCTTAAGGTGTTGGCAACCAGATGTGAGTTGAAGTGTAATAGCACCCGGTCTGAGCGCGATTCAGACAGGTATTCAACTATGCCAATATCATCTGATTTGATGGTCCTCAGCTTTGGAGCACACTTTAGCAGTTTCATTTTATTTCTTCTATTTAGGTTAACTCCGCTTTTGCCACCCAACACATATTCCTAACGGATTTTGTTTGTTTGCATACCATTGGTTTTTGGAACTGCGTATTCCGACTGCTTGCCACCTCCTGCCATCTTTCCTTGCGCAGTTGGATATTTTGGATTTAATTTTTTATTTTTGCTGTTCCGGTGTTTGCCCTATGGTCCTTAGACGCATGATCTTTTGGTGGTTCTGGTGTAGTAGATCTTCTTGGACTCATTACACACTGTTGTATCGCAGTTTTAAACTTTCTTTTTGGTGATGGTATCATCTCTGACTCTTGACAACTGCTGCTCGAGATTTCATGCACCATCCTGGCATTGTTTGACTTATTTAAAGATGATAGGTCCTCAGTCTCCTCTGTACTTTCATCATGCGAGTAAGTGGACAAATTAGCGAGTGTCATGATGCCTGCCCCCGGGAAACCAGACCAGGCCCAGCAACCCCGGAAGCAGGCATCATGCCATTTAGAGCATGCCCAAAAGCCCCAGTTAGGGGCTGTTTGGGTGCAGTCCTGGCGCCTTTGGCACCAGGCTCATAAGAATAGAGTCAGTCCTGGGGCCATGGGCGCCAGGCTCATTTCAGAAAACTTACCTAATGCAGACCATGCTGCATACTCACCTGGTGCAGACCATGCTGCACGAAGCCACAATCCAAATGGGGCTTAGGAGGGACTATTTACTTAAGGGACTACTTTTTACTCGAGTGGGGCTGTGGAAGAATACTTACCTGGGACTACTTCCAAGGCTATTTAAACCACGCCCGGACAGCATCACACGCTTCGCGTTATTCTGCATCCAGCAGCGTAACGCTCACCGTGCCTGCAGCAGCTTCCAGTCTTCAGCCACGCCCGCCTCGAGTCCGGAGCTCCTGGAAACAAGAAGAAAGAAGGAGAAAATGTTAGAACAGGAGCATTACCTTTAATCCTTACCTGAATCCTGATCCATCACGCCACGGAGCTGGAGAAGAAGTCTTTAAAAACGCCTTACTTCGCATCCTGCAGTGCCGCGCTGTACTCACCTGCCTTGCAGCACTTCAGCATTCCATCACGCTCTTCTCCATCTCGCGGCCGCTCTCCGACACCTAAGGAGACAAAAACAGCAAGGTGAGCCAAGGGGATACCCTAAGACTGTACAAGCTACCCCCCAAGACTTACCTGATTTACCACAGGGGGTACTTACCTCATTTCGGGTCGGCGCAGCCTCCGCTGCATCTCCGCCGTGCCCCGGCCCCTATGGGGAAACAACAGAACAGCAAGGTGCAATAAGGGGAAACGATTTTTTCCCAATAGACTTACCTGGTTTTACCGCTGGAGGCATCAATCCCCAAGACCTCATACCACATCAGCGCCTGAATGGGGGAAAAGCCACATGTTATACATTGACACCATTTTATTGAACTGAGCTGGATGATATAAACCCTTACCTGCATCTTACCGGTTGCCACATGGAACTCTTCATAAGGGCAATACAGCAACCTAAAAGGAATTGGACAGAGTGAAGGTCAGACGTGTTTTGAACTCTAACGAACTACAGACTTACGGCGTCTCGTCGGCATTCTTTGAGTCAATACCATTCTGGAACTCCCCAACTCCTCCACGCCAGTGAAGAAACTGGTCATCTACGTGCCCCTGCGCTCGAAGCAGGATAGAGAGCTCATCTTTCCAAACCATCAGGTGAGAGCATAGAGGGAATCCAAAAGTGACCTGTGGGAAGAACTACAGGAGAGGGGAAGGTGGGGTTAGCGCTCGAACTCTAGAGGTGGTTAATTCCCTTTCTCCACTACAGAAGGATATTCCTACGAGTCAAACAAACGAAGCTGGGTGGGCCAGTCCAGTCCATCATCTCGGCACTACGCATCTCACTGGTGGATACAACAGCTGGCCAGTTCAGATCGACGCTCCCGTTGGAGCCAGGTGAGCGTAACAGCGAGATCTTCAGAAGTAAAGGACTCTCGCTCATCTAGTTCATCTTCCCCATATCTCGGGCGTTTCTTTGTATTTCCTGGTTTCTCACTCTTTGATTCCTCTATGATGATATTTTTGCTAATCTGCGTGCATTCAGTACTGATGCTCTTGCGTTTTGGTCGTTCAAACAGCGAGGTTGGAGGAGGCATTGTTAAATTCCCAATGAATTTCTTGGAGCTGTTTGATTTATTATTTCCACTAGCACCTCTTTTTGAAGCGTGCGACTTGCCCACCTCTTTAAGTTGGGACAATTTCTTAGACTTCTCCCTTGTGATCTTCTTTGGGTCCTTAAATATGTCAAACTTGACCGTTTTTTGCCCCGCTGAAAAAATCTTCGGGATGATAAGACCATTTAAAGGTTGATTTTGGCTGTTGTCTGCTCTATTTGCCTTTTGTTGTGGATGATTTCTGACATTCGGGGCCAAAGAAGACCTTAGTGTGGCCACTTTGCCACTATTGGTGGGTTCTTTCGATTGAATGGGATTTGCATGTAAATCTAATTGTAGGCTTTGTTTGAGAGAAAATGAAAAAGAGTCTATACAACATCTCTTAACCTGTCCAGGCACGACGAAAATCAGGTTGCAGTATTTGAAACACTTCTTGTCAAACTCTCTATTAGCAAATGAAGATCTCTGGTGGTCTCGGATGATGAACGGTGATAAACCCACTTGGCTATTGGCCACGTTTAAAATCCTGCAACAAATAATGACTATGTTGACGATCTACAAGAAGCGCCCACCTAGATGTTCTTTTCCCTTCTTCTGTGTAAGACACCAACATGTTTTATGATATAATGAATCAACTGACATTCTAATCAAGACTGAATTAACTCCAGTTGTTGGAAGATAGAATACAAAGAACAATAAGCTGACTACTTCATTGTAAAAAATAATTTATTGATTAACACAATAACAAAATGTAAACAATTCCAGGTTAACGCTTGTCACTGGCTTCTCTGGGGGTGCGGCAACCTCGATGTTAACAGGTTCTTTACATGCTCCATGTGCTGTGGACACTACCAGGTTGGAGTTTATCTGCAGAGTGATTGTTAAGACTCTGACTGCACCTGCCATTTCCTGGCCTTCACATCTGCAGAAAACATCTTTGGTTATCGGAACTATCGGATTGTGTCTCAGCCATTTGGTGCATTCTAAAAGGGCATCCATCTACTCACCAAGTCTGAATTGCCATTTTGCTGAGGGTTCCGCTTCAACTTCAATTCTTGTGTCTTTATGTTCTGCCAATGCTTCCAGCGCACTTACCTTTGTGTTTAGTGCAGCTATAATGTCCATCTCATCTTGTAATGCTTCATGCAGTGGTTCGTACAGCTTTATGAATGGTATCAAGGCGGCGGAGGAGGCAGCTAACACATTATTATAAATCTGCATTCCTGCTGCCACTGACAGATGTTGTCTAGTTGCTTGTTCGTACTCCTCCTCTCGGGGAACTAGCCTCTCCGAAACTCTAACTGAGTTGTCCTTCGTCTGACTTTTCCTAGTTGTTTGATATTCACTGTTGTTGGCTGCACCTTCTCAATCAGCGATCGGCAGATCTTTGCTGGCTGCTTTCTTGAATCTGAACGGCTCCCCTGATAGTGGGGTACTTGTCCTATCGTCCCCTCTATGCTGATTATTGGGATTTGTATCAAATCGTTTCTCATTGAACGTTTTTGCCGGAACCTGGGCCCTGCCTGACTGTTGGTTTCCTTAGGTGCTTAGCACCCTTCCTCAGCTTTGTGTGGCAGAGACTGCGTCTCTGCAGCTTGGGAGGGGAGAGGAGGAGGCAAGGGGGGTGCGCTGCCCCTCTCCTGGCCTGCTGATGGTAACATCAGTTACCCTGCCTCGCCTTGGGCGGCCCTGCGGCATTGCCCAGAATATAGGCCAGGACAACCCCAGACATAGGGGTCCAATAAAGGGGTGCAGGCCTGGGGCACTAGGGCCGTTTGCTTGCAGCCTAGTGGAGGGCCATGCACCATGCATTCTGGTGTGGCTGAGTAGCCTGCAGGGCTCTGTGATGGGAGAGGAAGCAAAAACTAGGGACACACAGAGACACAGGTCAGACGGTGCAATGTGAGAAGCTTGAACCTGAGGGGAGGAGGGTCCTCAGCCCCGGAGAGGTTCCCCTTATGCCTTAGGTTACTGAGAAACTTTAACTGATCCTAAGCCAGGTAACTGCACTGTTGCGGATACCCACTAAATGAGGGCGAGTTGAGAGGATTCAACTAAATAATGGATGTCCACTGATCAGGAGTCAAATTGAGGGCAGATTGCACTTGATTTTATTGATAATTTTCAATACATGAGCAGTCCAACATCAACATTACAACTATCAAAAGGTTAGCTTCTTGAAACAGGCCACTTTGGTGTTTGGAAGGGTCTTCTCTTCCCAAGAGTACAGATGGGATCAAGAATCAGGAGGAGAAGAATTTGAATAAGCTCTGCCCATTAAATGATGGATGCACCCAGGGTGGGGCCCTGATGCCCCTAACAGCACCCAGTACCTGCATGCACCCAGAGTGGGAGCCTGAGACCTGTAACAGCACCCAGCACCTGGATGCACCCAGAGTGGGGCCCTGAGACCTCTAACAGCACCCAGCACCTGGATGCACCCAGAGTGGGGCCCTGAGACCTCTAACAGCACCCAGCCCCTGGATGCACCCAGAGTGGGGCCCTGAGACCTATAACAGCACCCAGCACCTGAATGCACCCAGAGTTGGACCCTGACACCTCTAACAGCACCCAGCACCTGGAGGCACCCAGAGTGGGGCCCTGACACCTCTAACAGCACCCAGCACCTGGATGCACCCAGATATGGGCCTTGAGACCTCTAACAGCACCTAGCACCTTAATGCACCCAGAGTGGGACCCTGACACCTCCAACAGCACCCAGCACCTGGATGCACCCAGAGTGGGGGCCTGAGACCTCTAACAGCACCCAGCACCTGGATGCACCCAGAGTGGGGCTCTGAGACCTCTAACAGCTCCCAGCACCTGGATGCACCCAGAGTGGGACCCTGAGTCCTCTAACAGCACCCAGCCCCTGGATGCACCCAGAGTGGGTTCCTGAGACCTCTAACAACACCCAGCTCCTGGATGCACCCAGAGTGGGGCCCTGATACCATCTAACAGCACCCAGCACCTGGATGCACCCAGAGTGGGGCCCTAAGACCTCTAACAGCACCCAGCACCTGGATGCACCCGGAGTGGGCTGCCGGAGTGGTAGTGTGTGGTCACAAGGCAAGTCTAGCCCCCTAGGTCAGATAGCTGCCCTTGTCATTTGCGTGTACATGCTGAAAGTGGGGTCACTCATGCCTCTGGTGGTGGGGGGTCACGTGGCAAGCCTAGCCCCCTAGGTCACATAGCCGCCCTTGCCATTTGCTTGTACATGTTGGAAGGGGGTTCACTCATGCCTCTGGTGGTGGGGGGTCACGTGGCAAGCCTAGCCCCCTAGGTCACAGAGCCGCCCTTGCCATTTGCGTGTACATGTTGGAAGCGGGGTCACTCATGTCTCTGGTGGTGTGGGGTCACGTGACAAGTCTAGCCCCCTAGTTCAGAGAGCCGCCCTTGCCATTTGCGTGACCTGTTGGAAGCGGGGTCACTCATGCCTCTGGTGGGTGGAGGTCACGTGGCAAGTCTAGCCCCCTAGGTCACATAGCCTCCCTTAACATTTGCATGTACATGTTGGAAGCAGGGTCACTCATGCCTCTGGTGGTCGGGGGTCACGTGGCAAGTCTAGCGCCCTAGGTCACATAGCCGCCCTTGCCGTTTGCGTGTTCATGCTGGCAGCGGGGTCACTCATGCCTCTGGTGGTGGGGTGGTCATGTGGCAAGTCTAGCCCCCTAGGTCACATAGCCGCCCTTGCCATTTGCGTGTTCATGCTGGCAGCGGGGTAACTCTTGCCTCTGGTGGTTTTGGGTCACGAGGCAAGTCTAGGTTGGAGATTTGCGGCATCTCTGAGAACAGAGGCTGCAGGGAGCGGTGTCCCTCAGAGTAGCTACGGCGGCAGGAGGGCCTCTCAAGCCGCAGAGGAGGGGCGGAGTGAAGCGCGTCTGCCTAGTAAAGGACGATAAGTGGGTCCTGAGAGACACACAGATCTCATTGCCTTACTGTGGGTTCCTTTTCAATCCAGGTCGCTTGAATCTTCCTCCCCATTGCTGCTGGTGTGTTGCCAGGTCAGGAGAAAACAGATAAGAGGAATGCACCTTCAAAACAAGCCCAGAACATGCCCAATCCCCGCAAACATACACAGAACACAAACATGATATTTTAGAACAAAAAGCATTTCTTGAAGATGCATTTTATTTTTCTGACAATTAGTATTTTCATTTCTTGGTCCTTCACCTCTGGTCCTACGTCCAACTGGTCCTTGATTAGTCTGTATGCTCTGTCGGCTGCCAGGAGTACAGCAACTACCCCTATATTGGTGGTCAACAGTCTTATAAAACAGAAATGTATTCCTTCATATATTACTTTCATTCTGGGCCTTTAAATGGGCATATTTCAGCGCTAGCCTTACAAACTGCATTTGCTGGAGCCGTTCTGGCCATCACTTACCTCAGAGTATACAGAAATCTTCTTATTACTGCATTACCCAGGCTCCTCCACATCAGCCACTTGCTGACAAAGAAAGAATGATAGCTTATCAGTGGGAATTTAGGGTTTTACCTGCCTCTGGCTGGTCATCTCGTGATAATCAATGGCTATTAACCCCAGCTGTATTTCTCTGTCTCCATTGTAATTTATGCCGCCCCCCCCTCATACCACAGGTGCCTCAGACTATTTTCCACTCTAAGCCAGGGGTCCTCCAACTGTCATATAGAAATAGACCCCCATACCGCTTAGCCAGGCCCGATGATACATTGTATCCATAGCTCTCAACTCACACGCTTTTGGCGGGTGTCACCCGCCTTCTAAACAGCTGACTCACCCGCCAAGCCTCCTGCATGCCCATTCATTTCAATGGGCCTCTCACCCGCCAAAAATAAAATCGGGTGTTTTCACCCGCCTTTGTGACACAAATGGTTGAGAGCTATGTTGTATCACGTGTCTTTTAAAGGCAAAGCCAACATGAGTGTTTTATTACATGGGGATACTGCCCCATATTGGCTGAGGCAGCGTAGACATGTTTTATTACATGGGGATACTGCCCCATATTGGCTGAGGCAGCGTAGACATGTTTTACTACATGGAGATACTGCCCCATATTGGCTGAGGCAGCGTAGACAGGTTTTATTACATGGGGATACTGCCCCATATTGGCTGAGGCAGCGTAGACATGTTTTACTACATGGGGATACTGCCCCATATTGGCTGAGGCAGCGAAGACATGTTTTAGTACGGTATCATTACTAGAATTATGGATGTGTGTGTTTAATAGACTGGCTACGAAGCGGGGTTTGATTATAGGTATTAAGAATTGAATGCAGGGTGCTGTAGTGCGAGTTATGGATTGTGATGGTGTAGACAGCAAGGTGTCTGGAATGTACCTATGTCATGTTGGAGCGATGATGTGAGTGGCTCTAAGGGTTCCAGGTGTGTCAGTTAAGATCTGGAAGCTGGATGGGTGGGATGTGCCGGTGCCTCTGTACCAAGTAACATACTTGGAATACACGTACCTATGAAACGTACCTGTTGACTCCGGGGTGGTGTGTAACATAAAGACCCCCACCACTGCCCAAGGCCAGGAGCTGGGTGTTGAGAAAGCTTGTGACTTTGCATTTTTTTTTTATTTTCCACATGGAGAGTTGTGGCACCTCTAGTTGAGTCACAGGAGCAGTGTGGCTTTATCCAAGCACAAGGATTGTTCTCTTAGTGAAAGCTACACATGAATAGAAATTGCATGTGTGAATATGTTTTTATAATTAGACAAACGTTGACACAAGTTAAAAAGCAAAATCATTATAATTGATGATCTTAATTCAGTTTCTGTTTCAATTGAGTTACTTAAGCAAATATTTTATAACTCAAATAGGACAACCATGGTTTCCTGTTGCTACATGGTCAATTCATAACCATGCAATTTGCGGAAGAGAAAATGCGTACAGCAAGTACAGATGAGATGAGTACCCCAGGATGCCCTAAAAGTGACCCCATGTCCCAGAAATGCAGCTCTGCCTGCAATGCAAGGAGGGACTGTCCTTGTCAAACTGACTTGCAGAAAACCGCAGCAAAGTAGTTCCTGTTGTTAATCAAGGCAGTGGCATGAAAATCAGCCTTCCATGATGCACGAGTAATAGGGGTTCAGCAAAATGCTATGCTACAATACCTGATTTGTTATGTCTGCTCTTTTGTTCAGCACACTGGGTAACTATGTAAATTAGAGATGGCAAACCAGCATGGCCCCATGTAGTAAAAAGCCATCATTCGCCCAAGAGATACTTAAGTACAGTTGAACCTGTTATGCACCAATACAATCTAAAATAACTCCAAACAAAATAAAGCACATATTTGCCAACATTAAAACCCTAAATAACTCCCAACAAAAATGTTGAAGCTATAGGTTGACATTGTTTACACAACATTTAAATCCAAAGAAATCCAGTAAAAATGTTTGACTGGCAATTAGTGTTAAAGAATTGTTTTTACGGAGAAACAATTTGTTAACAACCCACAATACATCTTCCAGCTTAGGTCAGAACAATCCCTGCTTGTAAAAATGCCCAGATAGATTCTAAATCAAGCCAAAAATATACAAAGCTTGAAAACAAGACAGAAGTAATCAAGAAACAGTCCTAAAAGTGGATTTATTTTTTGCCAGGGCAGGAGGCATTGTGGGAACTGCAGTTAGTGGGTGAGACACGCTGGTAGAGCAATATCCGAGAACGTTTATTTAGCAGCCGCTCTGAAAAGCTGGATATGCTTTAAACAAAGTCAGAGACATTATTTCTCTGAAAGTTGTAACTATGAACCACCTACAAGCTCACCTCTCAGACCTGTCTGAAGCATCCTGTTTAAAACAAGCACTGGCAAAGGGATTTGAAACAAGAGGTCTTGGTGTGGGTCAGCGTCCTCAATGCGGGCCCTCATCCGGCTTTTCATGATTGAGGCCATGAACCTCTCTGCCATCCCAATGGCTTGCAGCCAGTGAGGTGTGATTTTCTGGTGGGTAAAACCCATATGCTTTGCAAAGGCCGCAAACTCGTGGCTACTGAATGGCGGACCGTTGTCTGACTTGATTGTGTCCGGGATTTCCCACTCGCTGATGACCTCATCAAAAATAGCTGCCACCTGGGCAAACAATGTGGATGGTGTCCGCTTTAGAAATGGAAATCTCGAGTGTTCATCAATGAAGAGTATAAAATACTCTCCCAACTCAAAGAGACCACAAAAGCCCATGGTGACCTTCTCCCAGAGGTGTTTTGGGATTTGGGTTGGTTGGAGTGGGATCAGAGCTTCAGCTCTGGCCATACACTGACATGCTACACAATTTCTCACCCACCGGTCCATCATAGCATCCAAGAACGGGAACCACACATGACACCTGAGCTGTCCCTTGGTGTTGTCCGCCCCACGGTGGCCCTCATGGACTGTCTTGATGACTTCTGACCGGAGGGTCACTGGTGTCAGGAATTGCCAATGGAAACTATGGAACATTTGTAGGCATTGACTTATGCAACTTAACGTTCTAGTCCTCATTAAAAATGGTATCCTGTTCTTTAAATTCCGGCTCCGCCCACCCTGCCGACGCATTGTATCTGTGTTTTCGACTTGTTACTACGCTCGTTACTCCTGTAACTTTGCTAATTGCTCTTTCCTTTGTCTGACCTGTTAATTGCCTCCTTTTCCCTAGCCCTCCTATTATCCTCTAGGTCCACTATTTTCCTATGTGTTTCTTTGTCCTCTACGTACCTCTTTCTCTTATATATTTTGCCTTTTCTACTTTTTCCCTGTCCTTGGCTTTCTGTTTATTATGTCCGCCTCAGACGCTTGCTAGCTTTTGTGACTCTCAAGAATTGCTTTTCTACTGCACCTATATTCGTCCAGCCGGATCAAATGAAACCTTACATTTTGGAAACTGATGCATCCATAGGGGCAGTCAGAGCCATCCTACTGCAGGAATGTGAGGACGGATGTGAACATCCGGTTGCTTACTACTCTAAAACCCTGACTACCAGTGAGCGTAATTACTCTGTGCTCGAAAGGGAGTTATTGGCGATCAAACTGGCGTGCCAAGAGTGGTGTCATCTTTTGCAGGGTGCCGCACACTGCTTCATCATTCGAACCGACCACCGCAACCTGTGAGTATTGCAACAGATGTAATGCACCAACGCACGTCATGCCCGATGGGTATATTTCTTTCTGCAATTCGACTTTATCATAACTTACATTCCCGGATCTGAAAACAAGAAGGTGGATACCCTGTCTAGGAGTATCAGGGAAGGCTCCGGTACCTACAAGGGACATGACTTCGTTTTTCCGGGAGTGAAGATTGTAGCTTTTACAAGGTCTTTCCTCCAAGAGTTGATTCCCCAGTACCACACCAACTCCGACCTTCCTCCTTCTATCATTCAAGGAAGGGATGCGTTGTATTACCATGAAGAGGTACTGTTCATCCCCACCAAGAGACTCCAAAGACTCGTCCTATCATGGTTTCACGACACCCCCTTGACAGGACATCCTGGAATCAGAAAGACGTATGATAACCTACGTAGAGGGTTTTGGTGGCCTTCGCTTAAGAAAGATGTGGATCAATATGTATCTACTTGTTCGGTGTGTGCTTCCAATAAACACTGAACGGGAAGACCTTTAGTGTTGTTACAACAGCCCACGCTACCTGAACGCCCCAGGGAACATATTTCAACCGACTTTATTGTAGACCTCCCCCCATCAAATGGCATGACTGTGATAATGGTAACCATTTATTCTTTCAGCAAGCTTGCCCACTTTTCCGCATTCCAGCAGGTTCTGTCTGCTTCTGAAACAGCTGCAGTGTTTCTACGAGATGTAGTCCGCCTACATGGCTTACCCCGGACTATAGTGTCCGATCGCGGGCCTCAATTTACGTCAAGATTCTGGGCTTCCCTCTGCCAGACTCTGGTATTCACAGAGCACTGTCTTCAGGTTACCACCCCCAAAGCAATGGGCAGACGGATAGACTGACTACTGGTTTGGAACAATATTTGAGGTGTTTTTGCAGCCCACAACAGGACAAATGGTATCAATTTCTTCCGCAAGCAGAGTTCGCCTACAACAATGCCTTTCACACATCAATCCAAATGAGTCCTTTTTTTTGTACCTATGGGTATAATCCTCAGTATTTGCCCTGGCTCAGCTCCCCTGCTACCAAGATTCATACTTTGGATGGAGTACTCAAAGACCTGGGTGAGGTTCACAAACTCGCAAAAAAGGCCCACTTAAGCAGTCAACAGACACAGAAGAGATGGGCCTACAGAGGCCGGAGTTCCAACCCAAAGTGGGAGACGGGACAATTAGTCTGGTTGTCTACCCGTTTTCTACCACGATGGGTTCACTCCGGTAAGTTTTCCCCACGATTCCTTGGGCCTTTTCCGATAGTACAACAAATCAACCCTGTAGCCTTCAAGCTCAAGCTCCCTGTCTATATCAAGAAGGTGCATCCTGTATTCCACGTCTCATTGCTCAAGGAGCATAAGGAAGATCCATTCCAAAGACCTGTCCATAGGGGGCGTACTCAGGTAACCCAAATTCCGGAAGAATATGAGGTGACCTATTTGGTTGATTCCCGGTACCGAAGGGGCAGGTTACAATACTTGGTCCATTGGAAGGGATACCCAGTGGAGGAAAGGTCGTGAGAACCAGTGAGCCACATACATGCACCTCGACTGATGAAAAGGTTTCACCATTTCCACCCGGGAAGCCCGGGGGCCCCCCAAGGAAAAGGGGTCATACTGTCAGGAATTGCCAATGGAAACTATGGAACGTTTGGAGGCATTGACTTATGCAATTTAACGTTCTAGTCCTCATTAAACATGGCATCCTGTTCTTTAAATTCCGGCTCCGCCCACCCTGCTGACGCGTTGTATCTGTGTTTTCGACTTGTTACTATGCTCGTTACTCCCGTAACTTTGCTTATAGCTCTTTCCTTTGTCTGACCTGTTAATTGCCTCCTTTTCCCTAGCCCTCCTATTATCTTCTAGGTCCACTATTTTCCTACGTGTTTCTTTGTCCTCTATGTACCTCTTTCCCTTATATTTCTTGCCTTTTCTACTTTTTCCATGTCCTTGGCTTTCTGTTGATTACGTCCGTCTCAGATGCTTGCTATGTTCCCCTGTGGCTCTGCCGATCCGGCTTTCTGCCTTCGTTCCGCGGGGAACGTTTGTTTTTCTTTACTTTCTTTGTGGCGCTTGCCGCCCGCCCTCGCTGCCTCGTCCACTTCGGGCGTGTGCAGTGTTTACTTTTCTTTGCGGCGATTGCTGCCTACTTTCACGGCCTCGTCCACCTCAGGTGTGTGCAGCATTTACTTTTCTTTGCTGCACCTGCCCCCTACCTTCGCTGCCTTGTCCACTTCGGGCGTGCATAGCATTTTTTTTCCTGCTGCGCTTGCCGTCTGTCCTAGCTGCTTCGTCCACATCGGGCGTGTGCAGCATTTACTTTTCTTTTCCACCAAGCCTTCTTCCTTTTCTCCCTTTTTACAAAGAGCCTACCAATACAAACCTTGCCTTTCTGACACCGTAGAACCATTATCATATCCTTCAGTGTCACGGTATTTCACTACTGTTTCTGTTCTTCTTGCTTTTTTACCTGTGATTTCGGTCCTTCCTTTTTCTGTTTCTGCTCTTCTGCTCTTCTGTACAACTTTGGTAATACATCTTTACAAGGCCTTCCATATCCAAGAAATATCAGTTCATCCATTCCGGATTGCCTGTTGCTGTATATTGGTCTTTGGACATAGCACCTTCTTGGAATTCCACCATCATACCAGGGTTTTTTCTGCCTTTCCGGCTTTTTCCCTGGGAGCAAGGCTGGCCCCCTGGGATTCTCCGTAGGCAGAGTCTAACCTCTGCCAAGGTGGCCCCCGGAGGGGCTAGACCTTATTTACACGAGAAAAAAGGACAGAAACTCAAGGCTAAGAAACCCCAGAAGAAGAAAAAAGATTGGAAGAGGACTGAAGCTGCTCTTGAGAATCTTACCTCTGAAGAATCAGGTGAGGAGAAGGGGGAGACACTCATCGAGCCTGACAACTGGGATGACAAGTCTGCACCCTCTCAGAAGAATTGTTTTGTCCTTTACAGCCAGCCCAGTGTGCACTTTGGCCAACTTCTCCAACTCATCTCTGCATGCCCCTGGATGGGTCATTACGGCACAGTGGTAGTCCCTCCTGCTCATGGTATCTGTGTGGCTAATCGGCAGGGCCATGGAGAGGTCCGCCGCTGAGGCTGAAAGAACAGTCTCAAGCAAGACAGCTGTAGGAAGTGCGTTTGATGTCATGTAGCTGATGTATTCAGTGTCTTCGGGCCTGGGCACATGCTTGCCCGTAGGGTGCCTTGACAGGTAGTTAGCTGGGGTATTCTCACCCCCAGGTCGATGAATGATTTCAAAGTCTTACTCCTGGAGCCTGATGCCCCATCTCTCAATCCGGGAGGGGCATCTTGGCCCTGGGGTTCCCAAAAAGCGACAACAGAGCCTGCTGGTCTGTGATAAGTGTGAACCTCTTCCCTATCAAGAAGTTGTGGAAATGTCTGCACACCCATACAGGTGCCAGACTCTCTTTCTCGGCCTGCGAGTAGGCAGACTCGGGTGGGGCTAGCGCCCTGCTGGTGTAAGCCACAATGTGTCTCGGGTGTGCCTCTATCCCATTTGTCTGTGCCTTTCAGCCCCACTGCACTCGTATCCACCACAATTTCTGTGTGCCAGTCCAGGTCTAAGTAGGCAAGCCTCCTGGCTTCAGCTAGAGCCTGTTTGTTGGTTTCAAATGCTGCTTGGCACACTGCTGAGCATGTGAACGGGACGTCCTTCTGCAGTAGATGCCTTAGTGGCTCCGTAATGGTGGCATAGTGTTGCATATATCTGGCACAGTAGCCTGGCATCCCTAAAAACGATCTCACGTCAGCTGCCTGGCCTGGCTCTTGAAGATTAAATGTGGTGAAGACCTTGTCGGGGTCGGGTGTCATCCCTTCAGCAGAGAAAATAGGTCCAAAGAACTTTAGTTTGGTGTTGCTGAAAGGACACTTCTCGATGTTGAGGGTCAGCCCCGCTCCTTGGACAGCAGGGCAGGTTGCATGCAGGGCAGGTTGCATGCAGGGCGGTGTCATGCTCCTCCTGCGACTTTCCAAACACAAGGATATCATCACTGTAGTTTAGCGCCCCTTGCACTAGTCTGATGACCTGTCTGATGGATTTGTGGAAGATCTCAGTCTCTGACGAGAAAGTTTAAACGCTTGTAGCGAAAAGTCTGTCATGTCTAGCAAACATAGTAATGCCCCTTGATTCAGGATGAAGCATCATCTGATGATACCCCTGGTTGATGTCAAGCTTGGAGAAGAGGATAGCCTTGTTGAGTTGAATGATCATGTCCTCAAGCCTTGGGGCGGGGTGACGCTCCCTCTGGATGGCAGTGTTGGCCATTCTCATGTCCACACAGAGTCTCAGGTGACCCCCTTCTTTCAGCACAATCACCAGTGGCGAGACCCATGGGGTCGGACCTGTGGTTGGCTTGATAATGTCGTTCTCCAGGAGCTGACTGAGCTCATTTGACACGGCAGCCTGTAGATGAAAACCTACTCTCCTCGGGTGTTGGGGGAGAGGCTGGACTGATAAGTCTATGTGCAATTTGACAGGGGGGCCTTTCATCTTGCCCAGTCATTTGCACAAGACTGGGAATGCGTTCACAATTACGTCTTTCACGATGGTGTTCCCAGGTGACTGACTGTTCCACATGTTGCAGACTTGGTCTTTTGCCTCATTCATGGGGGCAGTCGAGCGAATGGTGTCAACTTCCTGGACGTGAATATCAATAAGGCCCAGACAGGATGCTGTCCGATAGCTGGGATGGCTCCTTCCTTTGGTCGGGCTTCGGATGACGTGGATGACTGTTGTCATGGATCAATCACCGTGGATGAGCTGGTGCCCAAAGGATCCGATGGAGTGTAGAGGGACATGAGCTCTCCACTGGAAGATCTTGAATATTGTCTGGGCTAACTTCGGCTTATCGGGGATCTGGTAAAATTCCTTCTCTCCCATGATATTCAGCGTGGTTCCTGAGTCAACCAGAAAACAGAATTGTCTGCCACATATCTCCACTCGTATTCTGGGTGCTTCTCTGGCTTCTCTCTCATCCATGATGAGGTTTACATATTCATCTTGGGTGTACTGGTCATATTGGTCGTTCTCATGTTCCATCCCATGGGTGCCATTGTGTAATATCCTTGGCGCGGTGCCAGTGGTCCGTCATATTCATCACAAATCTGTGGATTTTGATCATGTGCCTCAAAGTCCTGTGCATCATCACAACCCTCACATACCGTCTCTGCCCTTGCTGGTAGGGGTGCATCTGGTATGTTTGGTTCTGCGGGGTCCGGTTGTGTGTCCTGTACTCTCTGCCCCTGAGTGAGGAAAGCCATACTGCAGCGGTAACACTGCCTCTGCATCCTCGCAGTCGTCAGGTATCAACCCCTCAGCACTCTTGTCCCCTCTGGTGCTGCTAGTTTGGATCGCAGCTATCAGCTCACCTTTGTCTTGCTTGGACGTGGTGTGACCGGAGATCTGGGTTGCCTTTATATCCACCCTCTCGAAGATCCTGGACATTTCGCTGACCTCATCAATGGGTAGCAGTTTCGTGAGCAGCTGTTTCTTGAGGGTTTGTAATACGCACCCTTCGATCACTCGCAGGTGAATGGCTACATCCAACGAGAAGGTGTGGAACTGGCAGTGTGCTCCTTTGACTGTCTCTTCAGCCCTTTGAGTACATTGATTAAACATGTATCTTTCATAGTCTCAATTGGGCTCAATTACAAGCCTCTTGTTGAGGGTAGTGAGTAGGGTCGCAAAATCAGGGTGTTTGGCTGTCGTAATGGTCTTGATAAGTGTTTTATTTTCATTTCCATCTATACTGAGGAACATGCTGCATAATTTCAGGGCGTTTTCTTCACCCGCTGCTGCAATGAAGTTATTGAAGTCCTCCAACCATTCTACCCACCGCAGCCCCTTGTCAACCTGCGGTGTCATTGAGCATGCGGGGGCATGCGCCACGCAGTGGCTGGTGACCTCATGGGAGGGAACGTAACCAGCTAGGGCTGCATTGGCTTACCAGGGGGCGAACTCATGATGGCTGTCAGTGGCAAGCGCTGGTTTTACCACTAAGCTGGTGATCTTGTCTGTGCCATGTGCTAGGCACCTGTATGAAGGTCTTGACGGGCAACCCGCCTCTGGTGGCTGCTGACTGGTGTAGGCATGTGCGTGACCATGCACGTTGTGGTGGGGCCCTCTGCAAGGATGCTGGCTATGCAGGAAGTTCGGTATGGGGTCCCTGGGAGGGAGTGCTGATTATTACAGTCCAAAAGGGTTGGCTGGCTCACATGGGATGTGAGCTACGACTGCGCCTCGTGATCGGTATCAGGCGTTGCAGGAATGGTGGGAGAAAAGGGCCACCCACCTGAGGTGAAGCGTGGCCTGCAGAGGCCGGTGCCCCGACCACTGGTGGATTGCCACGCAGTATCTAGACGGCGCGCCCCTGTTGGCGCCGTCCGTGGTGCTCCATGTCTCATCGTCAGGAGAAAGAGGAAGGCAGGATCCGGTCCTCAATGTGCGGAGGGCCGGCGTTGGAAGGACGGCTGTGGACCCAGCCAGAACACAGCTGCAGGACCATGCACAGTGTAGCAGGATCGCTCGCGTGCTGAAGGAGGAGGACCTCGGTGCGCGGGCATACAGCCTTGTTGGAAGTTGTTATGGCACTATGGGCCTCGTAAATCAAGGACGCACACCGAGATGAATATCACACAACTTCTTTATTCATCTTGCAACAATGTATTAACTCCAACCCCGTCAGCCTCCTCCCTCTACCTACATCAGAGCACACGTGATCTTGTCCTTGTGTGTCTGTCTGTCTCTTAAAGAGATAGGGACCCTCTAACAACATCATCTTTCAAACAAGCACTGGCAACGCCACTGACGTCCTGTTAAAAAAAGCATTGACAAAGCCACTGATGTCCTGTTTAAAGTAAGTACTGGCAAAGCAACTGAAGTGTCCTTTTTAAAACAAGCACTGACAAAGCCAATGATGCCCAGTTTTAATCAAGCATTGGCAAAGCCATTGATGTCCTGCTTACAACAAGCACTGGGAAAGCCAATGAAGTGTCCTGTTTAAAACAAGGACTGGCAAAGTCACTGACAACCTTTTTAAAACAAGCACTGGCAAAGTCAATGACGCCCTGATTACAACAAGCAATGGCAAGACCACTGGCACAGTGTTTAAAACAAGCACTGACAAAGATAGTGCTTAGTGATTGTGCATTATTTGCTAAAGAAATAGTTGAACTTTTGTTGAACTTCTATTGCAATGATAAAATCCAAAATAAATAAAACCTAAACTCTGTGAAATGTGTTGCCACATTAAAATCCTAAAATCCTAAATAAATGCAACCAAAATGTTGAAACGAGGTTGACATTACTTTTCCAACATTGCTATCCAGTACAAATGTGTGCCTGTGTTAGAGAATTGTTTTTACCAAGAAACAAGAAAACATCCAAAATAAATCTTCCAATACAAGACCACAAGTGTTGCTTGTAAAAGAATCCAATATAAATCCAGTAAAAATGTTTGGTGCTGCAGGATTGTTTTTACCGAGAAACAATTTGAAAAAAATCCAAAATAAATTCTTCAATTTAAGACCAGACAATCCTTGCTTCTAAAACTTCTAAAAAAAAATTCAAAATAAATAAATCCAATGACAATATGTTGCTGGTAATTGGTTGCTGCATTGTTGATTTTATAATAATAACAATAATTTTGCATTTATATAGTGCTACAAACCCTTAGGTATCTGAGCACTGCTTATTATTACCCACAGTGTGTGGTGCGCATTTATCGATCTTGGAAGGATGAAAGGCTGAGTTTAGCGCTGCCGGGATTCGAACCTGCGTTAGCAGGCTCTGCACCGATGTCAACTGTGCCACTTGACCGGCTGTTGTCTGGAAACAAGTTGTTAAAAATCCTAAATAACCCTTCCAACTTAAGCCAAATCAATCCTTGGTCATAAAAAATCCAAAATAAATCCTCCTAAAAACCTGACACTTGAAAACAAGACAGAAGTGATCCCAAAACAATCCAGAAGTAGATATATGTTTGGCTAGGCAGGACGAAAATTGACTGTATTGCTAGGGTCAAGGCTTTGTTTCTTTAGAATGAGGCTGACAGTGGCCGATTTATGAGATGAAAGGAAATTGTCAAGGGAGGTGTTGAAGAGGGATGGTAAGGTATAGGATTAGAGTGGGTGCAATACATTTCACCAATTGAGGGGAGCAAAGGTCAGTGGGAGCACAAGAAGGGTTTGCTGCATGGAAAAGGGCATACATTTCTTCCCTGTCACTGCGGTCGAAGGTGGACATGGCAGCGAGAATGGAGGGTTGGGGTGGTGGGGTGTAGTGGGCAGGAGCGGGGATAGGAGATCATATTTGATGGTATCTCGAATGGTACATATGTTAGAAGCCAAGTAGACTGTGAGATGGTTAACAGAAAAAGTGAAAGAGATGGAGAAGTATTTAGGGGGAGAGAGAAAAGAATGTAGAGATATCTTTGAGGTGTCTAGGTTGGGAGGATTGAAAGGAAATAAGAGAGCAGTAGATTTCCTGTTTGGCTCCATCAAGAGCCAAGGAGTAGTTTGAAAGAGTAGAGAGGTAGATTTGGAGATCATGGTCGAGGCTAGATTTTTGGCAGGTGCAAAGTTTTGTTTGCATGATTGTTTTCAGGGTGAGAATTGTGATCCGTGGGAGGGTTTAGGACTGAAAGTGGATAGAGGGAAGTGAGTGCAAAGGGGAGCCTGAAGAGCAGTGATGAAGTTGGATAAGGATTCATTGGGGGTTCGGAAGGTGAGTTCAGCAAACGAGGAAAGAGCAGTTGTATGTTTGAGAGGTAAATAGGGAGTTCAGAGGTGGGAAAATTGTGCTCAATAACAGTCATAGAGGATGGCAGGAGGGAGGACGGAAGAGGAAGGAGTAAGGATAGAGACAAAGACTATGGAGTGGTGTTAGATAGAAATTTGGAGAAGTAACCTTTGGGTGCACTCCAGCAACTTCAGCCTCCTGGCAATAGGGACCCAACCTTTGGTATAGGTCTGACCTACACAAGTTGGTAGTGTGGCCTAGCAGCCAGGCTTATCGCAAGAGGGGTCAATGTGAGCAGTAATGCAGTTACACAGAGATTCACAGTGACAAGTATTCAAATAAACTCTGGTACTCAAGGTTTCTTGATGAAACAATTATTAATTTATTTACCGGCCATTTAAACAAGCCTTCTTCAGAAGGAGCAATATAAAAGCATCACTCAAATATACTTCGGAAATGCACACTCTTAGGTTTCTCAGAATCAGTAACTACCCATTGGGGATGGCACACAGACACATCCTACACCCTCAGGTGACATAAATAACTAGGCACTGTGGACATTAATATATTACTGTTGCATTCAGAGTAGGCAGAGAGAGTGTCAAAGAAAAGGGTTATTACAATAAATAAGAGATCACAAATATTTCGTTAAGCAAGCAAATACTTTTGGACCCCCCAATGTCTAACAGAGGAGAGAAGAGTCATTCAGGGAACCAGGCTAAGCCATTGTTAATGGGCAAAAGTCTATGTAGCTGAAGCACCTCTTGAAGGTGAGTAAAAGTCTTTGCACAATGTTTTTAGAAGTCTTTGGTGACGGAGAAGAATCAAATGTAGGGTCACAAGCCGAGAGACTTGTGAAGTAGAACAGCAAGCAGATCTACAGAGAGAGGTAGATCTCTCAATCGTTACAGTACCTTTAGTTTGAAGAAAAAGATGCCGCTGGCGACCTCTGTTCCTGTGCAGCTCTGCAGATCCTGCTGTTCCTTGGCCTCAGTCGAAGGGACAAGAGGAAGGTCTTCTGGGGACTCCTGCACCACATTGGGACTGTTACTGACCGCAACCGGCAAACTTCGAACAAGTGGCACTTTGGTGTTTCAGCTCCCCGTGTCTACCGCAAACAGCACCACCACGGGTTTAGGCAGTCGAGATGGGCCTTCCTTGCATCTCTGTTGTGGTGGCTCAGGCTTGGTCGGTCCTTCTTCCTGGGAGTCCGGAGGATCTTCCTGGAGCTCTTGGCCAACTTAAAAGCAACACACATAAACGGATGTTCCTCTCCCTGGCTATTCGGTTCCAGCAGCGACTGCAATGGAAATTCAACCAGCTCCGAGAAGGATGTCCTGCTGGCTTACTTTGGAGTTGATTGGTCTCACCAACTCAAGGGGAGAAGTCGTCTTTGCATGGCTTCTCTGTCGAGGCAAATATAGAGTTTCAGCACAGCAGCAAGGCTTCACCGGGCAAACCAATGGTCAAGCAGTTGCAGCAAGCGTCCTCTTCACACTCTTCTTCGGATTCCTTTGTCCAATGCATGTGGGCCATCCCGCCTAGAGAGCACTTTCTATAGGAATCCCCTGCCTGCATTGGGCTGTATCTTGCATATATGGTTGTCCTGCATCGACTCTTTTCACCATTTTAATTGTGAAGTATGAATTCCATCGGAGCAGTTTAAGGACATTTTATGGCATGGTCCGTTGGTCTTGGTGTTTGCCTTGAGTGACATTTTTCGGTGCACTGCCTTTTTCTGGCTGTTAACTAGTGGCTAAAAGGTAGACCAGAGCATTTCTATGAAGCCATTGGTTTTTCAAAAAGCATTTCACTGTTAAAGAGCCTTCTGCAAGAATGAATTTGATCTTTGACTGAGAAGCACCCTTGTCTTTAAGCTTCTGTATTTGCTTCTTTTATTTTGCCTAGCATGAATTCTAGAGCTCAAGTATTCAACTATTGTGATCTGCGTGTCCTACATACCTTAATTTCCCAATGCGATTACCATCTCGTAACAGGCTTTTAGAAGCCCCCTGGTTGGTGGTAGTTTCGTATAGGTTTAACGAAGCACAACATGCCTGTACCACTTAATAATTAGCTGTAAAAGATGGGTAGAGTTGTCCGGATTGACATGGCTCTTACTATTCCCTGTCTGGTTTGGACTCCAACAGCAGCACCAGAATTGCCTGTCCACCACCGTGTGGACCATCAGTCCGGAGGAATGTCCACAACAAAATCAGCAAAGACATTTATTTATTTATTTATTTATTTATTTATTTATTTATTTATTTGCATTTGTTAAGCGCACAGGCAGCCCATAGGGCATCTTGGCGCTCGTTACAGATATGAACATGACTTGCTATAGACAGAAGGCTATATTCAGATTCTAGCCATACACTGACCACATATAGCTTCTGTTAGCATCAGTGACTCAATGAAAGGTACTAATGTGGGAATTGGAGTGGTTTCAGGTGCTTGTGAATAGGCTACATGGCAGCATGTATATCCACGTATTCCTGGTCCACTGAAGGCAGTGATGGAAGCAGAGGAGAGCGGCTCTCCTTATGTAAAGATTCTCATACACTGCTTGTTTGACTTTGAAATCCCTTTTCACCTGTGTAACCATTCAGTAGTGCCTAGAAAAGGCGTGGCACCCATCATATAGCTGCAAGGGAGATGTCTTCAATGGTTTCTCAATTGGTGTTGTCGCGGTAGTTGCCCAATATGCTAGTTTCTGGTGCACAGGTCGATTTGCTTTCGAGTGGCTTTAATGGTGGCTGTTGAAAGCCAAGAGTAACTGATTAGTCTGCGAAAATCGTGATTTTAATATTGTAAATCTCTTGATGAAGATTTTTGTAGTGTCCCCTCTATTGGAGAGGATGGGTTACTAAAGAGAACCGGTAGGGTTTACTCGGTGGTGACATTGCGTCTGAATTGTGCATTGCTCCTCAAATCGACTTTGTCCTTTTGGAAGGGCATATGATTGTGAGTGCTTTTGTATATCTACCATTAGCCAAGTTGATGTGAATGGCCTGTGTAGGGCTGGTGACCAGGCCCGTCCTTGCATCCGGTTTACCTGATAATGGTGCTACTGGACTCAAAACACCCTCCCTCTCTTAGGTAGGAATGACCGACACCCACCATGATATGAAGTTGTATTTCGTTTAACCAGTGACCTTGTACCTGCTGATGTGGCGGCGGGCATGGAAAGGATTTCTCTGTATCATTGCATACGTCTCCAAAATGTCTGGTCTGATCTAGTATTGCACTAGCAATCTTCTTAAATCACTGACAACATGACAACACTCGTGCCCGTGCCTGACCTCTGGGTTGCACACAAGGTCTCACCCAGTCCTAACCCGGCAGAATGCACATACGCATCTTAAAGTAAACTCTTTGAGGACGTTCCAACCACAAAGTGCATTGAGGCCAAACAAATGGGGAAATGGCACTTTATAAATAACAATGCAATAATATTAGTTCTGCCCTCACATAACCTTAAAGGAAATGTAACCACTTTTGACTCCTTCAAACCCTTCTCCAGAGATGAATTTCTCAACCTTCTCTCTGCTCGAAAATCCTCTGGCTCCCCCCTTGACCCATGCCTTGCCTCAGTCCTCAAATAAATATTCTCAACCACCTGCGCAGGAGGGATCGCAAGAACCATCCTAAATGACTCCCTCACCTCTGGAATCTTCCCCGATGCTTCAAAATTGCACATGTCAAGCCTCTTCTAAAAAAAAATCCCTCGACCCCCTTGACCCCAAAAATGACCACCCCATCTCAAACACCAGATTCCTTGCAAAACTCATCGATCGAACTGCATACTCTCAACTAAACACCTTTGTCGAATCCAACAACCTCCTTGACCATGCCTAGTCCGGCTTCAGGCCACGTCATGGAACTGAAACCACTCTGGTCTCAATCTGAGACGATCTTAAGATCACTGGTGACTCTGTTGGATGCGCTGCACTAATTCTCCTCAACCTGTCTGCAGCCTTCGACACAATTAACCATTCAATCCTTCATGACCGCCTCCACTCCCTAGGAATCTGTGGAACTGCTCTCAAATGGATCGCTTCCTTCCTCAACAACAGGAAACAAATAACCCTTCTCTTCGCTTTTACATCGACCACTCGCCCAGTTAATACTGGAGTACCACAAGACGCATGTCTATCAGCCCTCCGCTTCAACCTCTATATTTCCACACTCCCTGGAATCATCCGCTCACACAATATCCTGTGCTACAACTACGCCGATGATACAACTAGCCATTGGGTTGCCTATACTTAGCCATTGTGTTGCCTATACTTAGCAATTGTGTTGCCTATGCTTAGCATGTGTAGCCCTGTGTTGCCTACACCTAGCCATTGTGTTGCCTATACTTAGCCATGGTGTTGCCTATGCTTAGCAAGCATAGCCCTTTGTTGCCTACACCTAGCCATTGCGTTGCCTATACTTAGCCATTGTGTTGCCTATGCTTAGCATTGGTAGCCCTGTGTTGCCCACACCTAGCCATTGCATTGCCTATGCTTAGCCATTGTGTTGCCTATGCTTAGCATGTGTAGCCCTGTGTTGCCTACACCTAGCCATTGCGTTGCCTATACTTAGCCATTGTGTTGCCTATGCTTAGCATGTGTAGCCCTGTGTTGCCTACACCTAGCCATTGCGTTGCCTATACTTAGCCATTGTGTTGCCTATGCTTAGCATGTTTAGCCCTGTGTTGCCTACACCTAGCCACTGTATTGCTTATACTTAGCCATTGTGTTGCCTATGCTTAGCATGTGTAGCCCTGTATTGCCTACACCTGGCCACTGTGTTGCCTATACTTAGCCATTGTGTTGCCTATGCTTTGCATGTGTAGCCCTGCGTTGCCTACACCTAGCCATTGTGTTGCCTATACTTAGCCATTGTGTTGCCTATGCTTAGCATGTGTAGCCCTGCGTTGCCTACACCTAGCCATTGTGTTGCCTATATTTAGCCATTGTGTTGCCTATGCTTAGCATGTGTAGCCCTGTGTTGCCTACACCTAGCCACTGTGTTGCCTATACTTAGCCATTGTGTTGCCTATGCTTAGCATGTGTAGCCCTGTGTTGCCTACACCTAGCCATTGGGTTGCCTATACTTAGCCATTGTGTTGCATCTGCTTAGCATGTGTAGCCCTGTGTTGCCTACACCTAGCCATTGTGTTGTCTATACTTAGCCATTGTGTTGCCTATACTTAGCTATTGTGTTGCCTACACCTAGCCATTGTGTTGCCTAGTGTTAGCATCTGCAGCCTACTGTGCCTATACCTAGCATTTGCAGCCATTGTGCCCAACTCAAACCCAGAAACTTCTATCCACTTGCACCCTGTGATTACCTAGGAATACAGCCAAAACCCAGCCTGCCATTCATTATGTGCCTGTTCTTCCTACCACATAACACCACCTGGCTACCTCCTCTACTCACCACCTTAGCCATCACCAGCGTCTGAAGTCCCCCCTCCCAACACTCATCTTGCATGACGCCCATGCTTCTCATGGCGCACCCTGCCAACATGCCGACTCACCCCCGCCCCCACTTAATCCCTATTTTTTTTATTTTTGCCTTTATCAAATCAATGATTTTGCAAAGTTCTTTAATGTCATGTTTCGTTTCTTGTTGCTCGTTTCTTATTTCTTGTGCTTTGTTCCATTGAGATTTGATTTGCTTTTTTTATTTTTACAGTTTCTAAGTGGCCAGACCCGGGCCGAGTTAATCAGTGGTCTGTGTGGTGCATTAGTCAAGAGCAGCCCTTAAAATGATTGCAGATACTAAGGACCAGGATGTCTTTGTGCCACTCAGAAGTCGACTCCACCATACTTCTTCTTCATACAGGATGCTTGATTTAATTAGGGTTCCAAGCTGGACAGCTCATCAGGAGGTGTTTCACCGATTCGGTTTCAGATTCGTATTTGCATAAGCGGCATTGATTTGTTGTCAATAGGCCCCTGACAGCTCGGATTTCATTTGTCGGGAGTAAATTTAGATGTGACCTTAAGAAGGTGAGTCTCAAAGTTTTATCTGGAAACCTTTTCAGAATTTGGCTAGTAGAATGCAGATTTTAGCCTGAATAGGTAAGTAGGTCAATATCTTTTTTTTTCTCAGCTAGAGCTTGTGTTTCGATCCAGTCTGCCTGGTCCATTTTGCGTTTGACTTTTGTTGGACCTCTTCAGAGCATGCGATGTTAGCCAAATGAGATCTCTGTTTGGCGGCCCATGCTGTTAGCACCTGGCAGCTACCGACCTTCATTTCCATTTTTATCATGTTGTACAGAGGGGGGGATTCAGACATTATCACTTTTCTAAACAGAGCCATTTCTCCAGCTTCGTTTGCTGCTTTCAAGGAGAGTAAACCCAATTCTCTTCGGATTGCCGAGATGGAAGTTGAATTAGGAAATTGAAGGACCTTGCGCCAAAAATAACCCTCCAGTTTTTGCCATATTGTCGAGGGGATTGTTGGCATTGCTTCACCTCTGTACACCAGGCTAAGCACACTTTTCGCTTGTAGAACTTTAATACTGGTAACAGCGAAAAGCGGCCGTATTTCCTGTCTATTATACGAGCCTGCATGGTAAGTTTTCGTGTCTTTTCTCAAAGGTGTTTTTGCATCGTTGTCTCGCCTTTTGAGCTGTTCACCATCACGCCCAAGTATTTAAAGTCTTTAACTACTTCGATCTTCGAGTTTTCGATGTGCCAGCCCTGGATCTTTGCCTTCTTTTTCGATGGTTTGTCTAGAATCAAGATTTTCGTTTTCTCTTTGTTTATCTCCAAGTTGTTTTTTGATATGTAATTGGCCAAGTTGTCCAGTTGTCTTTGGAGGCCAATTGCAGTCCGGTCGAGAAGAATAATGGCATCTGCGTATAGTAAGCGGCCACTGCTGTTGAACCAATTTTTGGTGGAAAGGATTTTATGAGTCTGTCGCCCTCTTTATAGTCGCCCAAAAATGCAGTAAACAGGTCCGGGGCAAGCGGGCATCCCTGCTTTACCCCTCTGTGTGTTGGAATTTCCTCAGATAACAGTCCTTTTTGATTTAGTTTGACTCTCATGGTTGTCGCAGTGTGCAGGGCTTTGATTGGCTCAAGTATTTCTTTCGGACAGTTCCAGTGGTCCAGTTTCGACCATAGCATCTCTTTGTCTATTTGGTCAAATGCCTGTGTGAGATCTATGAACGCCAAGAACACTCCAGACCCTGTCATGAGTTTGTTCTTTATGATACTGAGAATCATAATGTTGACTGTCGTTCCGGAATTTTTCATGAATCCCGCTTGAACAGGGTCATTACATGGAGCGGTTTTTGCACATTTTTGGTAACTCCTTAGAAGAAATGAGCCATAGATCTTGCCGATCGTGTCCAGCAGCACGATGGGACGGTAATTGCCAGGCACCGCCCTATCTTCTTTTTTGTAAATTGGAGCAACCACGGAGGTGGTCCAGGACTTTGGAATCGATCTTGAAAGGCTGCAGTTTTTAAAGACTTGGCTGATGAACGTGGCCCATTCTGCCGGGTGATTTTTCAGACTATGTTAGTGATTCCGTCTGGGCCTGGGGCTCTGGAGGACTTTAGCCTTCTTATGGCCATCTCTATGTCGTCAGTGTCTGAGATATCTTCCCAGTCGATTACTTCGGGGTCTTCTTGAGTGAAGATCAGCTTTGGCAGGGGGGCTGAAATATGGTGGTGAAATGGGATTTCCAGCTTTCCTCCGTGACACTGTTTGATGCTATGAGAGTCGGTGTGCTGCAAATATTTTTGATCAGTTGCCAAAAAGCTCCAGAGTTTTTGTCTGCTAGCTTTCTCAGAATTTCCTCTGCGTCTTGTTGATAGGGGGAACATCGATGGAATCTTAGCCATGATTTGTACTTTTTTTGTTCATCTGAGTAATCTTTCTTTATACAGTCAGACTTGGCGGTTTCAGCCTGTCTCTTCAATTTCCCCAGGTGTCGTTGTTTCATCACCAGCTCCTTATCATACTCATGAAGGGGTTTTTGAGATCCCCTTGGTTTTTTCTTTGAGTTTGAGTGGTACGGTAGTAGTAGAGGTTGGTAGTCCATTAGGGACTTAAGTCCTCTCTCCTTCCTGGAGAGCTGAGTGGCGTAGTTGTTTGAAAGTTCTCTGATTCTTTCCGTCGTTAATCTAAGGGAATTTCCTTGAGTTGTTGTTTCAATTTCTTCGGGCATATAGGGTCTCGGGCTGCTCTCGGTGGGCCATCCAATTTTCAGGATGTTGTGGTCACTGGCCTCGGTCTGTATAACCTCGAAGGATGTGATCAGGCTAAGCTTTCCTTCTGATGTAAAAATGTAGTCAATTGTCCCCTTTTGTGTACCTCTTTCCCATGTTGGAATTTGGCAAGCTGGGGGGAGGGACTGCTCGATGTTATGGAGGTTTCTGGAGTTCGTGAGTGATTGCCATAATTGTCCTTGGGATTGCCTTGAGTTTATGGCGTGATGGATTCGTGCTTGAAGCTCCCCTCGGACATTTAGCGTTCAAGTCTCCACTTATTATTATTAGAGGTTCCTCCTGGACTGCCATGATTCCATCGATCTCTGTCTCAATGATGTTTAGGACTTTCTTGTCTGAGATGGCCTGAGGATTCCAATAGGTTGTTTTTATGGCGAGCCAGGTAGGTCTTCGTGGTTTGGGGGCAAGAGGCCGGTCACACCCACTTCACTAGTACTGCTAAATGGCTCTGGGTAGAAGTGAGGCGTTTCTGAATTGACAGACCAGATCCTGAATGGACTGTCACTAAAAGACCAGCCGAGGGGCGGCCCAGTCGACCTTTCATTGCTGGAGAGACCATTACGGAAAAGCCGTCCATTGCTGGGGTGTCGAGGAGCCATGTTTCTTGTAGAGTTATTATGTCGAAATCACCCAGGTTGACGTCTCCTGCTCTTGTTAGGTGGGTGTGTCCTCTGGTGTTCCAGGACATCATTTTGAGGTCCACAGTTGGTTGAGTCTTCTCCAAGTAAAATCCATTTGGTTTTGTAGGATCTGTGATGTTCCTCGTGGTTTTACTAGGTGATGTTAGTTGCTATTTATTCAATTGAGTCGCCGGTACTTTCGGAAGCCACGCCAAAAGTTGTTTGATTGGTGTGAATGTTGACGGCTATTGCGGGAGGATACAGGTTTCAAATGCACAGGGGCTTGGTGGTCCTTGTCGATAGGACTCGGCGCTCTCGTTGCAGCGGCCCGGTACAGACCGGGACTGGGATTGTTCTTTTCAAAATCCTTGCTTCCTCTTGGCAAACTCACAGGATTTTGGGTGACTTTCCTGTTTACAAATTTGGTCTGAGTTTGATTGCCAGTGGTGGCCGGCGTTCGGTGAGTGGGTGGTTTATGAGCTCGGGATGAATTCCACTTGTAGGCCTCTGTTTTTGACCTGTAGTGGGGCTTCTGGGCCGAAGGATGACTGTCCCGAGTTCGGGTTGTTTGCTCACCTATTGTTCTTGTCATCTCTGTGACATAGTAGCCTCTTTTGAGGAGGTCTGCTTCGCCTTCTTTCGTCCTCCGGCCTAGGGCGTTCACTCTGACATGTAGGTAGGCATTCGCCTTTTGGTCTTTGTGGTATGGTTCGACTAAGATTAGATTGTCCGTCGTCAGGTCTTTGAAATCCCTGGCGTGTTTCACGACTCTTAGGACCGTTCCCCTGTTCAGGGTTATTGCCTCAGAGTTTTGCGGGATCTGTTCTAGCTTGAAAATGTGTGTTGGTGTTAGGTGATGCTGATTTATGCTTTTTGTGTGGTGGTCTTTGCCCTCTGGGGGCTGCTCTGCTTCAGTGGCTGAGTTTCTCTTGTCTGTCTGTACGGAGTGCGTCTTTCTCTACGCTCTTCTTTGTCTCTGTTGGATTGGTCCGTCCCTTAATAGTGTCTTTTTGGTGATAAAAGGCGGGTTCTAAGAGATTCAGGTCCTCTCGGATATCTAGAGTTATTTACACAGTTCTCAACTTGACTATTGTTGCTGTGCCTCCTATGTTTCTTGGAGATTGGAGAGTCTGCCCGATTGAGTTTGGTAATCAGAGTTTTTCACCTGTTTTTCAAGTTCTGGTGCCAGGAGACACTCAGCGGTGATGGGTGAAGAATAATGTTTATGAAGTTTTCGTCTCTCATAAAATCCTCGGCAGTGATCGGCAATTGTTGTGTAGAGGCCTGTGAGGGGTTCCTGGTGAGGTGGGAACACTGCGTAGGACACCTGGGTGAGCCACAATTCTAAGTGGCTTTTTTTGAGAGATCCGTTATTCCGAGTGGTGGAGCAGCTCCGGTTCCCGCTGTTAGATCAATTTGTTCTGCTGCTTCCACTGTTCGTAAAAAAGTTTTTTGGGTTCTCAGCTGTCTTGGCGCTGGCTGATAAATCTCCCTGAGAAGAGCCCTGGTTTGGGTTTATCAGGATTTGCGATGGACCAACTTTCGGCCCATTTTGTTGTGAGCTGGGTTTAAAGCCCCCTTTTTGGGATCCTACAAATGTAAATAGGTAGATTGGTTCGTCTTTTCCTTATTTTGCTGTTTTTTTGTTGGTGTTTTTTTGCAGATCAGAAGTGTTTCCACTGGGATTCGATTTTTCCGCCATTTGCTTTTGCATCATCGGGCGGTTTTCTTTGGAAAAGCCAAATTCTGTTTGGGTGGCGAAATTTGTTGAGTATTTGATGACAATTGCTTGAGGCAAGAGAGCCCTGTAGGAGGGCCGGCCCATGGGGGAACAGCCAGGATTTTGCAGTACAGTTCACTGTCTAATTTTTTTTTGCTGTAATGTACCCCTCCAGGTAGGTAACTTTGGTGTGGGTCATTGCAATTAGCGTGGTTTGGTCCTTCAGTGTGTCGTTTATGGCCTCATACAGTTTTCCGAAAGGGGCAAGCGCAATTGTTATTGCAGACATCAATGTTGTTAAATCAAGTTTTTTTGTTGGGGTGTCTTTCTGAGCATCGTCGACTTGTTCTCCAGCTTTGCTTTTTCTTCGAGGTGTGGTTTGCAGAGAAACCTGTGGGTAGGGCACTTGTGCTGGGTTCATCTGAGGCCGCTGGTCCTTGGCCGTTGAAGAAGGAGAAGGCCCTGAGATAAGGTCGATTTTTGGTGGTGCCAAATGTTGTGGGGGGGGGGTCTCCTCCTGGGCTGATGAGTCAGTTGAATCCATCATTGTGGACTTTTTTTGATGGTCGCTCGGAACTGGTATTTTGACGGAGGACGGCTGTTTCGTATGCTCAGGGACAGTTGGGTTGGGTTTGCTACTGGAAGAAACGACAGGGCAATAGGAGGAGCCATAACTGGAGATGTCCTATGTCTCAAAGGGCCTTCTAAAGAATTTATAGAAGTGGCTTCTTGGGTTGGAAGAGGGGTGGAAATATGGGGTCTTGGGGGTTGGTTTGCTGGCAGTAAGGGCATTTCCGTGGAAGATCCTGTTTCTATTGAAGACCCCTTGTTTGGAATAAAAGGAGTTTTGGAAGCTTTAGGACCAAATGGGGGGTCTGTAGTGGCATCCAACATTTCTGCGTCCGTTAGTTCTGTAAGCACGTCGTATTTTCTTTTACCTTGACTGGCAAAGTATTCTTTCAAGGAGTTGCATATTGATGATTTTGTCAGGACCTTCATTGAAGGTCTCTTTTGATTTTGGGTGGGGAGAAGTACTGATCTTTTATTTTTTTGTTTTGATTTTTGGGTGCTTTCCCCCCCATTTCTTATTTTATTTCTCTTCTGTGGTGGTATTGATGAATTCGAGGTAAATGCCGGAGGATCAGCACGTATTTCTACCAGGTCTGATACTTCCTGGTTGGTGTTTACTGGGCGGGATCCTGGTCCTGCTCTTCCTCCAGCAGGGAACAAGGACCTGCCTCCGGAGAGCTCCTCGGTCCCGCCCCCTTGCGGAAGCGAAGCCTCGCTCTCGACCGCATGGATCAAAGCTTGTACTTCCCTCTGCTCTGATGGAATGCGCGGGCCAGGGGGGGTTCCACACTCCTGGCACCGCGGGGCGGACGCCACAAGCACACCCGCTTCCCCACGGCTGCTGGGGGAACTGGCCTGACCCGACCTACCTGGGAACATGGTCGTGCACTTTGTCATCTGTGCCGCAGTGGTCAAGGTAGGTGTAGAAATGTTAGGTGAAATGCGTTGACTTTCATTTTGTGAGGCTGTAGTATCCGAGTCCCAAGAGCCCGCAGGCACGTCCCTCGCAGTCCACCCTTCGGTGGGCAGCACTGGGTGCCTAGCAGGAGTGGGATGCTCCGGCACTGGCTCACACATTGGCATAGCGTCCGTTTCTGGATTCATCTCCGAAAAGTTATGATTTATGGTCGAGTCCTCCCCTAGTACCACAGTTTCCTCTGATTGAGGGAGTTTCTGCTGGGGTTCAGATGAACGATCCTCAGGCGACTCAGCTACTTGAGTGATTTGGGATTAGTGCAGGTTCACCTGAAATGCAAAGTCTTTACACGGCCCCAGCGCCGGTGAAAAGTGCGGCCTTGAGGAGGAGTGGGCCTGAAGCGACGCGTGGAGGGTTGAGTCTGTATTGGCCTTGCCTGGAACTTCTCATCCAGCGCCTCTCCTCATCGTCTACACCCTGGGGGGATGTGAGAGGGTCTTCGAGGTCTCCAGTCTCCATTGGGGGGGTTCTGCCAGTCCTGCCCACGGACTGCCACAGAATGCGCTAGCTCAGCAGCTAACTCCGCGGCCGCTGGCAGTTTTTATGGGTCCTCCCACAAAAAGAACTGGAACTGTAGAGAGACTCATGTCTCAGCAGCGTAGAGTAGATGGCCACAGACTGCTTAATCCCTATTTGAACTCACCTGCACTGGGGCTGGAACATTTCGCCACTAGGCCAACGCCCAACCAACCTTGCTCAGCGACCCTCAGGAATGCAAGACTGGGCTCAAGATTACCACGCCACACCCCTGCTCTCCAGAGGCTCTCTCACCCCCCTCAGAGCCCTCCATTTACACAATCTCCCTGCAGCAGCATCATCTCACACCCACCAACACCGAACAATCCACCCAAAGCACCTCTCTTCAAAGGTGCCTTGATTAATGGCAGGTCACTCCCTGCGCACGTCCTAGTCATTGCTGATCTGATTACAACCCATGACCTTGATTTCGTAGCCATAACCGAGACCTGGCTACATAGTGCCTCAGGACCTCTACTCGCGCTTGCCATTCCCGCCGGTTACACTATTATCAGATGCGACTGCAATACCAACCAAAGGAGGCGGTGTTGCATTCATCCATAAAATCTCCATCGGTATCAGAAGCATTAACAGCCAACAGATCCCATCTGCAGAACGTCTCACTGTCAATCCCCCCATCTCCCCCAATCAAACGGCCACACTCCACCTCATTCATCGGTCACCCGGACCCACATCCACCTTCTCAGATGACATCATGTCCATCATAGCCGATAAAACCAAAACCAAATCACAAATCATCCTACTTGGAGACTTCAATCTTGGATTCCAAGACCCTAATGACCCTTCAGCGCTAGATCTGGCTAACACATTAGCTGACCAAGGCTTCACCCATCACATAACGGAACTCACCCGTTTCAAAGGGCGAACCCTCGACTGGCTAGCGGAATCCAAGTATTGCATCAACCTCCAGGACAGCAACCCTTGCGCATGGTCAGACCATCACACAATCCTCTTCGAAATCAAAACACCTGACCTCTGCCCCAAACAAGAACCTGCCCCCGCCACCCAGACCAGAAACAAAAGAGACATCACCAAGGCTATACTACTCCCCCTCATCCTCCCGGTTTTAAACAAAATTTTCCTCACATGCACGGATCCCACAGTAGTAGTTGACACATACAACCAGTCCATGCTTAAAGCCATGAACGCTATTGCCCCCATCAAATTGAGGAGACCCAAGCCCAGAGCCCACCTTAACTCGTGGTTCACCACTTACCTAAGAGAACTCCGTAAAGCCAAACGCTCTGCTGAATCTCACTGGAAAAGTCACCCCTCCCACACCAACAAAGACCACCTAACCATTGCCTCACTTAACTACAAAGAAGCCATCTTCCAGGCAAAGAAAGACACATGCAACGGCCATATCATGGAAGCCAAATCCAACACTAAAGAGCTCTTCAAATCCTCAAAGAACTTGAATCTCCCACAACCCCCCCCCCAGATACATATATAAAAAACAGCTTGTGGTGTACAAACATTCAAGATGCCATACTGGGTAAAATCACCACGCTCCAAGCCAAAATTAATGCCAAACTATCGTGCCTCCAAACCGACACCCAGCCCCATCCCCCTCACATCACCTCCCCCGGCTCTACTCACAAGCCTTTCAGCTTCACAGCTCTCAGTACATCTGAAGTTGAAAGCATCATCAACAAGCTTAAGCCAACCAACTGCCAAGGTGACCTATGTCCCGCCTTAACCATCAAGGATGCAGCACACGAACTAGCCCCCTTCATCACCACCTTCATCAACACATCCTTTAAAACAGGCACTGTCCCTAACAATCTAAAAGATTCATGGGTCATACCCCTACTTAAAAAACCCACTCTCGACCCGAGCACACCCACCAATTACAGGCCCATTACCACGGTCCCCCTCTTGCTTAAAATCCTTGATCGGGCCGCTTACCTTCAGATCCAGGAATACCTCGAATCCAATACACTCCTCGGCCTCAGGCAATCAGGTTTCAGACCCAGGACAGAAACAGCCCTTATTGATCTGAAAACACAAATTGATGACCTCAAAGACAAAGGGAAACTCACTATGCTGCTACTATTAGACCTATCCACAGCCTTCGACCTTGTTAACCACCGCATCCTTTGTCAGCACCTCTCATCAACGGCCAACTTTTCAGATGCTGCCACCTTCTGGATCAGATCATTCCTTGACAACAGATCCATGCAAGTCTTCTCCTCGTTAGTGGCTGCTGAACCCTCACCTGTCTCCTGCGGCGTGCCTCAGGGCTCCTGCATATCCCCCACGCTATACAACGTGTTCACCAACCCTCTCTTTGATATCCTTGACTATCTGGGCGTCACTTACACAAATTATGCTTATGACACCCAGATACTCATCCCTATCACTGGAGACTACTTGGCTGACAGCAAATCACTGAATGATGTCTACCTGGTCATACAAGCCTGGATGGCTCAACATCAGCTATGTCTTAACGACGATAAGACTGAGCTCCTCATCCTCGGCTCACACTACCACCTCAGTAAGCTGGATCCTGCTTTCAAGTCTTTAACCATTGACGGCAAAATCATCAAGGTTTCTAAAGACACGAAAACCCTTGGGATCTACCTTGGCTCCACCCTGTCCATCTCCAGACAAACCAATTCAGTTACATCTGCCTCTGCCTACACGTGCAAACTGACACCGTGTGTCGCCCCTTTCTCTCCACGACTAACTGCATCATCTTAGTCAGAACCCTTGTCATGTCCAAGATCGACTACTGCAACGCGCTCTAACTGGGTACCAGCCAAAGGAAACTAAATAAGCCGCAGGTCACCCAGAACAATGCCATCGGAGCAGCTTTCAACATTCCTAGAAACAACCACATCTCAGCCACCAGACGCAACATGGGTTGGCTATCAGTAACCCAAAGAATCACCCTCAAAACCCTGACACTTACCCACAAGTGTCTCTCCAACCAGGCTCCAACATATCTCTCCAATCGATTTGCACCTCACACTTTCATTCGACCGCAGAGATCTGCATAAGCCAATTGTCTGACCCTCCCAAAATTCAAGCGGCAGAAAGCAGGCGGCTGCAGCTTCCCTGTTTTAGCAACCAAACTATAGAACCCACTGCCTCCCACACCCAGGTCTGAACCCTCCCCGTAGGCCTTCAAATGCAATACTAAATTGTGGCTCCAGAACCGTGTCAACTAGCACCGTTTCCTGTTCCATCTCTGCACTGCTAACTTAGCCACCCTGCATATGACATGTATATACTTACCTCTGTAAATATTGTAAATATTGTAAATAGAGACTATACGTTCCTTATATGATGTACTATGCCACCATTTATATGTCTGCTGCAACCATAAAATATGGGCCCAGATGCCCGAGGGCAAGGCGTGCTTTACAAATAAAGAAATTGAAATTGAAATAGGTATATACTACAGGGAACTGGAGTGCGTGCCTCGACTTCCCCTTTTTTACATATATCCCTGAGTAATTTGGCCTAGCTGTCCACATACAAATACGACCTCGTCAACACCCCATCACCCTAATAAAACACAGCTAGCTGAGCACATTCTGGCATAGTTGCTCACAAAAGCGTCCTTCAGGCCTAACGGAGCCAAAGCACAGTCTGGATGTCCACCCACCAGACTGCACACATCCAACTGACTTCTCCAGCATCACACCTAAATGCTAGCACGTAGCTACCACCCAGCAATTACACCAGCTGTATCCTTATCTGGTGCACTCACGCACCCTACGGTACCTGAGGGTGTTCAACCTAACAGCACCTTGAGGTCATACCAATGATATATAGAGCGCTACATAAATACCGAACAACATAACAGTGGTGGACTCGGCCTTCCAAGCCAAGAGCCTCGCCTTTTATGCAGGTTTCTCCCATTCATTCCAGCCGAGCCGTCACTCACCCAGGAGAGTGGCTGTCCTTTCCGACAGTCAGCCACCAATAACTAGAGAGTGTATTTGGCCTCCTAGGAGACTAAGCACAGGGAGTTTTGGGCACTTCCCTCACTTCCTGTCCCCACCAAACATACTGGAACCAGAGGCGGGTTTCACTTGTGAAGCCTGCCACAGGCAAAACGAACAAAGGGACCAAACATGGTTTGACGCGCAGATTAAATCTCAAGAAGGACCAAAACAACAAGAAATGGGAAAAAAGAAGACCCAGGCCATTTGAAGGAAAATGGCACCCATGGGTGCTTTACTGTGGCTGTGAACGGAGCCTGCAGTAAAAACACAACACGGTAGTAAAAAGTAACCACTGTACCAGCCATTAATTGAGTAAAGGGTAACATAAAAAATGTTAAATGAGTAGCTAGACAAAGGGGATACTAAGTAACACCTCCAAAACTCTATGTAAAATAGTGTGTGCTGGGTCTACAAAATTAGAAAAGGTAAGTAAAGTCAATTTCACGTTACTGCTCTTGGAAACAGTAGTTTAACCAAGAAAAGATATTTCAATCTTGGAGAAATCTGAAATACTTCCCTGTGCCACTGCACTGAAGGTTCTGTGTGACACAATGCAAAACGATGCTTATAGAGTTTGTCAGACTCCAAAAACAGTTAGAAATCACATTAAAAATACATGAAAGAGTGGGAAAAAGGTCTCACTCTCTCCAGATTCAAAATTTTAAAAAAGTCCTAGAGTTCAGCAAAAGTGTTGGGGGTCGGTAACCAACACCGACGCCTAAGGGTGCCAAGATACAAAACAAAAAGAGCGGGGGTAGCAACTTCCCAGTAATGGCTGCCCAACTATGGAACTCTCTCCTCCACACGCTACGCACAGACCAACCCTTCTACAAATTCAGAAAAGACACCAAACGGTGGTTGGTCTCCAAAGACACACCTACTTAGGCCCCTCCTCCTTCCTGTGCACACTTGTACATATCTCCCCCTAGTATCCTTATACTGTACTACTTTGCCTCTGTATGTATATACCTCGCCTCTTGCTGAAATTGTGTAACTGTATTCTTGCCACATTCCCCCTTATGTAATTATTGTATGTACTTCCTATGTTTGCCTCACTCCTCTATTTGTATCTACTATGTGCACTATCTGTAACCATGAATATGGATATTCTTGCAATGCGCCCAGATACCTTAGGGTGGGGTGTGCAATATAAATAATAAACTAAACTAAACTAAACTAAAACAGATTAAGGTAGAGAGGAATTAGCACATTTCTGAGAATTCTCCCTAACAAGGGGCCACATGGAGGGGGGGCAGTAGAGACTTTGGTGGCTGAGAGCAGAGATGAGATGAGAATTCGGTTGAGGGAGTTCAGATTAGTGTGGGTGGGCGTGGGGTGTATGGAAGAGAAAGAATGATGATTAAGGAGGGAAGTAAAGTCGGTGGATGTGGCTATGAAGCGAGAGGATGGGTAAAGTCATCTCAGACAATGAGATGCTATCTGGAGAGAAGCAGTCGATTGGCTGGGAGAGGTGGTCAAAGAATTGGCCTAGAGGCCAGGAGGCCGGTAGAGAGACATGGGGCCTCATTACGACCCTGGCGGTAAGGGGTTTACGCCATCGTTAGCTGCGCCGACCCCTTACCGCCAATTACGAGGTCCCTTAGCGCCATGGAGGTCTTAACACCCGCTTTCAGCGGGTGTTAAAATCCATGGCGCTAAGGGACCATGGAGTTAATTACGCCACCGTAATTTACGGTGGCGTAATTAACGCCTTCCCCACTCCCATTATGCCCTATGGGGCAAAAATGGGAATGGGGAAGGGTAAATGGGGATTGGGGACTTACCGCCCCGCCAAGGTCGGAATGGGGCGGTAAGTCCGCCAACCACCATGGCGTAAACGTAGTTTACGCCATGGTGGTAAAGTCACGGCCCAGGCGGTAACTTACCGCCTGGGTCGTAATGAGGCCCATGATGTGAATATTGTAAAGTGTAGTGATAGTAGAAGTAGTGTATTCCAATGAGAGAAATCCGGTAGGGGTAGGGGTGAGATAGAGATAGGGAGTTTGAAAGATGAAATAAGAGCCACACCACCACCCCTACCCATGAGGTGAGGAGAGTAGCAGTAGGTATAAAGAGCGTCGTGGAAGGCAGCAAGTTCAGCAGAAATAGAGGGAGAGATCCAGGTTTGATTGAGGGCAATAGATTGAGGGGCGGGGAATCTCTCCCTGTGAGGCCCCACGTACCAACGCCCATAGGGGAATATTGCACAGCAGACTCACCTCCCTAGACTCACAAAGAAAGGCTCCCCTCAGGGGAAAAGTGACAAGATCCTATGAATTGTGACCTCTGGTAACACCTGAGAATGCTGAGGCCCCATAAACAAATAACCATTGCCATCAATACCATTTTTCACATATCAATAGAATTTGTTTTTAAGGGTTATGAGTACTCCGAATTTCACAAGTGAGAGGTCTGCTACCACACGCTTTCTCGTATTGGTAGCATTAGAATGATGTCACTCTTTGACAGTTAATTTAAGTTAAAACTAAAAAAGACATTGCGCTCTATGAAAAAGTAAAGTTTGTCAGCGTTGTCAGATTTGTAAACCATTAACCTCAGCATTGCAACTGTATAAAAAGCTCCTTTAAACATTTCACAACCTTAAAGTTTACTTACATTTACACAATATTTAAATAAGCGTAAACTACATGCAATACCTTGCATATACAATGTTTGCTTTTTTGTAAATCCAACCATAATTATGGTTTGAACGGTTTACACATTTTTGTGAACCATTAAAATAAAAGGTATGCAAGATTGTTGTAAACTGTTGTAAATCTTTTGTTAATGGTTTACAAAACATTTGTAAATCTTTAAAACCTTAGATTGGGTATGGTTTACAAAAAAGCAAACCATTGTAAACACAAGGTGTGCGATGCACTATGTCTGGTGTCACTGGTGGAAGGCTCTTCCCTGACATACTGCTTCAGTACTGTTTGGCTTGGCTACAAGTGTAAATTTCAACTAGACCACGGCGAGTGTCTTTACCAGTTGAAGTCCTCTTTTATTGTCTATTACCTGGGAAGAAATCTGTCACAGGAAGCAGCATTTATTCAAAACACTGATGCATAGCGCTGCGCGGTGTGTGAAGCAGTGTGCCTGGTGTCACTGGTGGAAGGCTCTTCCCTGACATACTGCTGCAGTACCGTTTGGCTTGGCTACAAGTGTAAATTTCAACTAGACGCTGCCACTAACTGGACATCGCTTTAGGAGCCCCTCGTAAAGTGGCATCCCAAGCACAAGTAAGCAAATTGTATCCAGTTTTTTCAATGAGGGAGTCATTACCTGCCATTTGCGTTGTGGTACATAAACTGTGTGCAGTGCTGCCTTACACATAGCTGAAGGCTGAATATCTGAAGGCTTAACATTGTATAACGGCGTGAACCTTGCTGGCTGCCTTGGATTTTGCTTTTGTGGTGCCTTGCCAGAGATATTGGGGAGTGACTGCGGGCTTGCCTTTGAGTTCCCTCTGGAATCTTTGGACTTGTGCACTGCTTCCTGTGTTTGCCTTTTGGTTTGGCTATATCGCTGTGTGTGGGAAGTGCGAGTTTCCTTGGGCATTACTAGGCAGTGACTGTGGGCATCGGCCTTGGAGCTACCTGTGTGTATGATCGGGTGAACCGGTCTAAGCGTTTTTGAGATAGGTGGCTGCTTTTTTTGCTATATTAAGGCAGCTAAATAACCTACTAATTTTTACCTGGTTGGTACTGGGTGCCTAGGGGTCCTTTCTTCCGGAGAAACTCTCTGGAGGCTGCAAGGCCCCGGGACAAGTGCTGATAAGTTTGTGTAATAGCACTGTTAAGATTATAATTTTACACATTGGGCCTGATCACGACTTTGGCGGTAAAGCCGGCAGTAATACCACTGGTGGTATTAGCCCTACCGCCGAACTCCCTGGCACTAATAGCGCCGGATCATGAGTTCAGCTGTAATGTAATTCCCCATTCCCCATTGAGCCCATTCGGGATTGCCCCATTCCCCATTGGGTCAATGGGGAAAATTTGCGCTCCTACCGCCGGCGGATTTCCCGCCAGCCGTAATAGCGCGAATTTTTGGCGGATTTCCCCCCAGCTAAGAGCTGGGGCAAAATCCGCCGAAGTCCTGATTTGGCGGACCCTTAAATCCAGCGGTATTAGCGCTATCGTTGGATTTAAGGGTTACCACCAAAGTCGTGATCAGGCCCACTGTGTTTTAAATAAGCTGTGTGGTATTGTGGCTGGAGCTGCCATTTTTTATGTGTACTAAGTACGCATTATTTGACAATTTTGGCTCTGCTATGGTTGGCAATAACGGAGCTTTTTGCAATTTAATCGCTTATTCCTACTTGTAACACAGGTAGCGCCTTGATCCTGTTTTTAAGACAGGGTATGGTCAGAGGTTTTTGAGCCTCGATTTTAGAGTTTGATTTAAGTGGCTGATACCACTATATATGCTCAACTACCATTCTAAAAAAGGTCTGTGATACCAAAGGATGTGGTCTTGAATTAGTTAATATGTACATTTTAGAAGGTTTGCAATTTAAGGTTCTGTTTTTACTTTTTTATCATCTTTTGTTGTATATTCATTTTTTAACCACTGCACTAGCATTTTAGGGGACGGTATTCAAAGCAGTTTGTTATATATTATTTTGAATTGCCTTACTAGTCTGCACAGTACGGCTGAAGCTATGCTCTGGGGACTTTAGTGTAATCTGGGACTCGAGTTGTGCAATTGGAATTTGTAAAAAATTAGAGAGCGAGGACACGGGGCGGAGATTGGTAACAAGGACATGGAGTAGTTCCTGGTAATCGGGTCCGGAGATCTCGGGTTTACTGGTGATTGAGGCTTATTTTTCTCTGGTCACTTAATTGGAGGCAATGGGAGTCACCCTAAGAAGTAAGCCGCCCCCACTTGCTCAGCCCCACCAAGGAACCAGGGGTGCAATGAGCCTCTGGGTCCGGGGTAGGGGTGAGACACTGTCCCAGTCAAAACGCCCGGTACTTACACCGGGTTTAATGGCAACTCAGCTAAGAAGTCCGGTACGTAGGGTAGGGACACCTCTGTCCTAGAAGAAAGATCTTTAGTGGTTTCTCCCAAGCTCAATACCCGAATTTCCCTGTCAGATAAGGAGGTATTGGACCACGCCTCCCTCGAGCTAGATAAACAAGAAACCACGGAGACGGGGGCATTGGCTAATATAAGTAAGTTCCTATTTAATATTGAGGAAAATCTTAAGACAGTGGTTACATGGCCGAATAAGGTGGAGGGAGATTTTGTATCTGATATGTCAATGTTGGCACCAGCATTCTCTTATGAGTTGACAAAGAGGATACAGGATTTTAAAAATAATGACGGGAGTGGTCCGGAAGTTCTGGCTCAGGAGACCGGACAAAAGGAAGTAAAGCCGTGTCAATGCTTGGGGATGTCTATGGTTGCCGAAGAAGGAAGATCACTTATAAGATGTGCCCTACAAAGGTTATGATTGGAAGGGTGAGAGTAAAAACGGTGCTGGGGTGCTGGAAGGTGTCCCTCTGATGCAAGGGAGGGGGATAGGGCTGGGAAGCAGGAAATACAAGCCCCAGTTGTGGATGAGTTGTCCTTCTCTAAATTGGCCCGAATTCTAGACTCAAAGGACAGAGGTTATGAGACACTTCATTTAGAAATTCGGGACTTCAGTTAAGGAACTGTTGAATAAAGTCCACCTTTTCGGGGGGCTATATAATGGCAGTATCTATTTATAATACCTTGCCGAGTAAGAGGGATATCTCTCCGGGCAAGGTATTTCACCCTCAACGGGGGAGCACGCAAATACAGGGAGGATGCACTACAACGGATACTGCACCACCAGCTTCATTTTTAAGTGTGTCCAGGGGCTTGGGGCTCACTGTAATAAGTAGTAGCCCCAAGAAGAATCAAAAAGGTGCTAGAGATCATGTAATAAAAGGCAAACCTCTGGGGAAAAAAATAAAAAATTGTAAATTACCCCAGACACAAAATAACAAAGGATCAAGGAAGTTTCTGAGAAATTTGAGATTAGAGGTTGATAAGCAAGTCCATGCCGATAAGTCGGCCCTGGACCAAAAAAAAACGAGATTTTTTAAAATCTAACTTGGGTAAGATTAATAAAAACGTGCCGACGCATCAAGCCACACCTAGAGTGCCCGGGTCAAATGATGAAGAGGGGGACAGTCCCTCCTACGACTTGAGTAATATATCGGTCTACCCAGTAGACGAGGTGACTGAGGCTGAAGTAATTTTGGAAGAAGTATAGGGGCTCCCAATTACAGACACTTGTATGGGTAAAGGGTCTGGGAAATGCTGTGTATTGAGAGAGGAGGATAAGGCCCCGTTGGTGGGTCCGCAAAAAGTAAAAGCATTGGTTAAGACCTCCATGAACAAGGGGCATGATGGCAACCCCCTAAAGAAAAACTTGATGCTCTATACTCAAAACCAGTCATTGTAAAGGACCTAAGGGGGGCAAATGCCCCCGGGGGTGAAATTCAGTTAGATATGCCGGTTTTGTTGCCCAAAACAATTGACCAAAAGAGTCAACAATTAATGCCTGATACGGGCTGTAAAAAAAAGAGCTGGTCCTCCCGGGGTCAGATTTAACATTCCGGAACCACAACAGCATAAATGGCCATTAAAGAAACCCACGCCGGTAAACGACCAAATGTGTATTTACCTATCTCGACTCTTTGAGAGTTCCAATAGATATCCCTTAAATAGATGTTATACACTGTCATTGATGCATGTAATTCCTAACTTGCAATTTTTGACCACAGGTGGTATTATGACAGTGGAATTTGTAGACGAGAATTGTTGCGATAAGGTAACACTTCTTTTGAGGTTGTTTATAACGAAGGAAGTCATTATGGCAGAAAAAGAGCGTTTTCTAGCACTGGGATTGGAAGTCACTAATGCTGGGCCGTCAATACTCTCGAGACTGGCTCCAGTATATTCAGATATGGGCAGGAGGGTATGTGAATCGTGTGGGGCCCAAGTCTCAGATATGTATATTTCAAGGGGTTGCACACAGGACCTGTGTTACACGGGGGTCACAGGAGTTTGGTCTCAAGGGGGAAGTAATAGATGGAGACAAGATGGTAAGCAAGCAGACTATACACAAAATTCTGATTGGTCAATTGCCTCCTGGAACTGTAGAGGTTTCAGAAACATTCTAAATAATAAAGACCTCTTTGTGACATTTGATATAGTGTGCTTACAAGAAACACTGCTCCAGGATACCCCTATTATTGAGGGATTTGAAGTGATCTACACTAAGGCATTATGAGGCCTCAAGTGTAGGCCATATGGTGGCATGTTGACTGCCATCAAGCAATCACAGTGGGTGTCCATTAAAAGAATTGAAGTTGATAGAGTGGACAAGTTGGTGGCAATGTTGACCTGGCAGGAGGCACGAGAGGGGCTATACACTAAGTGTATCTTGGTAAAAGTTTACCTAGGTCCAGATAAAGAACAACTGGAGTAGGCCTTGACGGCACTTTTGTTTACGTTATTAGGGGAATTCTCAGAAGATGGTGCGTCACTTATAGTCCTAGATGATTTTAATGCAGAATGCCTGGACGAAAATTGGTATTTGGCACCAAATAGAAGTGGTACGGCCAAGGGCTCCCGATTTAGGGGTAAAAGAGTTAATCAAGCTCTGAAAACTTTGACAATTGTGAATGGGAATGTGGAAGGTGACATACCGCTGCGGTTTTCATGAATGACAGGGCCATGGAAAAACCACTCTAAACCATGTATTCGTCTCCGCTGACTTAGCCATAAGGGGTGATTCATTGATAATAACTACGCTGAACCTGAGTGATCACGCGCTGCTGGTGTATAGGACTACTTTCCCTACAGAAAATGAAGAGAGCGATATGCACCTGGTAGTGGAAATAAACCCAAGGAATTGTGAGGTGAGATGGGCCCCTAAATTTGCAAAGGCATTTGAAGAGGTGATCACTAATATGTCATTGGTTAGGTTGGAGTTCTTATGTTCCCCGGAAGGTTTTTACTCATCTATACGGGAGGTTTTGGGTAGCCTAATTACTAATGAACACTTGAAGAAGGGGCTTCATAAAACAGGTGGGAATCATGCGTTTGACCTAGAAACCAATCCCGCAAAAAAACAAATGCATAAAGAGATTAAGGGGTTAGAGAGGTCCGCTGTAGTAGGGTATAAAGATGAGGTACGCAGAATTAGACAAGCCTACAGAAACTGGGTAGAGGGGAGGACATTTGTGCTTTATATTAATGACTGGGAAAGATGCTGGTGGTTAGGTAATAATTCAGGCCGATTCTGGCAACTCATAAAGCCACAAGGGATAGAGCCTTTCTTGCAGTCCCATGCGATATTGGAGGAAACCTGGGTTAAATATTTGACGGACCTATATATGATGTTGGGGGAATGTAGTTCTCCTGTTTGGTTGCAGGCTGGGTGAAAGGGGATACTCAAATGGGATCTTGAGGACATTAATCTCCTGATCAAAAGGAGCAAGCAGTCTAATGCAAATTTAACATTCAAAGAAAATCTAAATTGTTATCTGATTTGTTCACAAGTATTCTAGAAAAAAAAGTATTCCCCGAAACCTGGTCTGCTGCTACCATAATTTTAATCTTCAAAGGAGGCGATAGGTCTTGCCTGCGCTTTTATAGGCCGATATCACTGTTGGATGCTTTGAATAAAATCTTTGTTAGAATACTGTCGAAGGAGCTCCAAAAATGGGCCTATGAATCAAATTCTTTGGATATTTACCAGACAGGTTTCCGTCAGGGTATGGGGACAGCGGTTAATAGTTTTGTGGTAGATTTCCTTTCCCATCAAGCGCAAGGACAAGCCAGACCAGTGTTTTTGGCTTTCTTGGACATTAGCAAGGCTTTTGATCATGTACATAGGGCCTTGCTGTGGAGGAAGATGCATGATGACGGCTGCCCCCTGCCATTGTTGGACATACTGGAGGCAATGCACACTGGCACTAGAATTAGGGTGAGGCTTGATGCGTACGGAGGCTATACACAATGGATTGAGACTAATAGGGGTCTACGTCAAGGATGCGTGATGGCCCCATTCCTATTTTGCTTTTATATATGAGGCATATTGATCCTCAGAGGCTGGGTGAGCTGGTCATTCAACATCCATTATATGCATACGATATTGTAATCTTCGACTTAACCGCCATAGGGCTCCAAAGAGCTCTGATTGCAGTTGAAGGATTTCTCGATACTTTAGATCTGTACTTAAATACAGGGAAAGAAAAGATTTTGGTCTTAAAAGGTGTAGTAAAAAAATATGTAAAATGTTTTCCTGGAAACTAAAAACCGGCAGGCTTGAGGTGGTTAACACATTTACATATCTAGGGACGCCTGTGTATGACAGCTTATGCGGTTCTGACCTCATGGTGGACTTGAAAGCTGATTTTTTGGGAGCACTTATTAAGTTGCGCCTTTTTGATGCAAAATTTGGAAGGCATTTTATCTTGCCAGCCCTAAAATTGTACAAAGAGCAAATGATCCCGAAGCTAATATATGGGGCTCAATCACGGAACTCACGAGTTGAATGGTCTAAATTGGAAGGCCTACTGTGGAGAGGGTTGTTGTGTTTACCCCAGTCTGTCCCACTAGTGGGGATATTGTTTGAACTAGGCCAGTTGCCCATTGAAACTATGATCGACTGGGGAAAATTGCAAATGTTTGCTGGTATTCTGGCACCACCACAAGCCTCAATTTATGAAGGCTTAAATGCTGTGTGATCCAGGGGGTCATGGGGTCATGCCAGGTATTAGTTGACACTACAACTAATTGGCGCATCTAAGGAAGAACTGGGTATTACACCAAAAACCACAAAGCTAAAACCTTTTACACATGCATGGGCTAATTTGAGGGATGCTCTGTTGCAGTACCAATGTTTTGGTGATCATTTTGTCTATACAGTCAATAGTTTTAACACGGTCTCGGCCTACCTATTAAAATACCCATCAAGACATTTTAGGCTGCAAATCCTAAGAATTAGATTGAATCTGGTGCCAACACAAGATGTATTGGGGTGCCAAAACAATGTCCCTCTGGAGCAGAGACTGCCGCCCTGTCATAGACAAATAGGGACTTTAAAGCACTTGTGTGTGCAGTGCCCTAGTCTGTGGAGCTTGCAGACTTGTGTTCTCTTGCAGAATTTTATGCCCACAGAACAAGATCTGTGGTGGAGAATTATAAACTGTAATGAACTGTCTCTGTCTATACATATATTGGACATTTAAAGGCTTGTGCAGTGGTGTTTTAATGGATTGGTTTTAGAAGGCAGAGGATAATTTTTGTATGGTGTGATTTTATCTTTTGTAATTAACTGTGGTGTTTATGAAATGTTACATTTTACTGTTGATGTTTGTGTTAAAAGTACAATTTGTACTGTATGGCACAATAAAATAAATAAATACATACATTGTAAACGCAAGGATTTGCACTTGATTTACATTGTTGTAAAATGTTTGCAAACATAGTGTACACTCATTCTCATGTTGTGTAAACTCCACATAGACATTATAGTGCAAAATGTTTGCAATAGCTGGGTAAACAGTTGCAAAGTTGATGTTACACAATTGCTTACCAAACAGAACATCCTAACAATGCTAACATTGGGCCATCCCTTCCTACCCAGCACATACATGCACTGTTGCAGGTGGGAAGGGATTAGGACAAGCACACATGGGAGCCTTTGAACATGTTCCTGCTGCTGCTGCCCACCCAGATGATGGCAATGCAGAGGATGGCACCATCGTCCCTAGTGCCTCTTGGGTCTGCACGTGAGAGGCTGGCAAGGGTGGTGGGAATTATAACATTCAAATTGATATTTTTGCCCCTAAAAGCATAGTTGTTGCATGCAGATCATTAACTTTTTGTTGTTGTTGTATTTTTTGTTTTGTTTATTGGCTAAAAAAATCCAATCTTAACAAATTAATTCTTTAAAAGAGTAAAAGATGAAATCATTTAAAGATTGAGTACAAAAAATGAAATAAAAAGCACATCCGCAAAAGGAAAAACAGAAATCCAATAGATACATCTCAAAATGTGATAGTTCCTTAGTCAATTGTGAAAACGTATACATGTATGATTAAAACTACTGCTTATAAAGTTATTAGTATGACAAGTTATGTGGCCTAGTCAAATTGTTCAAATTACTTCAAGTCATTTACAGGGGTGTGGGAGACCCATACAATCTGGGGGGAACAGGGGACACCTTGGGGACTTGGGGGTGGGGGGAGAGGCAGATACTCCTTTACATCTTTCCCCCGTCACTGACATATGCAGTAGATTGTACAGGAGCTTGCCCAAATGTACGGAAACACTTTGCTCTTAATAAGATTCCCCCAAAGAGCCTTGTTTTTCTCTTCCACCCCAGTTGGTGTGATGATCCGTTTCACTTCTTGTGTTTCTCCAGGTCTCCAGCGTTGGACCTTTAGAGAGATCTTTTATAATACTCTCACCTGCGCTTTAAGTGCAGGTGCTTTATGGAGTTTGGCCAGCCCACCCCAACCCATCCCATCCCATCCCAACCCATCCCATCCCATCCCATCCTATCCCATCCCATCCCATCCCATCCCACCCTATCCTATTCCACGTGAACCCTCAATGACCGAACATGAGTGTGCCCCTTTCCAGCAGTGCATGAGCTGCAATCATACCTCGGCACCAGGGTGTTCCCTGGATTTACATGGATAGCGGAACAAGTGCTGTTGTGAATCTCGAGGCTCTCCTTTATTTTTTTCTGGGTCACCCTCTATTAAAACTTGTCTAAAACTCATTATTCAGCTTGCGGTGGGTACCAGAAATGCAGTTGCATCCCTATTTCAAAACAAGCATTGGAAAAGCCAACCATTTGGGTTTTAATGTAGGCATGGAAAAGGCACTTGCCAGGCACCGTCATAGTGGTATTAGGTAACCTCTGATGGCAGCAGCTGCAAAATGGTGCAAGTACCTGGACATTTAATGGTAGTGCCTGGCAAATGCCCAATACCTATACACAAGCAAACACTTGACATTGCTGGTTTTTAGCAGGACTTCAGTGAAGGAAATGCAAAGTGATAATAGAGTGGCTGAAGGCATCCCTGGATAAGACATTTGTATTACACCAGTAGTATGTTCCCAGCTCCAATTAAGTTATTAACTACACAGGGCTTTGTAGTATGATATGTCATTTATAACACCCCTAAATACAAGTGTTTCAAGGCATGACGAGACAAGGGAGGGGAACAGAGGGAAGACAGACAACAATCCTACTAGGCAATGTGTCATTCAGAATGCACAGTGCATGGGAAGGGGAAGGAGGAAAGTGTGGAGGGGGTGAGGAGAGAGGACAGTGCAGTACCTGGGATAATAACATGAATAAACAAAGTAAAAGTAAGGCCAGCAGGTGGCAAATGCAAGGGTAAGTGCAGACAACAGGTGTCAAGTGCTGGTAGTGGGACAGTAGGGATACAGAAAACAGTCCCCAAGTGCGGGGTTGCCAGAAAAGAAGTGCAGGAGTGCCACTGGCGGGGGAGGGGGCCTAGGTCTGAGATCAGAGGGTGGCCATGTAACCAGTGCAGTTTTAGTATCAGCCGGGAAGTCAGCAGGGGAGAGGAGGAGAAAAAGCAGAAGCAAAGAGAAAGGTTTTGAGGTGCTTCCGGAACCAGAGATGATTCTCCTCAAGTTTCAGGGAGGCTGCTCCACAGGGAGGCCCCAGCCGAAGAAAGAGATCTACCACCAACTCTTTGCTTGGAGGAGCGTCTGATCCTGTGGGAGTTGGAGGCGGATTAGCAAAGAACTTGAGAAGGAAGATATTTAGGAAGAGAGAGTTGAAGGTATTGAGGCCCAAGGCCCCAGAAGGCCTTATGGACAATGCAGGGGGTTTTGAACTTAATCCTCGCAGCCACTGGGAGCCAATGCAGGGATTTCAGTCCTGGAGAGATACAATCCCTGGGCTTCAGTCCAAGGACAAGTCTCGCAGTCCTGTTCTGAATGAGTTGCAGAGGGCAGAGAGTAGCAGGCAGATTTAGAAAGAGGCTGTTGCAACAGTCCAGCCTAGAGAGAACCAGAGCTCTGGAGACTGAGCTTTTGGGGGATGGAGAAAAATGGATCAATACCTCTGAGGAGGTGCAGCTGGTAGTGAGACTTCTTAGAGACGTTAGAGATGTGAGGAGAGCAGGAGAGTGTGGAGTCGAAGATGACCCTGAGGTGTTTGGCCTCACAGGTGGGAGCAGGAAGAGGGCCAAAAGAGGCCGGCCAGAGAGTGACAGGAAAGGAGGGAGTGGGTGTGCCGATGAGGTGAATCTCAGTCTTACTGGCATTAAGGCAGAGATCATTGGCGGTACACCACTCCTGTATGGCGGGCAGACAGTCAGAGATGAGAGAGGGAGAAGAGGTGGCTGAGGGTAGCCTGAAAGTGAGCTGAGTGTCATCCGCATAGCACTGGAAGTTGGGGCAGAGCGCGCCAATGTGGTGGGCAAGAAGTGTCAGATATTGGATGAACAACCAGGGAGAGAGGATAGACCCCTGGGGATCCCCACATGTAGAGATAGAGGTAAGGAAGGACCCAAGTTGTACCTGGGAGAGTCAAACAGAGAGGAAAGAAGTCAGCCATGCCAGGGCCTGACCGGTGATCCCCAGGTTATCACGGAGACGGTTGAGCAGGATGGCATGGTTGACTATGTCAAAGGCAGAAGAGAGATCAAGTAAGATGAGGACACAGGGTGTGTTGAAATCCAGTTGTAGAGCAGGTCTTCACAGATGTTCAGGAGAGCAGTTTCCTTGCTTCTGGCAGCTCTGAAGCCAGGAAAGACTCCAGTGGTGAAGGAGTGGTTGCAGAAGTCGGCCAGGGCAGGATCCAGGGAGTCAATGTGGCCTTGATGGCTTTGTAGGAACAGGGATGAACCTGTTTTGATGAGACTCATAGATCGGACTTGTCTACAAACCTCGTCTGGGGAGAATAGGCGAAAGGTAGAGAAGGAGGGGGAGAGGTGGCTGAAGAAGGGTCAGAGGACAAGCAAGGAGTAGAGGGAGGAAGGGGAGAGGAGGAGAGAGAGGACAGGATGTTTTAGAGATGAAATGAGAAGCCAGTGCCATGCAGTACAAAAATCCTGAAGTCATTGGCTTTATCTAAACCCGAAGCTTATCCTATGCCATTTCTGCCCAACACCACTCTCCCTGTGTTCTGGTCTTTTCTGCACACCTCTCTCCCCTGCACACACTGGTCACCCCGTGGTGCAAACCATCCCCATCTTTCATCTGCACTCCGTTCATGTTCCTATCTCTCCCCTCCCTTGCTCCTCTATTTTTCTGTCCTCTGCACCCTTTCAACCCTTTTTCACTTTGCAGTCCCCCACTCTACTGCACCCCAGTCCCTCACTTCCCATCCCCCCATGGCCAGAAGCCCACAACTCTCATCTGTACACTTACTCAGCACTTTCTCCTCAGTCTTCAGAGCACCCTCAATATCGTTGTGCGCTTTTCTACAACTATTAATCATGCTCCATTGTCGTACCTCATTTTGGGGTCTTCTCCAGGTCACTGTTGAGGCAAGGCCCAGCCAGTGCTGTGCACACATGCTTGTATTTATTATTTACACTATAATGCTGCATGCCGGATGCTGCACCCCACATACTGTCCTGCACCGCACTGGTCTGAGACCACATGTTTGCCTCACCTGCACTGTATGCAGTGTTAGTATACATACACTCATCGCTCTGTGGTGATGAAGTCCAGGATGTGCTAAGGGAACAGAAGGGAAGATGGCAACATGCTTCATCTCACAGCAACAACATTAATACTGCATGTACCATAGGGACCCCTTGGAGCTCTGAGAGGCAAACACACAACACAAGGGAAAGGAAACCTGCAACGGAGCATGGACAGGAATGTGCACTGGCACGCAGGTCCATGGGGAAAGAGGCCCGCTAACAAGGCCATACAGTGCTGTCTCGGGTCACCGTCACCAGGTAAGTAGCACGATGTAAGTGACTGGCCTGCACTTATTTTCGGGGTGTTGAGCTGTGGGGTCAGGTCTTTGTAGTATTTACACATTAGATCCAGTGCAGGTCTAAGTTATGTCTCATTTCTGCATTCATGTAATACAGACTATTCTTTGTAGTCGACACGATTTCCAAACGGTCATCTCCCTATCATGTTTTTTTAATTCCCAGAAGGCGCAGGTGGCATGGCACGGTGGTGGTGCTCTCACCTCACACTACACTTATGGTTCCTAAATCCGAATTCGAGCACTGCAGAGCCTAAACAAGCTCCCCTCTGGACCCGGACCAACTGCTCCCTGCAACGCACACCTCCCCTCAGCCACCCTGTAGCCATTGAAACTGTATAAATATGATGTTGGCACATTCCCTCTAATAAATCCTCTCCATGCCGGCCTGCACTGCACCTGGGAGAGGGGGGCCATTTGACTTACCTTAAGTAGAGTAGCTGAGGTCTCAGGAGGTCGAGTCGCAGTTAGAGTCTCACTCTGTCTCCCTCAATATTAATACACGCTGTCAGTCAGTCACTCTCAGAAAGAGCACGCGTCGCTGCCTGGCTTCTCCTTCGTTCTGGAAGCTGAAGCTCCACAGCACTGCACTGCGCAGGGGCATGTGCATTTCCCCGGCCTGGGCACGTTCCAAATGCACAGGGGTGGGGCACGCATGAGCAAGCAGCAGAAGTTCTTGTTTTAGCCCGCTGCTGCAGACAGTCTGACGTTAACTTGTACTTTTTCACGCATGACCAGGGATGTCATTTTACCAAAATGCCAGGGGTAGCGGAAGTGACATCACAAGACCCTTGACCTCCAATGACATCACAGGAGGTGATGTCATTTGACCCCACCCCAAAGTGATATCGCAGGAAGCAATGGAACTCGACCTTTCACCCCTTGACAAAACAGGAAGTGGCACACATAGCATTGTTCCTAAGTACACTACGAAAAATATGTTTACAATATCACTATAATGTGATCGATCGCCATATGTATCGTTAGGATCAGTGTGTATAGACCCATATTACCAAATTACTGTGAATGCAAGTAGACGTCCATGGCCAAATGATAATAATGTGTTATTATATAGCACTTATGCTTAAGCGCTTTATATATCAAAAATATACACCCAATATCGCACAACCTGTGTTGGTACTCATTTATCGACCTCAGAAGGATGAAAGGCTGAGTTGAGGTGTTTAAGAACAGACTAAATCAGTAACTCACCCCCTGAAGTGTGCCTGAAATGAACCTTTAATGAGTCTAGCAATTATTGTATAGAATTCCATAAAGACACATTATTTGGTTTTCCTATTCTTTCTTATTTAGGGTCAGTGCTGAACGTGTTAGACTTGTGGCACCCCTGTTCATCTATCTTTCATGTTTTTTTAGAGGCCTGAACAAGAAAGCCAGCCACTCCAGAAGCAAAGAGCTACATGGTGCTGGTCACAGCCCAGGAGCTTGCATTCCAAAATATTGTTTTTTTTTTTTAAAAAAAGGACACTTGTTTTATTTCCATTTTTTTTAGGGGTAGCAAGGGAGACCTCAGAGGTTGCAGTGCGACCTCTGGCGACCCCTAAATGATGTCCCTGCGCATGACATCTGCAACCTGCTGTGCAGGCTGCAGACGTATTTTACATGCTGAAGTGACACAAATTCTGGGGGGGATAAATGACATTATATCCCCCCACTTAAAATTGTGGCTGGAATTTGTCCCCCTGTTGCCCCCATGTCCTACGCCCATGGTCATTTAGTCTCAATCTGTTGATAAATGTGAGGAATGAAACACCATAGGCACTTGTGCCCTCTATGCATTTTCCCCAAAATGATTGCTTGTCTTTGATATTGATATTTATATTTTATTTGTATCGTGTTCATACATAAGTGTACCAACGCGCAACCAGGCAAGGGGAGGGGAACAAGGGAGAACAAAAACAACAATCTTACTACGCCCAGTGACATAGAGAATGCGCAAGTGCAGGGGAGACGGAAGGGAGAAAGTGCAGGGGGAGAGGGAAGAAGTGGAAAGTGCTGAACAAACAAATAAAACAAACAACAAGTGGTAGTGCAGCCAGCAAATGGCAAGTGCTAGGTTTACGGCACAGACAGGGAGTGTCTGATAAGTGAAGAAAAAGGGGGTGGTGAGTGTAGGTTTACAGATAGAGACCCAAGTGCAAGGGTTGCCAGGACAGTAGCAGGTGCGTGGCAGGATGGACAAGTACCTGGGCCAGAAATCAGAAAATCAGAGGGTAAAGCAGGTGTACGATGCCAAAGAAGAACAGATCAGCAGGAGAGAGGAGGAGTGAAGGCAGAAGTAAAGGGGACGGTCTTGAGGTGCTTCCGTAACTGGAGATGGTTCTCTTCAAGATTTAGAGTAGCAGGGAGCCTGTTTCAGAGGGAGGACCCAGCCGAAGATATAGATCTACCCCCAACTTGTTTCTTTGAGAAATGACTGACCCTGAGGGAGTTGGAGGTGGAGGAGTGAAGAGCTCAAGAGGAAAGGTATTTACAGAGGGATAGTTGAAGATATTTTTGTCCCAGGCCCAGAAAGACTTGTGGACAATGCAAAGGGTTTTGAATTTAATCATTGCAGCCACTGGGAGCCAATTAAGAGATTTCAGAGCTGGAGAGATACAATGCCAGGGCTTGAGGCCAAGGACAAGACTTGCAGTCCTGCAGTTCTGGATGAGATGCAAAGGGCAGCGAGTAGAAGCAGGCAGATTTAGAAAGAGGATGTTGCATTAATCCAACCTAGAGACAGTGAGCTTCTGGGGGAAGGAGAGGAAAGGCAGAGTACCTCTGAGGAAGTGGAGAGGGAAGTTTGCTTTTTAAAGACATCAGGGATGTGGGCAGAAAAGGAAAGTGTGGAGTCGAAAATGACCCAGAGGTTCTTACCGTCACAGGTGGGGGTAGGAGGAGGGCCAAGGGAGGCCGGCCAGAGAGTGACAGGAAAGGAGGGTGAAGGTGTGCCGATGAAGAGGATCTCTGTCTTGCTGGCATTAATGCAGAAATCGTTGGCGGCACACCACTCCTGAATAGCAGACAGGCAATCAGAGATGGGAGAAGGAGAAGAGGTAGCCGAGGGAAGCCTGAAGATGAGTTGAGTGTCATCCGCACAGCACTGAAAATTGGAGCAGAGAGAGGCAATGCGATGGGCGAGAGTTTCCAGGTATTGGTTGAAAACAATTGGGGAACACCACAGGTAGAGAGGGAGGTACAGGAAAGGAAGGAACCAAGTTGGACCTGGGAGGGTCGATCAGAGAGGAGAGAAGTCAGCCAGGCCAGAGCCTGATTAGTGATTCCCTGGTTGTCACGGAGACAGTTGAGCAGGATGGAATGGTTGATAGTGTCGAAGACAGAAGAGAGATATAGTAGGATGAGGACAGAAGGGATGTTAGAGTCAAGGTTGGAGAGCAGGTCTTCATGGATGATCAGGAGAGTCGTTTCCATGCTTCTGCCAGCTCTAAAGCCAGACTGCTGGTCATGGATACAACCAACAGAATCAGAGTGAAGGTTAAGCTGCGAGATGGCCACTTTTTCAAGAGTTTGCCCAGGAATGGAGTAATTTTTTTTTTTATTACGAGTTTTTAATCACCGAAGTGATTTTTACAAGATCAAGATAGACATAAAATCCCAAAACAATAGAGCTGACGAGACTAAAAACAGAGCGAAGCGTAGAAGTAGGAAGAAGAAAGAGGCAGAAGTAGAAAATCAGTAGTTTCAGCAGAGAAAGAACAGACCAGAACAGAACCGAACAGAAGAGCCCCTCCGAAAAAGTTTATGCAGACTTTAGCATTTCTGCAAGGTCTCCGGTGCTTTATCTCTAAATATTAAATCCAAGATTCTGGTAGCTGCTATCGTTCATGAAGGTCTAAGGCCCCCTATTAGTCGATCCCACCAGAGAGCTTCATCTGTCAAGTATGTTTTCTCCAAGTGATGAAGCAAGTAGGGAGATCTGTGTGGAGATGTTCCTGGACATAATAGGAGAAGATGCCGGAGCGTTTCGATGGTTTGCTTATCTTTACAAAAGCGGCAGATGTTAGTCGCAGAGAGGTCTCTTATGTGCAGAATCTCATTTGTGGGCAGTAAATTCAGCCTGGCGCGAAGATGAGTTGATCATGTGTTTCTACTTGGGTGTCTCATGAGAAACGGTTGGACTTTGTTTAAATTTCTGTGCATTGGAGGCAGGTGCTGGGTCAATTTGTAAGCAGCTGTCTTCTCCAACGTATTTCTCCAGTTCATTTCATCTAAGCGTATTTTGGTTTTTGTCTGGTAACCCAGCAGTTCTTCAGTGGAGCTGCCGCAGACTTCTAGCTGTAATTTGCATTTAGACTCCCAGGTGGTGAGTAGTTTGGATTTACCTGTGTTCATCTCCTATCGTACCATGGAGAAAATCGTAGGTGAAGATGGGTCCTTGATCTTCCGGTATAGCATGATCGAAGCTCTCAATACTATAGACTCCAAGGACGAGAGTGAGAGTTCCCTTCTGATCAGGACTAAAGGTGTAGAAGTTGGAAGGTTCAGGACCGAACGCCAAATAAGACTCTCCAATCTGGGCCACAAGTTATTAGGCAGAGAGAGCATGGCATATGTTCCGTAGGTGATTGTTGGAATCACTTTCCCCCAACAGATTTTAAGTAGGGGCATCACAGAGAAACAGACTTATTTTCTGTCTAAGACTTTGGCCTGCGAGATAAGGTTTCTGATTTGCAAGGAGGTGTAATTGCATTGCTGAGTCTTTGGGTGTAGAGTCGATTGCACCCCGAGATATTTAAATTGTGACACCTGCTATACTTTTTCTCCAGCCAAAAACCATGAGTAATTGCATCTTTTTTTACTCCTTTTTTCAAAGACCATGATCTTTGTTTTTCGTTTGTTGACTTCCCGATCATTGTCTTCCGTGTATTTAGTTAGGGTGGCCAGCTGGCTTTGTAGACCAATTGGGGTCTGATCAAGTTGTATGAGATCATCCGCGTACAAGAGTCTTGGAACTTTCATGTTGCCCATTACTGGGGGGAAAAGATTGTGTCACAGCATTAGTTTCTTTATAGTCCCCAAAATATGCCAGGAATAGGGCCGGGGCGAGAGGGCAGCCCTGTTTGACCCCTCGGGTGGTTGGTATCAATGCAGAAAGCAGTGGTGGAGGCATGTAAGGCTCGTATCGGGCTCAGGATTTTCGGTGGGCACTTCCAATCACTTAATTTTTCCCAAAGTTTTCTTCTGTTAACTAAATCAAAAGACTGGGTAAGGTCTATGAATGCCAGGTATAGTTTCTGCCATGTCTTCCATGGCTTTTGATTTTAGAATGTTCAATAGGAAGATATTGATACTGGTTCCTAATCCCTTTTTAAGGGTCGTCGCAGGGTGATTTTTTTGCCCATGAATTGAAGTGTTCCAGGAGTAAGGAGCCATAAACCTTCCCTATGACATCAAGTAAAGCCACCGAGCGGAAATTCCTTGGATCGTCTTTTCTTCCTTTTTTGAATATTGGAATGAGCACCGCGGAGATCCAAGTAGGCGGGATTCTGCTGTATGTCGAACATCTTTTAAAAATCAAGCTCAGGAGATTTGCCCAGTCTTCTGGAGCAGATTTTAAGTTTGTGTTGGAGAGGCCTCAGGCCCTGGCACTCAGAATTCTTCAGTTTCAGTATTGAGCGTAATATGTCCAATTTCTCATGGAGGTCGACCCAGGGATCGGATGCCAGTGGCAGAGCAGCTAGAGGGAGCGCATCTGGGGAGCTAAACAGTGTTGAGTAAAAGTGAATTCATGCTGACTCCGGAATACTGTTTGACATCATTGATTCCGTGGCTTTGGCCCGTGGGTTGATCAACCTCCAGAAGTCTCTACAGTTGCTGTTCTTGATTTGCTCCAACATGGACTCGGAATCTTTTTTGGTACAGAGCAAGGTGATATGATCTTAACCAGTTTTTGTAAGATCTTGTTGCCTCAGTTGCTTAGATTCTGTTGGTAGCCGTGTTGTCGTGCAGTAGTTCTTTTATCTCTAGGGAGCATATTGCGCTTCGCCACCAGAAAGGCGTCAAAATTGTGTGTATGACAGGGAGGCTCCGGATAAGAATCGTGTGCACCGTTCATAGCCGATCTATAGTGTTCCAGGAGCGGTCTATAGTCCACCTCGAGGTAATTCACACTGCTTCCATAAGAGACTGTGATATCTCGAATGTTCGCCCGGGTGACAATTACCCGGTTTCCTTTGCATTCCGGTTTGACTACCTTCAGGTAGTGGGTATTTGGTGGTTTTGTTGATGACCATTTTATAAACAGAAGATTGTGATCACTTTGAGATGATTGTTGAAAACTGAATTCAGTCAGCCGAGCAAGGAGAAGTTGCGAGGCAAAGATGTAATCGATAGTTGAATAAGACAGACCACGCTTCCACGTTGGGATGTTAATAGTGTCAGGTAGCCTAGTTGCTGTATTGAAAAGTTGTCTTGATGTCATTAGTTTGGACCACTCCTTTCCCCGTCGGCAGGCTTGGGGATGTAAGGACTCTACAGGTTGCAGAAGATCCATAGGGCATTTAATGTTAAGGTCTCCACAAATAATGGCCTCACAAGCTCCCAGCTCTAAGTATACTGAGTCCAGCGTGGTTGTTACTAGGTCAAACAGTAAGTCACTTTGGATTGCCTTGGGGTTTCAGTAGATGGTCATAACCAGCAGGTATGTGTGCATAAAAGATTCTGTGCCAACCTCTTTGTGAAGCCAAGAGATAAGGACCGCTAGGACGAATGGGGACTTCAAGGTGGTCTTAACTATTTGTAAGCCGCTGCCCATCCAAACTGCGATTATCAATCCTGAAGAAGTCCTGCCTTTTTCTCCCATCAGTGCCTCTGAGAAAGCAATTTCAAATTCGTCAAGCATTGGTTTAGTTTTCAGCCACAGCTCTTGTAGACATATAGGGGGTAATTCATAGAATTTAGCGCACAAGTGGCGCGTGTGCGAATCTCTGCGCCAGCCGCGTGCGCTAAAATCCATTTCCGCGCACAGCGTATTCATGGATTTCAGCTACCAAAACCAGCCGTGGCGCACAGTGGCGCAGCGACCCTGCAGCAGCGCCAGTTACGCCCCCAAGAACACCCCTCGCGCAGGGAAAAGCCATTAAAAACCCCAATCCAGCGCAAAGGGCTGCGCTAACCCTGTACCAGCACGGCAAGCGGGGAACGTGTATTACTGGGGATCGCGGGAAGTTTCACACGCGATTGGCCCTGTGCGAGCGGGGTACGTGTATTACTGGGGTGCGCGGGAAGTTTCACACGTGATTTCAGCAGGGTACGTGTATTTCAGGGGTGCGCGGGAAGTTTCACACACGATTTCGGCAGGGTATGTGTATTACTGGAGTGCGCGGGAAGTTTCACACATGATTGGCCCTGTGTGAGCGGGGTACGTGTATTACTGGGGTGCGTGGGAAGTTTCACACGCGATTTCAGCAGGGTACGTGTATTACTGGGGTGTCGGGATGTTTCACAAGTGATTGGCCCTGTGCGAACGGGGTACGTGTATTACTGGGGTGCGCGGGAAGTTTCACACCCGATTTCAGCAGGGTATGTGTATTACTGGGGTGCGTGGGAAGTTTCACACGCGATTGGCCCTGTGCGAGCGGGGTACGTGTATTACTGGGGTGCGCGGGAAGTTTCACATGCGATTTCAGCAGCGTACGTGTATTACTGGGGTGCGCGGGAAGTTTCACACGCGATTTCAGCAGGGTACGTGTATTACTGGGGTGCGCGGGAAGTTTCACATGCGATTGGCCCTGTACGAGCGGGGTACGTGTATTACTGGGGTGCGCGGGAAGTTTCACACGCAATTTCAGCAGGGTACGTGTATTACTGGGGAGCGCGGGAAGTTTCACACGCGATTGGCCCTGTGCGAGCGGGGTACGTGTATTACTGGGGTGCGCGGGAAGTTTCACTCTTGATTTCAGCAGGGTACGTGTATTACTGGGGTGCACGGGAAGTTTCACACGCGATTGGCCCTGTGCCAGCGGGGTACGTGTATTACTGGGGTGCGCGGGAAGTTTCACACGCGATTTCAGCAGGGTACGTGTATTACTGGGGTGCACGGGAAGTTTCACATGCGATTGGCCCTGTGCCAGCGGGGTACGTGTATTACTGGGGTGCGCGGGAAGTTTCACATGCGATTTCAGCAGGGTACGTGTATGTCAGGGGTGCGCGGGAAGTTTCACACGCAATTTCAGAAGGGTACGTGTATTTCGGGGGTGCCGGGGAGTCCTGCACGTGATTTGGCAGTGTGGGTCCTCCCAGGTGTTCCCTGTACACCCTCCATGGCCCCTGCAGGCAGCCCACACCACAGGGGACTCCCCTGCACCCCTGGTCATGTCCCGCAGGCAGCCCACCCAACATGGGCATGCCCCCAGCAAAGGCACATGTCTCCTTGCACTACTGATCACCAACTCATGTCCCCTTGCACCCCCACCCCCCAGCAGTGCGGGGCACCTGCCAGCAGGCCCCCACTCATGTGCCACTCATGTCCCCCTGCACCCCCACCCCCCAGCAGTGCGGGGCACCTGTCCGCAGGCCCCCACCCATGTCCCACTCATGTCCCCCTGTACCCCCACCCCCCAGCAGTGCGGGGCACCTGCCCGCAGGCCCCCACTCATGTCCCACTCATGTCCCCCTGCACCCCCACCCCCCAGCAGTGCGGGGCACCTGCCCGCAGGCCCCACTCATGCCCTACTCATGTCCCCCTGCACCCCCCACCCCCCAGCAGTGCGGGGCACCTGCCAGCAGGCCCCCACTCATGTCCCACTCATGTCCCCCTGCACCCCCACCCCCCAGTCCCCCCGCACCCTCACCCCCCAGCAGTGCGGGGCACCTGCCCGCAGGCTCCGACACATGTCCCCCAGCCAACACGTCATCACAATCTAGATCCCTGGCCCTTATGGGCAGCCTCCACATGCCAAACACCCACCCAAGTATTGCATCCACCCACTTAGAAATGCCAATTACATGATACAACCCCAATGGCAAGTATGTAAATGAGCACATGTCCCTCACATACACACAATGGGTGTCAGTGAATGTCAAAACCCATATCATGACATGCATGAAACCAATGAGATGATACTACACATTGAAGTCTGATGATAAAAATGTATTAAAAGCAACATAAATGGAATTAAAAATAAACAAACGACAATGGGAATTAAAAACGAAAAGCAGCATTTCCGTAAAATAATGAAAAACAACAAATCATAATCTAAAGGAAAGGTGTCCAAAGTCACAGTTCAAAAAAGTAAATCCAAGGGAAAAACAAAACCGAAAACCATTGTTCCATGGGTAAATCCAAAAAAAAAACTATAATCAAACAGTCAACTATATACAGATAAACAATCCAGAGTCCATGATCCCAACTGAAGAAATGAAACCTATCTAAAAATACTACCTAATAAAAAAACTATATACAAAAATGTGGTCCATTGTCCAAAAGGTCCAAAAAAATAAAAAAGCAAAGGAAACCTAACACTAACTACATAACTATTTACAAGGGCAGCGGGCTAGTCCGAGGGCTCACTGGTTGATGTCATGGGCCAGGGCATCATCGAACTCCTGTTCAATGGCTTGGAGGCGGGCATGTTCCCTGGCCCCGGGGTCTCGCAGGGATAATGCAGTGTCCAGCTCCAACTCCCTGCAAATACCCTCAAGGCACTCAGCCCGCCATAGCGCCCTCCGCATGGAGTTCTCCGCCCTGACCATTGTGAGCCGTTCCTCCTCTGCCCGCTGCCGCTACGCACCTATCTGCTGGCCCAACCGCTCCCACACGGAAGACACTCCCATTCCAGAGTTCTCCTGCCCTCCGGCCAATGCCTGCCCCCCTGATGTTGATGGCCTCGAGCCATGATGCCTCCCACGTCAAGCCTGTCGCTGCCTCCGACGCAACTGCCTGTGCCAGCACGACGGCATCCAGGCTGATGGAATCCACTGACGCCGTCGTGCACGTGCCCTGCCCGATGATGCCGTCACATCCTCCATCTGCTGGGGTCCAGTTGCTGGTGTGTCCACACCTGCTGGACCTCCAACTCCCGACTGTGGCAGGGATGGAATCCCCACCGAGTTGGCTGCGTTGGTCGGGGCAGGTCCACACGGGGCCCTGGTGGCATCTGGGCTGGAAGACGGCATGGAGAACGACTGGCGCATAGCCTCCACAGAGGAGGAGAGGGTCGCCAGAGTGTACGAAACCCCCGACCACGGGCGCTCCCAACTGGGCCCCGTTGGCACGGTGCTCTTCGTGATGACGTGCGTGCCCTCCCGGGGAAGCACACACGTCATCACGAATGACACCCGTGCGCAACGCGACACCAATCAGGACCTTCTCCATACAGCCAGGGGTCCCCTCGTCCGCAGGTGGAGGGGAGTCAGATGACATGGACATCCCCCCACCTGCGAACGGGCCTGGGATGGGGCATCCCTTCTGGTGCATGGTGGTGCAGTCACAGTGTCAGGGACAGTGACATGCACAGGCCCCTCCACGGCGACCTGTGCTGCCTCCTGCCCCTGCCCCTGGACTGCACCACTTGCACCAGCAGGGATGCCCCACCAGGCCCCATGTGCGGCTCAGTAGCAGCCTCCTCCTCCTCTGTGGAAACCACCAACCTGGATGGCTCCACCCCGTCTTCCGCCATCGCAAGCCCCTGTGGGGGCTCACCCAGCCCTTCCGCTGCAGCTGTGGGGGCATCCCCGCCGTTTTGCTCCACAGTGCCGTCTCCGACCTCTTCTTCACTTGGCGCTGTGTAGAGGGAGACATAGAACACAAGCATCAGGGTACTGTACAATGGTCCCCTAGACAGGAAGCAATAGCAGATGAGTGGCACTGTCAAAGATCACTTGTCCCTCCACAACACATGAGTCAGTGCAGGAAAAACACATGCAGTAACAGGCATGGCGCATACTATGGACATTAGCATACATATCCAAGGGACTCTTGAAACATACAATGTTGTTTTGGAACTCACATGCATCATTGGTCATGCCTATCACATGCACACACTTCACCGTAGTTTCATCCATCTGGACTCGTACACCCCAGACACAGTGGATGCAAGGATTACTAGGCTGCATCAGTGATTCTGAACATTGTCACAGACATGTGTCATTCATCCATGGCATTCACAAGTCACAGACACGCAGGTCAGACACACAGACATGGATACCATACATGTACATGGCATCAGCACCCATCCCTCACCCCCACCCATGTCCATGAACAGAGACTGGCATGCTCTCATGTGTCCAATCCGCATAGGGCTCCCCATGTTGCATTTAAACACATACACCAACCGTGTGCTTCACACATTACTGGTCTCACATGCATGACCATGATGTCCCTGCACACACACATGCGTACATGGCCTATGTCACACATACAGGCAAGTATCAGACAACCAGCACACTGCAACATGCCCTGTCTCACACAGCAATGCTTGGCCACTTACCGCTCCGGACGGGTCAGCCTCTCAAGGATCTGGACGTGGAGCGCTGGGCGTACGCGTTCCAGGACCTACATCTGGATGGTACTCATGCTGCCCCGGCCCCCCTCCAGGAGGCGCCAGGCCTTCATGAGGGTCCTGGAACTCAAGTCCTCCCAGCGATTCTTGACTTGCTTGATGTTGCAGGTTGCCACCCCCTCCGCGTTGATGGCAACCACAAAGTCGTCCCAGATCCTGTCCCGTCCTTCCTTGTCAGCGCGTGATGATCTTAAGAGGGCATTATAATGCCCCAGGACAAGCTCCACCAGGACACCAACTTCCTTCTGACTGAAGCTGGTGGCCCTCTGCCCCTCTGGCTGGGGGTCGCCAGTGGTCTCAGATGGTGTTTGCCCCGACATGGCGACCCCCGAGGCAGGCGTGGGTGGGCAACTGGGTCCTGGGGCCTGGGGCTGGGCTTTGGAGCGGTGGTATCCCAGTCGGGAGTGTTCTGTTCCAGCAGGGGTGGACACAGCAACTGGACCCCCGCAGATGGCTGATGTGCAGGCACCAAATGGCAGGGCACGAGGGCAGCAGGCAGTCAGGCAGCAGCAGATGGCAGGTGGGAGCGTGCTTGGGGCTCTGGGGGGCAGTGATTCGGCCTTTTGGGCAGGAGGGTGGTCTTCCGTGTGTTTTCGCATGGCCAGCTTGATACAGAGTGATTTGGCACGTGAAAAAATTGCATGTCAGCGTGTAATTCGAGGAAAGGCCCTTAGCGCGTAAGCGTGTCTGCACGCATACGCGGTTTCATTGGACCAAAGGCCCTTCAAGTGTAAGCGCCTCTGTGACGTGAGGCACGCGGGCGTGCACGGGTGTTGCAGCGCACGTGAAAAACTGCACATCCGTGTGGGAATGCGTGTAATCCAAGGAAAGGGCCCATGCGCGTAAGTGACGTGATGCGTGTGGGCGTTTCCCTCAGCACGGGTTAAAGTTGAGCGGGGGCAGCAGTTTGCTGTACGTGCCTTTCGTGGAGACCGACGTGTGTTGCTGCTTCCTGTTGTTTCGTGCGCCATCACAACTTCACAGCTATTCTCTTCTTTTGGTGGGGGTATTGGCTACGCGTGTTTTTCTGCATCGCGCTAGTCAGACGGTGAGTCGCACACGCTGTTTTTCCCACTGCGGGAGCCCCTGTGTATCGCACCCATTTTCGAGGTCATAGTAGCCTGCGTGTCCCACGCGTATGCGTTATTCGTGTTATTCGTGTTACTGGGTGCCACCATGTACTGTGGGAGGTTGATTCCACGCACGTAGGCTGCAGGGTTGCGTGCACGGTTTTACTGCAGTTTTGGGGTGTCTGAGCATTGCGTGACCCGTCACTACATCACCGGGATCACATACAGCCTTGCAGGAGCAGGGGGGCTGTTAACATCTTGCTTCCCACCCCCTTCACCCCAATTGCCCAGGTCAATTGTGGTGTACACCACCCATTGGCACTACTCCATCTGTGCCGGCACTACTGCATCTGTGCCATGGTTGGGAGGCCACCAAAGGTGAGGGGCGCCTCAGCTGGGCGTACTCCTCGTGGCGGGCGTGGTCGGGGACGTGGCCGTGGTGACCAGGGAGTTGGGGGACTCCAGGGTGTCCAGGGCGGCCACAGAGGGGGGAGAGGCAGGGGTGCACCACTTGAGCAGAATGTTGTGCCATGTGTTGGTGCAGTCATGCCACCACCCCCTGTGGTTCCGGGGGATGCAGCTTCTGCATCTGGCACTGGCGCCAGTGTGACCCGGCAGTCCGTTCCATCGACTGCCACGGGCCTAAGGGTAGTGGTAGCTGCAAGTGCAGCTGTGGACACCGCAACCCAGGCTCAGGGTCTGCCAGCGCAGGCTGCGTTGGCACTTGAGGAGCCCTTGGTAGATTTCCAACAGGCCAGGAGGGAAACCATAGGGGCAAGACACGTGTCTCTGGGGCAGTTATGTCATCTGCTGCCCCGAACAGCCGGGTGTTGGCAAGTGCAGGGGCAGATGCACCCAACAACACCCCTGCTGTGAGTCTGCCAACCAGGACCGTTGCGGTCAATGACTCTGCCACAGCGGATGTTGCTGCGCAGGGTCCATTAGAGGGCACCCAGATGCCACTGACACAAGTCAGGCCTTTGGTCGTCCCTCCACCTGCCACTCCCTTGGCTCAATCCACCGAACCCACTGACCATGGTCAGGGCGGCATTAGCCAGCCAGGGTCTGCGCCACAGTCCAAGAGGAGGAAGGTTGCACCTGCAGCACAGGCTGGGACCCCACACACAGCCACGACCTCCTGCACGTCGAGGAAGAAGCCTTTCTGCAAGCAGGAACTGGACTTCCTCGTGGACTATGTGCGGGGCCACAGCCGTGACATGGTAGTGGGTGCCAATAGTCAGACTACGGCTGCCCACCGTGACACCCACTGTAAGCATGTTGCAGAACATGTCAGTTCATTCGGCCATGAGGTGCGCACGGCGCAAGAGTGCAAAAAGCGTTGGAATGACCTCAAACGCAGCACTATGGCTAAGCGTGCCTCAAATTACAACTTGACTCTGGTGACTGGCGGTGGGCCTGCACCAGAGGAGGAAGAGCTCACTCCGCATGAGTCACTCGTTGCGGAGTTCATACCACCTGAATCGGTCGAAGGAGTGGGAGAGATGCTGGACTTTGATGCCCAGTCCAGTGAGTGTTGATGCGTGTTTATTGAGGACGTGTGCGTTTTACTTGTGGGATGTGTTGTGCATGATTGCCACTACATGTGACGTGTACATGGTTCTGATGTGTAAGTAATACAATGCTTCCGTGATGCATGTCTGCTCTGCTGGATGCTAGACATGTGGAGCAGACGGGGACTGTCCGCATCACCACTATTGCACCCTACTCACATGCTGGTTACCAGTATACCCCTGCGGTCCATGTTCCAGCTCACTGGCCCTTCTGCATGTGGCGTGGGGTGACCTTCCTCTCAGCCCAGGCACAATGTCATTGCATGACTGACGTGCATGTGTCCTCTGCCTACGTGCGGGTACTCCATGTAGGCATGCTCCCTTGCCCCTCCTCTGCCACTCTGCACCCCAGTTCCACCTTTGCACTGGTCTGCTTCAATCTTGCCATTGTGTACTTTCCTGTTCATGAGTCCTGTGTACATGCTAAATTCCAGCGTACAATCTGCCAGACATATGCTGTGTGGTACAGCCTTAGTACCTGATGCAGGGTATCTCACTTGTACTGTGCATAGGTCAGATGCTCCGCAGGGACATGAGTGCCCATTCATGCTCCATGTGCATTGCACGCATGCCCCTATGTGTCCTTGACTGGATGATCACTGTAATACAAGTCCTGGGTGACATACATTGCATGGCATCTCATCAGCCTTCCCATGTCAACTGTGGCTCAGTACTGCATTGCACACATGTTTAGGGTCTGACAATCTGTGTGGGTCACAGGCCTCAGCCTGTTTAATGGCCAATGACTATGTCCGACTGTTGTAGTGTCTTCTTCACACGTGGGCGGCCTACAGAGTTTTCATCATGTGTCCTGCTTACTGTCCCATCATCATTTGCAGTGTTGTCACTTGAAATCACATTAAGCTGTTGATGCCAGTCAACACTGCCTGTCAATACAAAGGTCTATGGTCAGCCTTTTGATACCATGCTAGGCATCCCTGCTTTTGTACTTGGGTGGAGGGGTGGTTTGCTTGTAGATATGCTACCCATTGAATGCACAGTGCACGTGGTGCCTGAATTTGACCTTGCACTGCCTTCACATTTCCTGACACACACCATGGAGTCCTTGTACATGTAGGTAGTGAGTGACAAACACATTTTTTGCACTGCATAGACCCACTTCTATGCAAACTGCCACCTTTCAACAGGTCTGATCACAGAAGCAATTCAAAGTTGACCCAGCATGCATGCCAGGTTCTATTTTGTGTGTCACATGTCTGTCAGATGTGTTTGTTGTCGGTGTGTGTGTGTGTCGTGTGCTTCTGACATGTGTAGTGACCTTTTATCTCTCTATTTTTCAGGTGATGACGCAATGGAGGCGGAGGATGGTGTTGTCATGCCAGACACAGGATTGTTACCACTACATCAACCCGGCACAAGTGGGGGTCGTGGGGTGGTAGGCCATGAAAAACCCCAAGTGCTACAGTCCATCTTGTCTCTGGCTGCTTATAAGTCCAGCCCTGATGATGACTCTGACGTCCATGTCGAGTTGGATGAGCATCAAGTCCATGTGTCAGGGGTGAGTGATTCTGATGTGGACACTCCTCTGTCCGCGACACCTGCACTGAGGGATCAGACAGTCTTGGTTCCTCCGCCCGTGGTTGATCGGGACGCAGGGTCACCCTCCACACCAGTCACTGATGTGCCTGGGACATCATGTCGATGGGGGCATGTAGTCGTGCAGCCGCGGGCGGTGCCAACACAGCGAGGACACCCAGTCCTTGGGTCCCGCAGGGGTCAAGCCCAGCAACGCGGTCGCCGCACGCAACCGCAGTATACTGAATGGGAGCAAGACATGACTGCCGATTCAGAACGGCAGGGGGCACCAATGGAGAACATCGCTGAGAGCATGGAGCGTGTGGCCCGATCTGTGCTCCCCCCTGCTAGGCAGGTGCTTCTCCAGCAGCAGGCGGCACGGTCCACGGCCCGCTCGCTCAGGCTGGGCATGGCGGCCTCAGACAGGGCACGCCAGGCTGAAATGTCGTCTCTGCGTAAAGCAATTGCTGCTCACGCAGAGGCGCATATGGATGCCCTGAGGGAGGAGTATGCTTCCCTCAAATCCACTCTGGGTGTCCTTATGATATCTCAGAGGCAGCGGGCAGAGGAGAGGTTTGCACAGCTTGAGTGTACCATCTCGGCTGAGCTACAGGCTTTCCGGGAGGTGTAGCGGTTGTCCAGCCAGGCCTTGCAGAAGGAACTCCGTGTTACACGTGCTACCTGCAAGAGTAAGCACGTGTATCACATGAGGTTCTGCATGCAGACCTACGTCACATCGCCACACAGAACCAGGCTCACCCGTCCGGCAGACTTGCTGCCGTCGAGGGGCAAGCTGTGGCTAAGCGTGGCCAGGCTACTGTGCCACGTCCTCCTTTCCAGGATGAGCCAGACTCGGACGACCATCTATCTCCCACATAGGTCGGGCTGTGCAGGCGTTGAGCCATGGAGGGTTTTTTTTTGGCTCAGCATCATCGCATGTGGGTGTTGAGCAGCACCCTGTACCTCCCCCCTCCTGGGTGCCTCCCCTCCCCCCCGGGTCGTATGTGGCCATTTTTGATTTTTCTTTTAGTTTAGTTAGTTAAGTTTCTGTTTGATAGTTAGTTTAATTAGGTAATGTAGGTTTTTCATAGTTAGTGTAATTAGTTAATATAGTTTAGAATGATAGAATATAGTTTAAAATTGCTTGTCTATTGTGCTTTCATGTGACGGTGCAGTGCTTTGTGGCTTTTGAAAGCATCCACTGTCTGTTCCAGCTGGGCCCTTCAGGCTTGTCTTGTGTATATGTTTGCTGCTTGGGGTTTGCTGCTTGCTGCTTGGGGTCCTTGACTCACATATGCCACTCCTGCCTCCCTTATCCATGGGCTCGCAAGGATGGTTTGGTGTAACAGCCTATTACACAAGGGCTTTGGGCTGTCATATCTGTAGCATGTCTGGTGCTGTGTAACTTGTGTTAACACCCCTAGTGGGGATGATTGCGGTGTTATTGACCACTGTTCTGCTTTTGCTAGATGGGGTGTTTCATGATTAATGTGTACATTCATTGCTATGCATTGTGTAGTATGTTTCTTATCTTTACTGTACACGTGCGTGTTGCAATTCATGCCGTAGATAGTGTGTTCCACGCTTTGGATGTGAAAGACGGACTGATGGTGTGATTTCTGATAATCGTCTCTGACATGGTCCAGTAATGAGATGCCTGAAGAGACACACACAGATGACTTTAAAGCATTAATCATGTGTTTAATGCCCTTTCTGCAGGGGGATGAGCCCCCAGACCACCTTTGCCAGCAGACATGGCCCATTGGATGTCTGGATTCTGGACAAGTTTGTTGGTGCCCACATGCACATGTGTGGCCAAGTAGAGGCACAGCGATTGCAGACATACATCCTAGAACTGCTGACCTGTTCCAAGGAACTCCAGGCAAGGTGAGCAGCACAGGGGGGCCACAACACAGCAAAGCTTCCACCAGGCCAGTTGCACATGCAGGCTTAGTAGCAGCACTGAGGGTGAGCTTGGACAAATATTGGTGTTGAAGCACACAATACAGCTCAGATGTGTTGGTGGACTGATGGCTGTTGATTGTAAGGTTGTCTGGGGCACCTGCAGGGGCAGTGGCACATACCCTCCGGTACACCAAGGTCCATTGAGGCACTTGTATTACCAATGTAGCCTTCTGAGACATGGAAAGGAGCAGCTCACAGGGACATACAGCAAGGGACATACTCGGGTGCAGTGCATTTCATTTCCATGTACATTTTGATACATGCGCTGCCTACTTTGTTTCGGTCATAGTGGAACACGACTTGTTCTGAAGTCATGCCTTGCTATATGGGTCTGTCTGCTTACCCAGGGAACATTGCATGTTGTGTGAATTGTGACACATTGGTGTTCCATTTGCCACGCACCCACCAGCACCTGACTTACTGCATTGACTGTGTATGAACCATCACAGGGGGGATTTTACGTATGGGTACGAAGCATCCATACCAGATTGTCTGTTTGTATAGTAGTTTGTTGCCATGGGGAATATTTGGTGGTGTGTTTTTGTGTTCTGGGCACGCACAGATTATTAAATGTGTCTCTCTTTGTAGCATTGAAGTGCTCCTGTAACCGGACCTGAGAGTGCGCATGCAGGACGCCAGCACTCAAAACCAGAACTAAGTGTCTTGTTGTTTTTCTTTCAAACTGCTCTGCATAGGCTTGCTGGGGGGTGCACTAATGCATGGATGAATGTGTAATTCAATTTGGTATTTTTTATTTCCCTAATCACCCGGAGTCCTATCCAATTCTAAACCCTGTACCCTCTACCCGGTGTTCCTGCTTCCCGTACCTATCCAACCAACGTTCCCTAACCCTCTTTCCCCGCTGGGGTTGTGGATGCCTGTGTAAGCCCCAAGCTTGCAGGCGCCGAAAACCTAGAGGGGGTGGTTGGTTTGTGCCACTCCTAAGCCTGGACATCGGAAGGCCCTGACAATGATGTACAAGTTTGTTAGGATTGTGTATGTGTTCATGCAGGTAGTACATTGTCGTGCATTCCCTAATTTCACGTGTCATTCCTCCTCCCCTCTCCTGCCACTCATTCCAGTTATCCAGTGTGCCAACGCCTGTCCCGACTGCATATCCCTGACCCTCCTTCCCCACCAGGGTCTCAGAGGCCTGTGTGAGCTTGACCTTGCAGGCACCTGGGCCACGGTGGGGGTGGTTGGTTCGTGCCACTCCTGTGCCTGTACACGGGAGCTGTGACAGTACACATCCGTTCGTGGTGCATCATTCTATGGTATGTACCACACATGGTTCACATCCTGTTGTGACATTGTTTTACTGTGCTACCTTGGTTGTTACATCATTGTTGTAGTACTTGGCCTTTGTGGGGTACTGCTACTTCAAGTCATCTACTGGAGGCTGTTCTGGTTCGTTTTTCTGCCTTGAATTTTGTGTTTTTGCAAATGAAGGTAGACTCTGAGGGTGCAGGCAACTGACGAAGGGGAAGGGTGATCCTGTGGCCAGGTGAAATTGAGGATTGAAGGCTCCATGACCCAGGTGCAGTTGTTCAGTGGGTCATGGTGATTTGTGAGGGAGGGGGGGTGTTTTGTTGTTGATAGTTGCCTTGCCCTGCAGTGTGATGGGAACCCTGACATTGTAATTGTGCTTTCCTATTTACATGATGTATTCTGCTGATCAATGCCTGTTCATGTGTTGTGTTTACCTTTCAGGTGTGAGGGGATAGTTGTGGTTTAACATGCTGGGGTGTACACATGGTGAATTTTCACATGTGATGTGTAGAGGACACTGATGGTCACTTGATTGCACATGCATATTTTGAGCGCATGTCCTTACTGACCCACACACTCACACTATGATGCACTACATGTACAACCACCCTTGGATATCCACGTGTACACTCTGTTTGCCTTCTGGTGCCCACTGTGTCCCTGCAGCACATGTTCTATGACCAATTATGGATCCTGTACATGCCTAATTTGCTTTTTGATGTGGTTTGTCGCTTAGATGTGATGCTCAGGGTGTGCATCACACACAATTGCTGTTCACTGTGCTGTGTGTTGAGCAGTGTGTTGCAGGAGTTGGACACAGCACACAGAAGCTGCAGTGTTGATTTTGCAATGCACAATGTGCATGTTGACAGGCATTCATTGTTATGTTACGGCTACAACTTTTGTAATGCATTTGTGAATGACTTATTTTGGGTGGGAGGTTGTTGGTCAGCCATTTCATCTGATTCCATGTCAGGCATCATTGTCTGATGGCAATTTACATTTTTCACATGGCGATGCGTACCTTATTGGTACTGTGTTGGTGTATGGCTATTGCTTGCCATGTCATGTTGTGGTTTGGGAGGGTTTGAGTGACATACCAGTGATAGTCATGGCCTGTTTTGCAGGTCTGTGTGATTCATACCTTGCATGTGTACCTTTTGGTCACACAGGATAGCTTGTGTTTAAGTAGCTAGGGATGCAGACAATGTGGCACTTCCATGGCAACAATCTCAGGGTGGTAAGGTTGTGACAGTTGACTGTCTCTTTGTCATCGATTGTCACCTGGTATGTGCCAGGCCTGTGTGCACTCCGCAGGGGTGGGAGTTTAGGTGAAAAATGTGGCCACAAGCTGGGTCCGGGCTTCCTCGCCACGTGCCCTGTCCCCTCCCATGGGCAGCGCCTGTGCCTGTGGTTGGGGATGTGGGGGCACCACCATGTCCACCGGTACGCCCTGCCGTGTTGCAACATTGTGCAGGACACATGCTGCCACAATGATCCTGCACACTACTGGGGGTGCATAGAGTAGCTGCCCGCCAGAGCGGTCAAGGGAGCGGAAACGTGACTTGAGCACTCCGAATGTGCGCTCCACTATGGCCCTGGTTGCAATATGGGCGGCGTTGTATCTTACCTGGGGTGGTGTGGTGGGGTTCCAGATTGGCGTCATCATGTGGTTGCTCAGAGGGTAGGTACTGTCCCCTGGGGAGGTGTAAATGGTTGTGATTATTGGGGTTTGTGTATTTGTGTGTGTGTGACATGCATGCATGTGCAAGGGCATTTGTACTCACCTAGGAGCCATGTGTTGCCATGCTGCCCAGCTTCCAGGGCCCGGCTCAGGGTGGACATTCTGTATATGAAACTGTCATGGGTGGAGCCAGGGTAGTTTGCATAGACAGAGGTGATGATTCCCTTTGCATCGCATACCACCTGTACATTGATGGAATGCCAGTGCTTGTGGTTTCGGTAGATGTGCTCAGTGGCCCTAGGTGGACATAGGGCCACATGGGTGCAATCTATGGCACCGAGCACTTTGGGGAAGTGTGCCACCCTGTAAAAATCCAGGACAACGGCCTGCCTTTCTGCGGGTGTTCTGGACATGTATATGTGCCTGCGGACAGAGGGGCGCGCTGTCATGATTGCCAAGACCTGGTGTAGGAAGCGTGACTGCGTGGCCTGTGAGACCCCCCCCACTATGGCAGTAGTCCGCTGAAATGACCCAGTGGCCAAGAAATGCAGGACATTGAGCACCTTCTCCAAGGGGCTCAATGCTTGGGAGCAAAGGGTGGGGGATGTAAGGTCATCTTCTCACTCCCTGACCAGGTCTAGGATGATATGGGGTGGAAACCTATACCTGCCGTAGACCTTGTCGTCAGGCATCCCAAAAAGGCTTGTCCGTGGTGCGAAAATGCGTGCCCTGGCTATTCTCCTCCTCCTGCGGTGTCCCACGATCAGTGCTGCGACAAATGGGGCTTCATCGTAGCTGTATATACGTGTTTGTTGTTTGCGCCCACTTTTATACTGTGCGCGGGGACGCTTCCACCTGCCTTCGTGTGGCGGACGCGTTGATGCCTGTGTGCGTCTTATGCCGTGCGCGGGTTTCCCGTATTCGAATACATGAATACGGGTTGTTCGGGTGCTTGTGGGCATTCTGTGTAGTTCCCTGCAGCACTTCCCCAGTTACGTCTTCTTTTTCACGCGTTATTCCCCATTCTGCGTGTTACGCCCACTGTTCCGCCCATTTGGATGTGTGCGCCGCGCTATATGCGCTTTTGCTGTGCGCATAGCGCATGCCGTTTGGTGGAGTGTGTGCCCGCGTGCGCCATGCAAGGATTTGGCGCACGGACAGCGGGAAACACGCGCAGCATCTTCCTTGAATTGCACGCGTGCTCGTGTGCTGGGTTTCTCACGCTTGCGCCACCTTGCGCCTACTTGCGCTGGGATTTTTGGCACACGTTTGTTCCATGAATCGACCCCAAAATGTCGTATCCCCCTAGGTTGATGTCGCCTGGGGATGTTAGGGGAAGGAACCCTCTTGTATTCCAGCTGGCCAAAGAAAGTAACTGGGGAACTTTGAACGTGGTGACGTGTGATGGTGGCTATTTGTGAAGGCGAGTTGAAAGGGCTTTCGGAAGCCACAACCATGTTTGAGACTGAAGGTCTGGTTTGCAGGGGGTCACCTTCTGTTCCTCCCCTGATGCCCTGTTAGGTTTTGGGTGATTTTTTGGACGAGGCGTTGGGTCTTCCCTTTGGGAAGGTGACTGCGCGGCATCCGATCTATAGCCTGACGAGGAACCTGAATGTGGCCCTTCTCTTGGCCGCGATTCCAGATTTTGCAAGGCTGTTTGCGTAGACTCCGGGCCTCGATCCTTCAAGACTGTGTGCTCATTTCTATCTGATTTGAGAGGTGTTAGTTCAAATCCTTGTTTATACATTACGTCCGTTGCCTTTGTCAGCAGATTGACCACTTTGTCAGATGTAGTGTAGAGAAAACAGGAGGCTTTTGCCCCTCGTAGGATGGTTCCACTGTTTTGAAGTCTTCTGATTTGATTTCTCTTAAAGCCGAGATGCTATGGATCAAAGTCATCACTGTGCGTCTGTTTAGCACTACGTATTTTTGGTTACCTGTGCCTTGACGCAGTTTGAACGAAGGACTCAGCCTCTGCTTGTGCTGCTCTTGGTTAGATGTATTCTGGTGTTGCGTTTTATAAGAGGATCTCGGCTGTGCGTTGTTATCCTGGTGAGGTTGTCTATGCTGAGCCTGGATGTTATTGTCAGCCTTATCCGAGAATTCTGTTTGTCTTTGTGTGTGGACCCTCGAAGTGTATTTGGTTGGAACTGGGGGTCTGGTAGAAGGCCATGTTGTATGCGGTCTTCCTTATGCTTCATGGGTCGAGACCCTGGGTCATTCCATAATTCTTTGAAGCGGTCGCTCAATGAGCAAAAGCTTGAGAGATCTCGGGTGACAGTTTGGAGGAAGGGGGTCTCACTAGGAGATTGGAGAGCAAACACTTCTGACTGACTATCATCACTGGCGTCCAGATGCTGGCTTAGGTCCATCAAATCCTTGTGGTTGAGAAAGTCATTTATCGATTTAGGAGAATGTGAATTGAGTTTGGATGGTTTCTGCTGCCTTGAGGGATCTTTTGGATCTGTGTTTTTCACCCCAGATATTAGATTTTTGTGTTGTGGAGTACGCTCAGATGGTTGTTCGGGATTCTTTAGAGGTGGTGTTGGCTTAAACATAGGGGCCGTTTTGAGGCACACTTGCAGAGAAGAGGCCTGAGTTTTGCTTCCCGTGGTCGCGATGGTGTTGTTGGCCACCACCGGAGCCATTTGTGGTGCTTTTTTTCCTTGAGTTGGCCTTACTCCTTTCTTTTCTTTATGCAAGAGCCTGTCGTCCAAGCACATCACGTCGTTATCCATGGGCTTGTTAGGCGATGGGTGAGGTCTGGTTAGGGATGAGCTGGTATAGCCCATAGAGCAGTTGGAAGAAGATTTTGGTCTTGTTCCACAATCTGACTGAATGGCCTCCGCCCGTAGTATTTCTTGTGCTTCTGTTTGCAAGCTTGAGTCCTCCGTTGTCCCTTGATACTTGGTTTTCCTAGTGTCGTTGGAGATCTCAGAGGGGTTGAGTCGGAACGTGTGGGGCGTAGTGCCTGGATCATTTCTCCGTCTCTCCAGGGCGTTGATGTAGCCTTCCAGATAAATGAGTTTTGAGTCCATTATTGCAAAAATGGATGTGTGATCTTTTAGAGAGTCATTGATTGTCTCATATAACTTGCAAAAAGGTGACAGTGCAATAGTCACGGAAGACATGATGGACATGATGTCTATTTTCTTGGAAGGATTGTCCCTTGGGTTGTTATAGGATGAGTCACTTAATCTTCTGTTGGCAGAGAGTCTTGGTGGTGATGTTGGCGGCCACTGCCGAGGAATTTGTTGGGCTTTGTGCTGAGGAGCAGCCGTCAAAGGAGGTGATCCCTCAAGAGCTTCCTGGTCTTGCTCCTTCCTTTGAGTTGGTCCTTGAGTAAAATAAGATGCATGAGCCATCGGACAAATAGGTGTGTTGTCAATATTCCTCTAGTCATGAGTTTGAGTCGGTAACGATATGGTCCCCTGAGGGCGAAAGTTGTTTTTGTGCGCTGGACCTTTCGGTCTTGTGGACAGGTCAATAAAGCCAGTCTGTGGTTGAGGTACCAGGCTTCCAGGTAGGTTTCGGCTGACTTGTTCAATATTATGAGACGATGACTCCTCAAGGGAGGGCTCTGTTTGTGATGCCAGATTTGGCAGTGGAGGAGTTAGCTGGACTCGGCCCGCCTGTGTCGCAGCAGTCGGTAGTGGAACCGCTGGGCTGAGATTGGGAGCTTCTCTTCCTTGCTCTTTTGCCCTTGGTGGTGAGACTTGATCCAAAGTGCTAGGGACGCTCATAAAATGAGTTGTTGAGGCAGAGAACAATGGTTCGAGAAGTACTTCCAATAGGGGAGCGTCCGAAATTTCGCCTAGCCCATTTTGTTTTCTTTTAGATTGCCTTTGGAACAGATGTTTCAAAGTGTTTTATAGGCGCATGCTTGCAGAAAGCCTTGTTTGTTAGGCTTTTTTGTGTGTGATCTCTTTTTGGCCTTCGGGAGACCAAATCTCTTGGTAATCAGGCGGAAGGGAGTGCCATGCAGGTGGCAAGTTAGAGGGCCTTGCCTGACTCCTCCTTCATTTCTTCGTTCCTCCGTTCTTCATTCGAAGTGTCAAGAAGTTCTAGAGCCTCTGGAGTAGATAGAGGTTCAAAAGTGACTGGAGTAAGGCCATGAGGTCGAGCTTCGTCTGCAGGGACCGGAGCTTCTCTTGAACCAGTATGTGCCATTGCAGTTGCAGCAGGGTGACCCTGCTGTGTGGCAGGTGTATCTTCCGGTAGGACATTACATTAATCTGTGCACTTGTAATCGGCCGATAGTTTGCTGGGCAAGAAGTGTCAGCTGTGGGTTTCTTGAGAAGAGGGTGCACAAGGAGTGCTTCAGAGGGGAGTGGAAGGCTCCAGAGGCAAAGGAGAGGCTGCAGAAATTGGCCAGGGCAGAAGAAAGGGTGTCAATGTGGTCCTTGAAGGTTTTGGAGGAACAAGGAAGAACCTGTTTTGACGAGACATTCATAGATCAGACTTTTCTAAAAACCTCATAAGGGGAGGAAAGAGGAAAGGAAGAGCAAGGGTGGGGGGCCGGTTGGAGGGGGCCCAGAGTTTTCAGATGGAGAAGAGAGACGAGGGGGAGGGGACAAGAGGTTGGACAGGATGTCCTGGGTTTTTTAGATGAAGTGAGATGCAAGGGCCGTGCAAAGGGCATGGGAGGCAACAGGAGAGGAAGAGACTGCAGAGGGTTGTCAAGCTCCTTGCAGATTTGGAAAAGTTTTGCCAAGTTGTACGATGCCACTGACACACGGGCTTGGCTGTGGCTCTCTTCTTAGTATGGACAGAGAGTCAGTATTGCCTTTGGAGCAGGCCCCAGAAAGCCTTGAGGACAATGCAAAGGGTCTTGAATTTGTTTTGCAGAGGATGAGCAAGAAGCCCTCAATTTCCTCTCAGCCACCCTGCACTTACGTTTAAGGGTAGCTAGGACAGAGTCATCCCGAGAATTTCACTTGGCTTTGGGCTTCAAGTGGATCCTCATGACAGGGGCAAGAGCATCAAGAGTATCGGAGATAGAAGAGTAGAACATGGAAAGGGCTGTGTCAGAATGTGAATCAGTCAGGGGCGGAGGGGGAGGAGAGAAGGTGGCGGAAAATGCCTCGACTGACACACGCTTCATTGGCCGGATGTCTGAGAAGGTGCGTGACAATCTTGGGGTAGACTTGGTCTGAGGGGGTAGAGAGGGAGAGATGGGAGAAGAGGAGGGACTGATCGTTCCAGGAGAGAAGAGTGGTCAGAGGGATGGAGAGGGGGAGGTCAGAGGAAATCAAAACATCAAGCAAGTGCCCTGCAGAGTGAGTCGGTCCAGAGGGGAGGATAGAGAGAGAGTGAATCACAGAGGTCATGAAAGAGTGCAGATGAGGAACAGGGTGAATCAAGATGGATGTTGAGGTCACCAAGGAGGAGGAGTTCAGTGGTAGAGGCCAGGAGGGAGGAGGAGAGGTCTGCCCACTCAGAGAGAAAAGAGGTGATTTGACCAGGGGGCCGGTAGAGTGTAGCAACAGTAACGGAGTGGCTAGGAGAGAGAGAGAGCCTACATACAAGCATTTGAAAGAGGAGTAAGTCTGAGAAGGGATGATAGAGGCAGGAATCCACTTGGGGAAGATAAGAACAACACCCCCTTCAGGCCGGGTGGATCTGGGGTGGAGAGGATCTTATAGCTGTCAGGGAGTAGAGTGTCAAAGCTTGTGACAGAGATGGCCGTGAACCATGTATTGGTAAGACCAAGGACATCAAGGTCAAGTTCTTCTAGGAGGTGGCAGAAGTCAAAGGATTGTTTGATAGCAGAGCAAGAGTTGAGGGTGGCAAAGTGAAGAAGGTTGCATCCTTAAAGACCTTCCGGGGAGGGGTATAAATCAGAGGTATGCCCTGCAGAGTTGTGGAGGGAGCTTGAGATGAGGCAGAGGAGGAAGGAGAAAAGAGCAAGGTAGCCCAGGGAGGAGAGTAGGGGACAGCTGGAGATGAGAGGAAGTTGATGAGGTGAGGAAACCACCTATCAAAGAGAAGGAGATTGGCCTGAGGGCCTTGCAGCATGCAGTGCCATTTAGGTAGACATTCATGATGACTCTGGAGGAGTCAAAGGAATCCATACAGACTTCCCAGCGGGTGCCACCATTAATGGGAGAGGAGGAGACAGGACAGAGCACAGAGATCATATGAGGGGTCCAGAGATCTGGCGAAGGAATGAAAAAGAGGATGTCAATGAGGGTTTGTCTGGCAGAAGCACTGGAAGAAATATGCAAGTGAAGTGGTATGGAACAGTCACTGGGCTAGTAGGTTACAATTAAGAGCCAAAGTGAAATGAAAATCACACCCACATTTGCTTACAAAAACATACCCAAATTGGCTTCCAAAAAACACACCCAAATTTGATTTTCTAAAACACATACAAATTTGATTTTCTAACACACATACAAATTTGATTTTCTAACACACATCCAAATTTGATTTTCTAAAACACATACAAATTTGATTTTCTAACACACATCCAAATTTGATTTTTGATGGCAAATGCTAAGGCACCATAGGTAAAGGAGATGATGTATGCGTTAGAGTTGAGTGTTGAAACGAGCGCATTAGAGAGCATAAAAGGGAGAACAGTTGGACCAGGCATATGGTAGAGTGAAGCTTCAGGAAGGGAAGAGAGAGGGCGAAAAGAAGGAGGGAGCTAAACCCAAGGAGAGGGATGTAAGAGAGTCTTGTTATTCCAGTTACATGGCTGAGTGAGCTGGCAGCCCCAGGGAGGGTTGGGCTGTTGTAGTAGCATCATGTAGCATCCCAGTAAGCGGACAGGGAAGCTGTCAGGGGCCTTAGAAGTGGGCATTTGGTGAGGGGGCCGGCTAAGGACCTTGGTGCAAGCAGGGGATCTGATGGGAAATTGAGAATTTACAGTAGCTGAACTTAATTCTTTTCAATTGTCGGATATAATCGTGGGATATAATGTTTCTGCTTTCACCCTCAGATTCTTCATGGGGAAGTTTCTGTCTCTGTCTGGAGAACTTGTATTTGGAAAGCCAAAATCGATGAGTGTCTTAAACCTTTCTAGGGTGACCCCATTCAGAGAGCAATTTAGCTTGGTTTTTTGTGCTTTCTTTAAAAGCGACATTACTTCTGTTTTTTGGGAGTTGATCTTAACGTTATTTCTCCTTGCAAAGCCCTGTTTGGGTGCAATCCAACAACACATAGGCCAACCAAATTAAGGGAATATTTCCAATTTTAGGAGAGGCAAAAAATCCTCTCTCCAACACTGGGCCCACATCTGCGACATACAAGTTAATGAGAACGGAGGCAAGAATGCACCCCTGTCTCAAGCCATTAGTTGTGGAAATCTTTTCAGAAAGACTGCCCTCCATGTTTAATCTGACTTGGACATTAGTGTATTCATGAAAATGTATGACCAGTTTTGCCAGACCCGCAGGAATGCCCTTTTTCCTTAATTTTGCCCAAAGTCGGGGTCTTGAAACAGTGTCAAAAGCATTGGATAGGTCCAAAGTTGCTAGATGTATCGCAGCGTATTTGCCTTTTTTGACTAGATCCTGAAGACAGCCCACCAGACGCCCATTCAAGTTTGTACCATGATGTTTTCGGAGGCGGTCTGAAAAAGGGATAACAAGTTTTTACTTTGATGTTTGAAAATGAGACTTGTGAAAATGTTACTGTCTGCATCTAGAATACTAATTGGATGGTCGTTTTTAGCATCAAATTCTACTTCCTTTTTTGTAAATTGGAATAATGTACGCCATCCTTCACATTAGTGGGTAAGTTGCTGTGTTCAGGATGTTGTCAAACAGGAGATTCAAGATCCCTGCCCACTAAATCATGGCTCCTAAGATCCCTGCCCACTCTAACATGGCTCCAAAGATCGCTGCCCACTCTGACATGGCTCCTAAGATCCCTGCCCACTTTGATATGGCTCCTAAAATCCCTGCCCACTCTATCATGGCTCCTAAGATCCCTGCCCACTCTGACATGGCTCCTAAAATCCCTGCCCACTCTATCATGGCTCCTAAGATCCCTGCCCACTCTGACATGGCTCCTAAAATCCCTGCCCACTCTATCATGGCTCCTAAGATCCCTGCCCACTCTGACATGGCTCCTAAAATCCCTGCCTACTCTATCATGGCTCCTAAGATCCCTGCCCACTTTATCATGACTCCTAAGATACCTGCCCACTCTGACATGGCTCCTAAGATCCCTGCCCACTCTGAAATGGCTCCTAAGATCCCTGCCCACTCTGACCCGGCTCCCTTGAATAGACTGTTGGAGGATTTATTTTGACCTGGGGCTCTTGAGTTACTTGCTCTCTTGATGACCTCCAATGCATCATTTATGTCATAAGTAATGGCACCCATAAGCCCTTTATCAACCGCGTCATACCTTTGATGAGTATCCTTTTCTGTTGCTAACAGCCCTTCAGTGCCATAGATGGCTCCGAGATGCTGAATTCAATCCGGTTCCGAGACTGTATTGATGATATTTTCTCCAGAGTCTTTATTTTGGTTGTTCAATGAGGCCCAGAAAGATTGTGAGTCTTTCTTCTTGAGATAAGCCAACATCTCTTCAGTGTCTCTCTGGACCATAATTGCATGGTGATTTCTAACCCAATTCTTATATTTTAACTTGATTTTCATAATTTGCTCCAGACACTCATTTCCGTACCCATATAGTTTCTTGATTTGTCGTATCAAGAACCTCAAGTCCTTCTTTCTTTCTACCACTGCCTCATCATATCTATGAGTTTTCTTATTGGAGGGTTTTTTTGTCTTGTCCTTATTCAATTTTGCAACATGTGTTGTGTCTATAGTATCCTGCAGAAAATTGCCAAAGTTCTCATAGGTAAACGTCAGCAGTTTCCAATCATAATTGGTGTTCTTTACTGCACCTTTGACTTCTTCATTCACCTTGTCTATCTTGTGTTGGTTCCATTTAATTCTGTTGAAGGCAGAGTAGAGCCCAATGCCTTCATCATACTTCTCTCAACCTCTTCCCGTTGGTCAATTAAACAAGCAAGTCACTAAACTGTGATCGCTCCAGGAATTTTGTGCGATTTTGCCATCACTCCTGTTGGTCATCAGAAAACTGTCATGGAAAATGTAATCCAGGGCGGATCTTTTGTGACCAGCGTGCCAGGTAATATATTCCCCTATATCCATGTTAGTGGTACCGTTGAAAAAATACCACCCCATATTATGTAAGCAGTTTTTCCATTTGCTGCTATTCAAAAGCAACAATTGGGGATCTACAAAGTCAGTATTCTTCCACATGGGTGTGTTAAATGACGGGTCTTCATCTGACTCTAAATCAAGACACGTTTTGAATTGAAGTCACCAAGGACAATGCTGTACCCAGCTTTGTGGGACTCCATCCAGTCCACGGAGAAGGTGGAGAGGGCTTTATGAAAAGAGTCTAGCTGGTCTATTACATCATGCCAATAAATATTGCTCTCCTATTCTAATTCTTGAGGATGTTATGGCCTCTTCATGATTTGAACTACCTCTCGTACTTACCTTTATAATATTAAGGTAAGCACCTTTCTTTTTAAAAAATAGGAGAGCGTTTAATTTAGGCTAAAATTAAGGTATACAAATTTTACAGTCCCCTCCATCTATTTACCTTATCCAAAGGTTGACTCAAGAATTTTCTCCGGCCACCCAAAGGGTTCCCTACTTATTCAGGGACCAGACCACTAAATCTGTAACCACAAGTTGAAACAGGTAATGAATAGACCTGGTCTTCAACACAGATAATTAAGTCTATGAGGTATGAGAGCATTCATAGCTTATTCTCTGTATATTTATGTCTTATCAACAGTTGAACCATACAGAATCTTATAAACCAGGAATAACTCTATTTTAACCAGTATAGTCACTGTGACACATCACCTGATGAAGGTTCTACAATCACTGCAAGAAATGAAATGCATCAAGCGAATAGTCCTAGTAATAGTATAACTAGGAAGTATTGGAGAAACAGAAATTAGTAGTGTTCAATTCAAGAGAATCAAAACTGATTCTGAATCTGTTTAAACCATCAATTAATAGTTTTTATAATTGATCTACTGTGTTATACACTTCTTAATAATTGTATATTGCATGTATTGAAATGTTTTCTTCTGTTTTTAAAAAGAAAACTGTTTTCTAAATAAAATTTATGATAATTTGTTAAAATTTTATCTTGGTTAAACTATTGATTTATCTAACTACCTCATTTTTATATATTTGACATACCAGTCTCCAAAAAAATATAGGGATTTCAACACAAATCATAATTTGGACTTCCTCCTATGTTTAGAGTAACACACAAGTTCACCATTACCTTGTTTCCTTGTGTTTCGTGGGGTACCACTGTAAACCACTCTGCACCACTCCCCGCTCTGCCCTCTGTGCTTCTGGGGGCTTTTAAAGGTAAACTCCGCCTCCAGGCAGAATGAGAAAGCATAGACAGACTGTGTGGGAAAACAGCAAAACACCACAGTAAACCACTCTGCACCATTCCCCGCACTTTACTTTTTAGGAAAGAGTTTTTTCATGTACCGGGACACAGAGATTAACTTTTGTAAGGGTGACCAGGACAGGGGTTGAAAAAACACCCTCTCTGTCCCGAAAGCTATGAGGGGTTAACCTTCCTCAACTAATGTCAGGATGGCAAATGAAGAGTCTGTCACTGTTGTGTCTCAAAAATCTACCTCTGACCCTAACACTAATAGCTTATATCAAAGGAGCAAGAGGGTTCTCTTTCAAAGAAAAGTGGTGATGACAGTTCTTGCCAACAGAAAAGTTCCCAATGTTTTGGGTGATCAAAACAACAAAAGAAATGTTCTACAATATATAACTCCAAGGATTAGGGGTTGGCTCATTTCCCCTAAATTCCTTCTGATTCTACTTTTCAGGCTTAACAATGAAAGAATCTCCTTTGGGTCCCAGACCCTGTATATTCTTGAAAGAACTTCACAGTATTGTTATGTTCTCATGTGGGTGCCAGTCCAGACTTCCATTTCTGTATAATACCAGCCGGGTGTACTCTCCTGCCAGGCATATGCACCCTTCTGTACTGTCTCTGCTTCTCTTAGGGTCCCAGGCCCTCTTGCTCGCTTGCTCTCATATGGTTGTGGTACCCTCCTGCTGAGCACAGGTTCTGTACTGTCTCTGCTTCTCTCAGGGTCCCAGGCACTCTTATTCTTTGGCTCTCATATGGGCGGGGGCCCCCTCCTGCTGAGCACATGCTCTGTACTGTCTCTGCATCTCTCAGGGTCCCAGGCACTCCTATTCTTTGGCTCTCATATGGGTGATGGTCCCCTCCTTCTGAGCATATACTATGTACTGTCTCTGCTTCTCTCAGGGTCCCAGGCACTCTTATTCTTTGGCTCTCATATGGGTAAAGGTCTCCTCCTGCCGAGCATATGATCTGTACTGTCTCTGCTTCTTTCAGGGTCCCAGGCACGCTTATTCTTTGGCTCTAGTATGGGTGGGGGTCCCCTCCTGCTGAGCATATGCTCTGCACTGTCTCTGCTTCTCTCAGGGTCCCAGGCACGCTTATTCTTCGGCTCTCATATGGGTGGGGGTCTACTACTGCTGAGCATATGCTCTGTACTGTCTCTGCATCTCTCAGGGTCCCAGGCACTCTTATTCTTTGGCTATCATATGGGTGAAGGTCTCCTCCTGCTGAGCATATGCTCTGTACAGTCTCTGCATCTCTCAGGGTCCCAGGCACTCTTATTCTTTGGCTCTCATATGGGCGGGGGCCCCCTCCTGCTGAGCACATGCTCTGTACTGTCACTGCATCTCTCAGGGTCCCAGGCACTCCTATTCTTTGGCTCTCATATGGGTGATGGTCCCCTCCTTCTGAGCATATACTATGTACTGTCTCTGCTTCTCTCAGGGTCCCAGGCACTCTTATTCTTTGGCTCTCATATGGGTAAAGGTCTCCTCCTGCTGAGCATATGATCTGTACTGTCTCTGCTTCTTTCAGGGTCCCAGGCACGCTTATTCTTTGGCTCTAGTATGGGTGGGGGTCCCCTCCTGCTGTGCATATGCTCTGTACTGTCTCTGCATCTCTCAGGGTCCCAGGCACTCTTATTCTTTGGCTCTCATATGGGTGAAGGTCTCCTCCTGCTGAGCATATTCTCTGTACTGTCTCTGCATCTCTCAGGGTCCTAGGCACTCTTATTCTTTGGCTATCATATGGTTGGGGGTCTCCTACTGCTGAGCATATGCTCTGTACTGTCTCTGCATCTCTCAGGGTCCCAGGCACTCTTATTCTTTGGCTCTCATATGGGTGGGGGTCCCCTCCTGCTGAGCATATGCTCTGTACTGTCTCTGCATCTCTCAGGGTCCCAGGTACTGTGATTATGTGGCTCTCATATGGGAATGGACCCTTTGCTGTGCATATGCCATGTACTGTCTCTGCTTCTCTCAGAGTCCCAGGCACTCTTATTCTTTGGCTCTCACAGGGGTGCGAGTCCCCTCCTGCTGAGCATATGCTCTGTGCTGTCTCTGCTTCTCTTAGGGTCCCAGGTACTCTTATTCTTTGGCTCTCATATGGGTGGGGTCCCCTCCTGTGGTAGGTTTTTATTGCCAGAACTTTGATTTAATTTCTCTCGTGTCTTTCTCTATAGTCCTAACCCAGGTTGGGGATCCTTTGTTCGTCCTTTTGGCGGGCTTCTGCACAGAAGCCCTCCTTTCGGCGCCACTGAGTCTGGGGTAGACAGGATGTGTGAGAGGGGGAATAGGCACCCTGGACAGGGTTGCCTACACAACCCATGTTGCACTCTGCCCTGATAGGCTGGTGGGTTCTCCCGCCAGGAGATCCACCCCACTGTGTGAGTGACAGCTAGGCTGTATGAATGGGGGTCTTGCTGCATAAAAACAGGGTCCTGAGGACTGGAAGACAAGACGTCGCCACTGGAACTAAGAAGCCGAATAGGAGAGAAGCCAAAGACATCTGCAACGACTGAACCACCGGTGAAGCCCTGCTGCAGATCCTCACCACTTTTCTACAACGACTCGAGAAGATCTTCAGAGGCAAGAGTCTTCTTCCCTTGAGCTGGTGGGGCCAACCGGTTCGCCAATTGCCTTCCCGGACCTGCCTTGGTCAAATCGCCAGTGCCAAGCACTAGGAGACCGGATAGCCAGGCACCAGTCAACCCGGACCGCGATTTAAAGGAGCGTACCTTTTATTTTGTTCGGCAGCACCGCGGCTGGTTTCATCCATGGGCAGTACAGTAACTCGAACCTTCCTCCACGACGAGAGCCTCTCTTGCTCTGCTGGATCTCCCGAACTGCAGGAACTTCCAGGAACTACTGCCACCGCAGGAGCCTCTTCTACTTTTAAGGTACATTATTCCGCCAGGCCTCCCTTTTCGTTGGGTGCTGCTAAAGGTGTTTTAAAGCCTTTACCTACCTACTGGGTTGGCCTCACCTATCATCTAACATTATCTTTCACCTTCTGCAACCACCTTTTCGAATCGTTTAACAAACACATGACTGCAGCTACAAGAACATTTTGCTCCTGGGCATTTTGCCCTGTACCACTGACTCTGGAACAGGCCTATTGACTTTGGCTACATCTGTTACAACTGTCTTCTCTAGATTGCTTCTCACCTAGAAATGTGTTGGTGCACCTAACTCTTATAACCACCTTTTCCTTCCCACTTTTTAAATTTGTGCAGTGCCATTTTGCTTGGTTTTCACCTCAGTATTACATATGTTAAAGTACTGCCTTGCCTAACTCGTTCACAATCTTCTTGGGAAGTGTTGCTGGTGTGTTTAAGAGCATATTCATGTATAACTGGGCCTTTCTCTACCTTTTGAGAAATTGATAGAGTGCCATTTCTGCTTGGTTTTCCCTGTGCCGTTTTGCCTACAATGTCTACAATTTAAATAGGGAGTTGTGTATACTTTTCTGGACTGATTTAACTTGCTTTAATAATAGTGATTTGTGTGTGAACATCGGAGTGTGTAAAATAAATATATATATTCTTTTTGATACAAAGCTGTGGTCAGTGTTTCCTTTTTCCATAGTACTGTGCTACCTATTGTGTAAACCCTGAATACTGCTCATCTCCCTCTTGAGATAAGTCTGACTGCTCAGCCACAGCTACCAACTAAATCTGTGTGGTACACACTGATACCAAAGGGGATTTATCTCTCATACCTGTAGTCTTAATCTTCTGAAGTGCTCCCTAAGGGAACTGCACATCATTCTGCCTAACAGCTGTCAATCACCCATCAGGGTGGCTGTCCCGGCAGGACAGTCACATAGCCAATCAAACAGGAGTGCGACTTGGGTTACCAAGGGAACCCATGGCAGGGGTCCTAAAACCCCTCCCTCAAATTCAGCCTACCCAGACTTTCAGGCGCCTAAGGAGGGCTTCTGTGGAGAAGTCGCGAAAAGATGGTGAACAAAGGAAACAAACCTGGTTTGGCGTGCGGAGTAAAACACGAGAAAGATATTTTCAAAAGGAAATGGCAAATAAACCCAGCCGGAACCATATAAAAACATATATGGTCTAGCGGGTTGTTAGGGAGAATTCTTGTATAAGGCTAATTTCCCAAACCTAGTGAGTCCCCCAGCAGCTTTGCTGGATTTTAGTTTTCTTTTTTTTTCCTGCTAAGAGTGAGACTCTTTTTCTCCCACTCTTAGGCATGATTTGAGGTATGTCTCTGACTTATTGTGTGTTTATGGGCTATGGGGTCTTTTACTCCATAGGGTATCATCTGTTTTTGTGTGTGTGTTACACAGCACCCTCGGTGCGGTACCAAAGGGGTGTCATAGTGACCCCCAAACATAGCCTCCATACCCTGGGACTGACTACTGTCTCCCAGGGCATGTAAAGTCACCATTGGCTTTACTAGTCCAAAATTGTGAACAGAACCAGTACAAACCATCATATTGTAAGTACTGGAAGGGGTTAATTAGATTGCCCCTGGGTCTGTTTCCAAGGGGGCACTGTCCAGTCCCCCCTTGTCGAGTTTTCGGCTGGTGGCAGTGGTTACCACGTGAAATATTCCACCAGAATATTTCCTATGGGATTATCCCATTGATTTTAAACGTACCACTTTTTGGTGCAATGTTAAATATACCGCTGGTTTATTTATTTAATACTAAATCACTGGTTGGGTCTTTTCACCAGCACTCTTTTCTAAAATGACATTCGTGTCCGTCTCTGTAACTCCAACAAAGGTCGGGCCCTTTGTTCCACTTTTTGGTGGGATTCTCCACAGATGCCCTCCAAATGGTGCCACTCTGTCTGGGTTCCACAGGATGAGTGGGGAGGGGAATTGGCAGCCTGGACTGTGTTGCCTTAGAAACCCAAGTCGCACTCTATTCTGATTGGCCCAGTGGTGAGCAGCCCGGCTCACCACTTAGTATGTTTGTGTGACAGCTTGGCTGTTGAATGGGTTTTTTTTACTGCAAAAAAGCAGGGCTTTGGGGACTGGAACTTCAGAAGTCGTCACAGAACCTAAGAAATCTGAAGAGGGGAGAAGCTGAGCCATCTGCAACGACGACACCACCGGTGAAGCCCTGCTGCAACGACCTCACTACTTTCCCGACAACAAGCGAAGATCTTCTGCTTAAAGAGTCTTCTTCCTCTGAGCTGGTGGGATCAACCAGTTCGCCATTTCACCTTCCAGGACGTCTCTTGGTCGAATCGCCCGTGCCAAGCACCCCGGCAGCCGGATAGCCAAGCTTCACCACTGTGACCGCGAATAAAAGGAACGCACCTTTTAACCGACAAACTCCACAGCTGGTTTCTTCCCTGGGCAGTGCAATGACTCCAAGTTTCCTCCTCAACGAGATCCTCTCTTCCCCTGGTTGAAACAACGAACTGCATCTGCTGCCAGGAACAACTGCCACCGCTGGAGCTTCCTCAACTTTAAAGGTACTGTGTTCCACCTGGCCTCCCTTTCTTCGGATTGCTAAAGGTGACCCTTAAATCCTTGGCTTTCCAACTGGATTGGCCCCAGACCATCTAACTTTATCTGCTGAATCACCCCAACCTCTTTTGAACACTTTTACAAAGACTTGAATGCATTTCTAAACCGTGTGATCTTGGGCACTTTTCGCCTTGCTCCATTCAAAGTGGGCCTGGTCTATGAACTTTGGCTCTACAGTATACTCTGCCTTCAGTAGCTTGTTTTTGTCTCTTAGAAGTGTTGGGAACTGTTTTATTTTTATGACCTGCCTTTTTCTCTCACTTTAACCTAATTATTGGAGTGCCATCTAAGTTACGCGTTCACCTCTGTTTTGACAAAAAAGTGGCGTTTTGACCTCGACTTCTCTAGTAATTGCTAAGGGAGGTGTGTATACTTTTCTGATTGTGTTTTGAACTTGCTTTGACTTATAGTGCTAGTGTATTTTCTAAAGTGTGTGCTAAATAAATAATTATATACTTTTTGATACAAAGCTCTGGTCAGTGTTTGCTTGCTCTACTGTGTTTTTGGCCCCACTGTGTATCCTCTGTATACAGCCCTACTTAACTTGAGAGAAGTCTGACTGCTCAGCCACAGCTACCAGGTAAATCTGGGTGGTACAGAGTGCTACCAATTGGGTTTACTGCTTACTCCTTTAGTTTTAATCATTTTGCAGTGTTCCCCAAGGGAACTGCACAGGATTCTGCCTAACACGGGTTTAAGTTCAAGCCTACCAAAATAGCCTAAAACAATAACAAGGTTATTTAAGATAACTGTGGTAGGTAAAAAAGGGTAGTTACCACTGCCACCAGCCAAGCCTTGATGAAAGGGGAGCAAAACAATGCTCCAAGAGAAACAGACAAAAGGGGATAAGTGTTAACCCTTTCCAGTACTCCATGTAAGATGGTTTGTACTGGGTCTGTGGATTTTAAAAAGACTAATAAAGTCAATGGCAACTTTACATGTTCTGGGAGACCGTAGTCAGTCCCAGAAAATGGATTCTGAGTTGGGAAGTCTAAAAGACAACCCTGTGTCACTGCACTGAAGGTGCTGTGTAACACACAGTAAAAAGATAATGCCTGTGGAGTAGGTGTGGCTCCCCAGTCTATGAATACAAGAATGTTAAACACACACAGCAAAACACATGTAAGAGTGGGAAAAAAGGCTCACACTCTTACCAGGTGAAAAAAATAAATCATAGAAATCCAGCAAAGCTGCTGAGGGACTCAGTAGGTAAGGGAAATTAGCCATTCTGGAGAATTCTCCCTAACACTCTCATATGGGTGGGGGCCCCTCCTGCTGTGCATATGCTCTGTACTGTCTCTGCTTCTCTCAGGGTCCCAGGCACTCTTCTTCTTTGGCTCTCATATGGGTGGGGGTCCGCTCCTGCTGAGCACATGCTCTGTACTATCGCTGCTTCTCTCAGGGTCCCTCACTCTCTTATTCTTTGGCTCTCATATGGGTGGTGGGTCCCCTCCTGCTGAGCATATGCCCTCTACTGTCTCTGCTTCTCTCAGAGTCCCAGGTACTCTTATTCTCATATGGGTGGGCGTCCCCTCCTGCAGAGCATATGATCTGTAATGTCTCTGCTTCTCTCAGGGTCCCCGTCACTCTAATTCTTTGGCTCTCATATCGGTGGGGGTCCCCTCCTGCTGAGCATATGCCCTCTACTGTCTCTGCTTGTCTCAGGGTCCCTCACTCTCTTAATCTTTGGCTCTCATATGGGTGGGGTCCCCACCTGCTGAGCATATGCTCTGTACTGTCTCTGCTTCTCTCAGGGTCCGAGGCACGCTTATTCTTTGGATCTGATATGGGTGGGCATCCCCTCGTGCGGAGCATATGCTCTGTACTGTCTCTGCTTCTCTCAGGGTCCCCGTCACTCTTATTCTTTGGCTCTCATATGGGTGGGGGTCCCCTCCTGCTGAGCATATGCTCTGTACTGTCTCTGCATCTCTCAGGGTCCCAGGTACTGTGATTATTTGGCTCTCATATGGGAATGGACCCTTTGCTGTGCATATGCCATGTACTGTCTCTGCTTCTCTCAGAGTCCCAGGCACTCTTATTCCTTGGCTCTCACAGGGGTGCGAGTCCCCTCCTGCTGAGCATATGCTCTGTGCTGTCTCTGCTTCTCTTAGGGTCCCAGGTACTCTTATTCTTTGGCTCTCATATGGGTGGGGTGCCCTCCTGCTGAGCATATCCTCTGTACTGTCTCTGCTTCTCTCAGGGTCCCAGCCACTCTTATTCTTTGGCTCCCATATGTGTGGGGTCCCCTCCTGCTGAGCATATGCTCTGTACTGTCTCTGCATCTCTCAGGGTCCCAGGTACTCTTATTCTTTGGCTCTCATATGTGTGGGGGATCCCTCCTGCCGAGCATATGCTCTGTACTGTTTCTGCTTCTCTGAAGGTCCCAGACACATGTGTTCACTTCTTCTCATATGGATGAGGGTTCCAGACCCTCTTATCTCATCTCCTGTAGTCGCTCCCTGAGATTCGTCGTGGATCTCCAGCACCTTTCAGTCTGCCTGCTGTTAGGAAAGATTTCTTAATTGTGGGTAATTTTCCTTCCATGTGGCAACCCCTAAACTTTTTGCTGTTGTTTTCACCATGATCTAGACTTTGCCAGAGAAGTGCAGCCTTCTGCCGCACTCCTCTGGGCTTTCGCTCCATTCTTACGGGGAAACTGACATGCCCTTAAGACAGTCAGTACCGGGAAATGCTGTTTTCCGTAGTTTCTTTATCATGTTGCAGCTTTCGTGTAACATGACACAAGAGGGCACTGTAAGCTAAGTTACTGCTCTCTTGGGTCTCTAGCCTTCTACAGGCCCTAGATACTCTTTTTGGATTGTAACTGATCGGTGCAAGTGAATCACGGACAGGAATGGTGGCAACGATCGTTTCATGTGTTTTTGAGCTCCTTTAGGCGTTTTAAGCGCGTTTCTCGCGCTTAGCCCAAAATGGTGGCCTGGCTCCCAAAATGGCCAGACCACGAGGCTCCTTTGTCCTGTCTGCTGACCGTCTTTCCGCCTTCACCTTACCCAGGTCGAGCCGACCCAGGGCCTTCCTTATTTGGGCATGTACTTTCCCACGAAACACAGATGCTTTCGCAGGCTTCTACAGGCCTTGTGTGTGCCTCCAGGATGTGGGCTGGGATGTCTGGTCCCAATACACATCCTGGGTGCCAGAGAGTCTAGTGTGGTGTGAATGCCTGAGACCACCGTGGTCCGTGATAGGTCCACGTATGGTGTGAGTGTTTTTTATGAGCGGATCTCCCATTGGGTCCCCTCTGTTTTGGCGCAAAGGGAACCGTGGATAAGAGGGGGCTGGAAACGCCACTACCATGTCGATCTCCTGAGTTCTCACGAACAAAGGAATACAGGAGCCAAGTATCCTGCAACCACGAGGCTGAACCGAGGAATCGCTGGTGACCCGCTGAAGGACTGCTCCTCTGCACTGCTGTCGCCTTGTGAAACCCTTTCTACCTCTGATCGAACAAGAAGGCCTGTACTGGTACTTCGACCCTTGGAATAGCGGGGACAGCTATTCTCGGCATCTTCACCATCTCCTGCACGTAAGCCTTCGGAAGTGTCCCTGGGCCATCCAGCAGACTGACCAGCCTACCCAGGAGTCTTGCTCTGTAACCGCCGTCAGGTTGTGTTGTATTTCGAGTCCTTGTCACTCTCACACGATTCGTACACTTGGCATTCCCAGGTCTGAAGTGAGTAGTGTACATTTGGCTGAGATACACACGGCCCGTTGCCCTGCTGTGGTAACAAACTGTGCGGGTTCACTTCGTTTGGGACATCCTCAACTCAACTCTGCTGCTGCAGAATCTACACGATGACGAGACGTCCCCTGATCCCCTGAACCTGCCAGTACTGAAACTGACGCGGAGAAGCCTGGATCTGCTTGCATCGGGGACCGGTGAGTAGCATAGCTAGGAACTGGTCGCCCTCTCGCAGGAGCCCATAGCTTTTCCCCGCTGTGTCAAACAGCACGCCTTTCCGTACTAGCGCTATGCTTCTGCCCACAGTGGAGGCTGCGCTTGAGTCGCGGAACTCTGTTCTTCTTCATTTGTGCACCAAACTGAACTGCCTGATTCCCTCGAAGAGACTCCCCTTTTTGCCCGTTGGCACCAGCGTGTGCAGGTACTTTTGAGCACAAGGCTCCACTCTTCGTAGGGCTTGGACTTCCTCTTAGTTAGGTGCCTCTGAAGGCGGACTGGGTCTAATTATTTTTTCGCACTGCCTGTTTTCCTCCCCTTCTAGGTGGACTACACATTTCGTGCATCTAACTCTTTAGACTCGTTTTGTAGTTGTATATATATTGTATTGGTTTGGGATGTGTTGGAGTTTTACTGTGATTTCTCGCTACGGTCATTGTTGCAAAGGCCTTGGAATAAATGTGTATATATTTTTAATATAACACCTGTTTGGAGTAATTTGTAAGTGTCCTTGCTTTGTGTGCTCATTGCGGGCTTTCAGTCACCCTCACCCCTCTTGAGACCTAGTCTTGACCGCCGCGATCGCTACCCTGATTGGTCTGGCTTGTCCAGAGGTTACCCTGTTCCAAGTAATTAGGTTGGCCTTCTGAATCTCTGCGCCTCCAGGACAGAGTTCAGAAATCCTTCTTAACACCTGCGTACCTGTTTCTGTGGTCCACGACTTCCAAGCAGCAGTGCTTCCTCCTGAGGCTCAGGCAGCGTACCAGCATTCTCTGTCATCACTTTGCATTCTGCGTTCTCTTCTCTGTAGTAGTCGCTCCACCTGTCTCTTCTCCCCTTTCGCAGGATGGGGCTTTGCTTTCCAACAGCTTGCTGGACTTTGGGGCACCCAGTGGTTTGTTAGGGCAGTGTGCAAAGGAGCTCCGTCGCCTTTGACTTCCTTCTCGCTCCTGTTCACCTCCGTGCACAGCGTCTCCTGCTGCGGTCTCCTGTTCGGCGGGTCGCTATCCCCCGGATTTACTTTTTGATGGATGGATTTCTTCTCGGCTCCATAAACTGGACTGCCAGCTGTTCAGAATAGTGAGGCTCCTTAAGTGTTCCAGTGCTTGTTCATAGGCCACTCTATCCAGTATTTTTAGCAGGAAAGGAGTGTACGTTATAGACCTATAATTTGGGACATCATGGGATCAAGACCTTGATTTTTTAGCGGGGGGGGGGTCATCCAAGCTCCATTCAATTGTGTAGGAACATAGCCTTCCTACAGGGAGGCATTAGCAATAGTTCAGAAAATGACTTAATACCTGTAGATGGAAAGATATCCCCTTTACATGACAATGGTTTGAGCAGGATGATTCTCAAATTGTCCTCCATAATGCTCCTATAATTAAAGACTGGGACCCTGAGGTGATCTTTGATCTTGCCTTCTCCCTTTACTTCTGCCTCATTAGAGATAGTAGTCTGTACTTTCTGGACTTTTGCTTTCTGAATGGGGATTTGATTTATTCCACTTTATCCGCCATGGCCTCCTGGATGCAGAGTGTTTGGCGGCTTCTCTAATTCCTTCAAAATGTGGAAGGTTTCTTTGGGCTTGTGCTGTGCCTGGGCAATCCGTAGGTCAAATGCTCATTCTTAGATTTAATTATAGCCTCTTTATACTTCTTAGCTGATGTTGTATAACTAAGTTTGGCATAGTCGGCCTTGGAGGATTTCCAATGGTAGAAATCTTTCCTTTTGCATACTCTTAAATCTTTAAGTTCTTCTGAGAACCAGGCATCATGAGTGAGATGGTTCACCTTCCCGAGTTTTAGCGGCGCCAGAGTGTTAGTTGCATGTTCTAGCGCATCCAGGAGTGCATTCATCATATCTTCTGCAGAATGCAAGAGTTAATTACTCCTTGTAAGGGGTGGAGTGCGCTCCTAGACTGTCTCGGCATCCAGTCTCTTCAAATTTCTCGAGACACACCAATTTGTTTTATTGGCCTCTTTTTACACTCATATGCAATATAAAACTCAATGAAAAAGTGATCCAACCAGGGACAGGGGGCAATGTACGATTTGCTCAAAATAATGTTCTACGAGGACACCCAATCCAGCATATTGCCCATAACATGAGTGGGTTCATCAATATGTTGGATGTAGCCTGTACTTGCCGTAAACCTTTCTAATTCCAGAGCTGCCGCGCCATTAGTATACACTCGCTAACTTGGCGCATCAGTGACTTGGCCCTTGAACCTCCACTCCTTACTGACTCTGTTCCCTAACTCTTCTCCTTAGAGACTGTGCTCCAAACACTCCTCTCCTTACTGACTGCGTCCCCAACTCCACTCCTTTCCTTGGTTACTATGCTCCCCAATGTGTCTCCTGCATGACTGTGCTCCCAATCTCTTCTCTTTAGTGACGGTGTCCCTAACTTGCCTCCTTAGTGACTGTGCATATTAACATCTATCCTTAGTAACTGTGCTCTCGACACTCCTGTCATTACTCTTTGAATTCTGTATTTTTACTGTATTTTACTTATTTGCAGGGACATCACTGACGATGGAGGACTTGGGAAACTTGAGCATGGTAACGGGATTTATCCTTCTAGGATTCTCTGTCCCTTCAGAGGTGAAGGATGCCCTGTTTGCTGCTTTCCTGCTGGTTTACTTGCTGACCCTCCTGGGGAACCTGCTCATCACTGCACTGATTGTAATCAGCACCAATCTACACACCCCAATGTACTTCTTTCTGTTCAACGTCTCCTTCCTGGACATTGGCTCAGCTTCTGTCATAGTCCCCAGAATGCTGGTGGGCCTCCTGGTAGAACCCAACTACATCCCTTTTAAGGAATGCATTGTGCAGGTCTCTGGCTTTTTTGTTTCTGGGTGCCACAGAGGTTTTCCTACTGACGGCCATGTGCCATGATCGCTACATCGCCATCTGCCTCCCTCTGAGTTACAGCGTTATCATGAGCGGGAGGTTTTGCATTCTACTGCTGGCCATTTCTTGGATGGCCGGTTTCCTGTACTCCCTTATTCTAACCCTGCAGGTGGCTCGATTACCGTTCTGTGGTGACAACAAGATTGACAATTTTGTATGTGAATTCCCAAACCTGCTGAAGCTGGCCTGTGCTCACCCTGTGACCAACAAGATTGTGATCTTTGCATTGGCAGGGAGTGTTGCACTGATCACCTTCCTGGTCATCGTCATGTCCTATGTTCACATTATCAGAGTCATCCTAAAGATCCGATCCACGGAGGGCAGGAGGAAGGTCTTCTCCACCTGCTCTGCACATCTCCTGGTGCTTGCCATGTTTTATGGGACTGGGGCAGCCACATATTTAAAGCCTTCCAGCAACTCACTGGGACATGGAAAACCAGCTTCACTCTTTTATACAGTCTTTGCACCAATGCTGAACCCAATCATTTATAGTCTGAGGAATGAAGAAGTGAAAAAGGCGGCGATGAAGGTGATGCATCGCAGGCAAAGAGTCCTGTAGACCTCAGTAATGCAAGCAGGATATTTCTTGTGTTTGCACCTCAGCCACCTAATTCCATTTGAGATTTACAATCATCAGTATCTACAAAGAGCAATACACCAGGTCACATCGCACCCGTCTCTTATCCTGGTTTTCTTCATATTCCATTGTGTCTTCGCGAACACTTATATATCTCGTCCCACCCTTGCGCTTGTCTCTTCATATTGATGCAACTGCAAGGGTGCAGAAGAATGAGACTGGCACAAAGGTGGCATGTTTGGGGTTAAAGACTTTTATTTCCAATGAAACAAAGAGAAAATCCTATCTATCCTATTTCTAGGACGGGTTTCCCTGCCTTAACTTAACCCTTAAAACGGCTGTCAAACAAGTGGAACAATGTGCAGACCTGTTGGTGAATGACAAGGATTACCTAAAGATTTCCTTTTACAGAAGGGATATGGCTTATAATATTCTTGCATTGATTTTAGAACCAAGCCCCCGCCCCGGTTTGGAAATACAGGTAAAATCTGCCCAGTAGGCCCACTATCTAGGGATGGTATTGGGAATTCTCAGTTAGATGGCTGAGATCTTGCCATTCCTGTGGAGACAGTCCCGCAACGAGCTAGTTATCCAGTCACTTGCCCGGTGCCCCCTGCAGATTTCTGGTAGGGAAACAGGGGAGCTCAGTGTCCTGTCCTGGAATGTTTCTGGTCTTGGAAGGGTCTAGGTCTATGCCAGGCTCCAATATCTAGGATATCTAAGCCATTCTCCAAGATCAAGGCTGTCTATGACATGGGTCAAGATATAGTCCATCTAGGCAAGGCTCCACAATCTAAAATATCAAGGCCATGCTCCAAGATCTGGGCCATCTATGCCATGCTCCAAGCTCTAGGATATCGAAGCCATGCACCAAGATCAAGGCTATCTGAGCCAGGCTCCAAGATCAAGGCTGTCTATGACATGGGCCAAGATATAGTCTATGTAGCAAGGCTCCACGATCTAAGATTTCAAGGCCATGCTCCAAGATCTGGGCCATCTATGCCAGGCTCCAAGATCTAGGCTATCCATGCCATGCCCCAATGTCCAGGCTGTCTATGACATGGGCGAAGATATAGTCTATCTAGGCAAGGCTCCACGATCTAACATATCAAGGCCATGCTCCAAGATCTGGGCCATCTATGCCATGCTCCAAGCTCTAGGATATCTATGCCAGGCTCTAAGATTTAGGCTATCTAGGCCAGGCTCCAAGATCTAGGATATCGATGCCATGCTCCAAGATCAAGGTTGTCCATGACATGGGCCAAGATATAGTCTGTCTATGCAAGGCTCCACAATATAAGAAATCAAGGCCATGCTCGAAGATCTGGGCCATCTGTGCCATGCTCCAAGCTCTAGGATATCTAAGCAATGCTCCAAGATCAATGCTATCTGGGCCAGCATCCAAGATCAAGGGTGTCTATGACATGGGCCAAGATATAGTCTATCTAGGCAAGGCTCCACGATCTAAGAAATCAAGGCCATGCTCCAAGATCTGGGCCATCTGTGCCATGCTCCAAGCTCTAGGATATCTATGCTGTGCTCCAAGATCAAGGCTATCTGAGCCAGGCTCCAAGATCTAGGCTATCTATGCCATGCCCCAAGATCCAGGCTATCTATGCCATGCTCCAAGATCTAGGCCATCTTTGCGAAGGTCATTAATCTAGGCTACCTATGCCATGCTCCAAGATGTAGGCTATCTCTGCCAGGATCCAAGATCAAGGCTGTCTATGACATGGGCCAAGATCAAGGTTATCTAAGCCATGCTCCAAGATCTAGGATATCTATGCCATGCTCCAAGATTAAGGTTGTCCATGACATGGGCCAAGATATAGTCTGTCTAGGCAAGGCTCCACGATCTATGAAATCAAGGCCATGCTCCAAGATCTGGGCCATCTATGCCATGCTCCAAGCTGTAGGATATCTAAGCAATGCTCCAAGATCAATGCTATCTGGGCTAGCATCCAAGATCAAGGGTGTCTATGACATGGGCCAAGATATAGTCTATCTAGGCAAGGCTCCACAATCTAAGAAATCAAGGCCATGCTCAAAGCTCTAGGATATCTATACTGTGCTCCAAGATCAAGGCTATCTGAGCCAGGCTCCAAGATCTAGGCTATCTATGCCATGCTCCAAGATCTAGGCCATCTTTGTGAAGGTCATTAATCTAGGCTACCTATGCCATGCTCCAAGATGTAGGCTATCTCTGCCAGGATCCAAGATCAAGGCTGTCTATGGCATGGGCGAAGATATAGTCTATCTAGGCAAGGCTCCACGATCTAAGATATCAAGGCCATGCTCCGAGATCTGGGCTACCTATGCCAGGCTCCAGGATCTAGGATATCTATGCCAGGCTCTAAGATCTAGGATATCTATGCCATGCTCCAAGATCAAGACTATCTGAGCCATGCTCCAAGATCAAGTCTATCTATGCCAGGCTCTAAGATCCATGCTATCTATGCCAATATCCAAGCTCTAGGTTCTCAATGCCATGCTCCCTGATCCATGCTACTTAATGTTTCTGGTCTTGAAAGGCTTAGGAACGATTATAACTGCTCTGAATTTGTCAGTGGTTATGATTTTGTTTATTTTTTTTTTTATTATTACTTGTTTTAATTGAAAATCCATTTTTACAAGAGTCGACATTTTCATTTCTGTTGTCCAGTAAAAGTAAAAAAGAAGATCGAAGTCCTAGAGAGGGGGAGGAGGGGGCGAGGAAGAGAAAGGTGTAGTACACAAAGTAATTAATACTCAGTCTCTACTTTCAAAAACCCTGAAGATTTCTCCTTTCATGTGTCAATGCAGGTTCTACTGCTCAGTTCAAAGGATGCCCCCCACCCCCTACCCATTATTCACTTTTTTGTTTTCAGTTGGATGATAGTTTTGCTTTCAATTGATTCCTGTAGTCTCCAGTTCCAACTTCTCAAAGAATGTAGTGACAGCAATCACCCATGTAGTCCTTTCGCCACTCAGCAAACGTGACCACTATTCGTTTTCATCATAAGAATGAAGATCAAAGCGAATGTGTCCAAAATAGGTCTGCCGCTGTCTCGCGAGAGCTTGGCAATTTAGTAATAAATGTCTCAAATTTTCTATTGACTCTTTGGTTTTGCAGGAAGGTTTGGAATTGCTTCCACTCCATATGTCAAACTCGGTATGATCTTGGCCTTTTAAAAATTCCGGACCGGTATGAAGGAAAATCTTCAGTTTTTCCTGCAGGGCGTCTTGCATGACATTGTTATGATACCTGGGCTTTAACAGATGTGACATTGGAAGGCATTGTGAACTATGTGATCCTGGTGGGTAAGCCTGAGGGTCCAGGAGGGCGGGTTACGGGGAGGTATAACTATTTGGGTCCGACGCAAACCAAATGTTAAGGCTGAAATCCTACTCAACTCCAATGTTCATTTATTCTGCTTGAGTGTGCCATTTCTGGAGCATTCTCTGGCAGGACTTTCAGGTGAATCTGCAGGTAATTGACCTTGAGGTTTTTTGTGGCTCATCAGAGGTGCCACAAGCATTCACACTTAACCTGACTATGAGCACAAGTTGTGCTTATGGACCGGCCATAAATCCCCTTGTCAGCACAGGCCTCTCATTTGTCATAGCTTCTATTATCACGTTCCTTCATCTGCATTTCTTGTGACCTGCCACGACATCCAGCCAAGCTTCACTGCTTTACTTCCATCTCTGCTCCAAAGCATTACATTGTTAACCTGTTGTTGCTCATGAGTCCCACCACTCAAGAAAGCTCCATGAACTTTTGACTCCAGATAACAGCATATCGACCGCTTTAACGCCTCCCAGGGATGTCATCCACTGACTGTCCAATTTGGTCTGCCCTGTGACAGTGGGACTCTGGGTTCAAGGGCGGTGGAAGGTGCTTTTGGGGTCTACATTTCTCTTTAGTCTTATTGACTCTTCTATCCACTGCACTAAGGGACTCACCTCGATAACTCCTGTGCCGCTCCCTGCATGTGTCTTTCCAGACCAGTGCCGCAGGTTGATGCCTGTCCTTGTCTTTCACCCTGAGAATTCTGGACCACTCATTTACTCACTGTGCCTGATTCTACAATTGGGGGTGCACTGGCAAGGTGGGGAGGTCCTGTGCCATGCATACACTGGTAACTGTACGCTATGTTGTGTTTGACCTTCACCGCTTTCAAGCCAGATTCAGGAATCTTGAAGTGATGGATTTTGCTGCTACCGAGCAGCAGTTAACTACATGGCTAGCTCAGGTACAAATGTAGGCTGCGACCAGCTGCAATTAAAATGCTTCCATGTGAGGCACAGATAAAACTCTTCAGAGCAAGGTAGAGGGTGGTCAAGGAGGTCCCAAAGTCATGTTCTAAGCTTCTCAATCTTCCACCCAATTTCCACCCTGAGGCTGTGGGTGTGCGATTGTGGCCAAGAGGCAGAATATAATCTCCTGAATGCTTTCATGGTGACTCCAATTAATAGAAGATTTCCACACAGAACACATTTTACATTTTCTAGTGAATCCCACAGAATTTCCAAAGAACCAATCTAGAGTAATCTAGAATAATCTTTATGTATTGCCTTGGGTCACTCTGCTACTGCGATTTGATGACTCAAACCCTTCAAGAGTACCTGAGGTTCAATACTCTCTCTAAGAAAATGTTTGCTTGCTTCTCAGTGAAAAGTTTAGTCACAGACATCCATTTGGTCTGAAGATTCTCACATCGCTATTGATAATGCTGACAGTCTGATTGTCGCAGAATCTCATATCGATGCAGATAATGCTGACAGTCTGATTGGGCCAGAATCTCACATCAATACTGATAATGCTGACAGCCTGATTGTTGCAGAATCACACATCGATACTGGTAATTCTGACAGTCTGATTGTCGCAGAATCTCACATTGATGCTGATAATGCTGACAGTTTGATTGTCACAGAATCTCACATCGATACTGATAATGCTGACAGTCTGATTGTCACAGAATCTCACATCGATACAGATAATGCTGACAGTATGACTGTCGCAAAATCTCTCATCTATCCTGATAATGCTGACAGTCTGATTGTCGCAGAATCTCACATTGGTACTAATAATGCTGACAGACTGATTGCCGCAGAATCTCACATCGATACTGATAATGGTGATAGTCTGATTGTTGCAGAATCTCACTTCAATACTGATAATGCTCACAGTCTGATTGTCGCAGATTCTCACATCGATACTGATAATGCTGACAGTCTGATTGTCGCAGAATCTCACATCAATACTGATAATGCTGACAGTCTGTTTGTCGCAGAATTTCACATCGATACTGATAATGCTGACAGTCTGATTGTCGCAGAATCTCACATTGATACTGATAATGCTGACAGTCTGATTGTCACAGAATCTCACATTGGCACTGATAATGCTGACAGTCTGATTGTTGCAGAATCTCACATAGATACTGATAATGCTGACAGTCTGATTGTCGCAGAATCTCACATCAATACAGATAATGCTGATAGTCTGATTGTCGCAGAATCTCACATTGATACTGATAATGCTGACAGTCTGATTGTCACAGAATCTCACATTGATACTGATAATGCTGACAGTCTGATTGTCACAGAATCTCACATTGATACTGATAATGCTGACAGTCTGTTTTCTGCAGAATCTCACTTCGATACTGATAATGCTGACTGTGTGATTGTCGTAGAATCTCACATCAATACTGATAATGCTGACAGTCTGATTGTCACAGAATCTCACATTGATACTGATAATGCTGACAGTCTGATTGTCACAGAATCTCACATTGATACTGATAATGCTGACAGTCTGATTGTTGCAGAATCTCACATAGATACTGATAATGCTGACAGTCTGATTGTCGCAGAATCTCACATCAATACAGATAATGCTGATAGTCTGATTGTCGCAGAATCTCACATCGATACTGATAATGCTGACAGTCTGATTGTCGCAGAATCTCACATCGATACTGATAATGCTGACAGTCTGATTGTCACAGAATCTCACATTGATACTGATAATGCTGACAGTCTGATTGAGGAAGAATCTCACATTGATACTGATAATGCTGACAGTCTGATTGTCACATAATCTCACATTGATACTGATAATGCTGACAGTCTGATTGTCACAGAATCTCACATTGATACTGATAATGCTGACAGTCTGATTGATGCAGAATCTCACATAGATACTGATAATGCTGACAGTCTGATTGTCACAGAATCTCACATTGATACTGATAATGCTGACAGTCTGATTGTTGCAGAATCTCACATAGATACTGATAATGCTGACAGTCTGATTGAGGAAGAATCTCACTTCGATACTGATAATGCTGACAGTCTGATTGTTGCAGAATCTCACATAGATACTGATAATGCTGACAGTCTGATTGCCACAGAATCTCACATTGATACTGATAATGCTGACAGTCTGATTGTTGCAGAATCTCACATTGATACTGATAATGCTGACAGTCTGATTGAGGAAGAATCTCACATCGATACAGATAATGCTGACAGTATGACTGTCGCAAAATCTCTCATCTATCCTGATAATGCTGACAGTCTGATTGTCGCAGAATCTCACATTGGTACTAATAATGCTGACAGACTGATTGCCGCAGAATCTCACATCGATACTGATAATGGTGATAGTCTGATTGTTGCAGAATCTCACTTCAATACTGATAATGCTCACAGTCTGATTGTCGCAGATTCTCACATCGATACTGATAATGCTGACAGTCTGATTGTCGCAGAATCTCACATCAATACTGATAATGCTGACAGTCTGATTGTCGCAGAATCTCACATCAATACAGATAATGCTGATAGTCTGATTGTCGCAGAATCTCACATTGATACTGATAATGCTGACAGTCTGATTGTCGCAGAATCTCACATCGATACTGATAATGCTGACAGTCTGATTGTCACATAATCTCACATCGATACTGATAATGCTGACAGTCTGATTGTCACATAATCTCACATTGATACTGATAATGCTGACAGTCTGATTGTTGCAGAATCTCACATAGATACTGATAATGCTGACAGTCTGATTGTCGCAGAATCTCACATCAATACAGATAATGCTGATAGTCTGTCGCAGAATCTCACATCGATACTGATAATGCTGACAGTCTGATTGTCGCAGAATCTCACATCGATACTGATAATGCTGACAATCTGTCACAGAATCTCACATCGATACTGATAATGCTGACAGTCTGATTGTCACAGAATCTCACATTGATACTGATAATGCTGACAGTCTGATTGTTGCAGAATCTCACATTGATACTGATAATGCTGACAGTCTGATTGTTGCAGAATCTCACATAGATACTGATAATGCTGACAGTCTGATTGTTGCAGAATCTCACATAGATACTGATAATGCTGACAGTCTGATTGAGGAAGAATCTCACATTGATACTGATAATGCTGACAGTCTGATTGTCACAGAATCTCACATATATCCTGATAATGCTGACAGTCTGATTGTCACTGAATCTCACATCGATACTGATAATGCTGACAGTCTGATTGTCACAGGATCTCACATTGATACTGATAATGCTGACAGTCTGACGGTCACATAATCTCACATTGATACTGATAATGCTGACAGTCTGATTGTTGCAGAATCTCACATAGATACTGATAATGCTGACAGTCTGATTGTCGCAGAATCTCACATCGATACTGATAATGCTGACAGTCTGTCACAGAATCTCACATCGATACTGATAATACTGACAGTCTGATTGTCAAATAATCTCACATTGATACTGATAATGCTGAAAGTCTGATTGTCGCAGAATCTCACATCAATACAGATAATGCTGACAGTCTGATTGTCACATAATCTCACATAGATACTGATAATGCTGACAGTCTGATTGTCGCAGAATCTCACATCAATACAGATAATGCTGACAGTCTGATTGTCACATAATCTCACATTGATACTGATAATGCTGACAGTCTGATTGTTGCAGAATCTCACATAGATACTGATAATGCTGACAGTCTGATTGTCGCAGAATCTCACATCAATACAGATAATGCTGATAGTCTGATTGTCGCAGAATCTCACATCGATACTGATAATGCTGACAGTCTGATTGTCGCAGAATCTCACATCGATACTGATAATGCTGACAGTCTGATTGTCACATAATCTCACATTGATACTGATAATGCTGACAGTCCGATTGTCACATAATCTCACATTGATACTGATAATGCTGACAGTCTGATTGTTGCAGAATCTCACATAGATACTGATAATGCTGACAGTCTGATTGTCGCAGAATCTCACATCAATACAGATAATGCTGATAGTCTGATTGTCGCAGAATCTCACATCGATACTGATAATGCTGACAGTCTGATTGTCGCAGAATCTCACATCGATACTGATAATGCTGACAGTATGTCACAGAATCTCACATCGATACTGATAATGCTGACAGTCTGATTGTCACAGAATCTCACATTGATACTGATAATGCTGACAGTCTGATTGTTGCAGAATCTCACATTGATACTGATAATGCTGACAGTCTGATTGTTGCAGAATCTCACATAGATACTGATAATGCTGACAGTCTGATTGTTGCAGAATCTCACATAGATACTGATAATGCTGACAGTCTGATTGAGGAAGAATCTCACATTGATACTGATAATGCTGACAGTCTGATTGTCACAGAATCTCACATATATCCTGATAATGCTGACAGTCTGATTGTCACTGAATCTCACATCGATACTGATAATGCTGACAGTCTGATTGTCACAGGATCTCACATTGATACTGATAATGCTGACAGTCTGATTGTCACATAATCTCACATTGATACTGATAATGCTGACAGTCTGATTGTTGCAGAATCTCACATAGATACTGATAATGCTGACAGTCTGATTGTCGCAGAATCTCACATCAATACAGATAATGCTGATAGTCTGATTGTCGCAGAATCTCACATCGATACTGATAATGCTGACAGTCTGATTGTCGCAGAATCTCACATCGATACTGATAATGCTGACAGTCTGATTGTCGCAGAATCTCACATCAATACAGATAATGCTGACAGTCTGATTGTCACATAATCTCACATTGATACTGATAATGCTGACAGTCTGATTGTAGCAGAATCTCACATAGATACTGATAATGCTGACAGTCTGATTGTCGCAGAATCTCACATCAATACAGATAATGCTGATAGTCTGATTGTCGCAGAATCTCACATCGATTCTGATAATGCTGACAGTCAGATTGTCGCAGAATCTCACATCGATACTGATAATGCTGACAGTCTGATTGTCACATAATCTCACATCGATACTGATAATGCTGACAGTCTGATTGTCACATAATCTCACATTGATACTGATAATGCTGACAGTCTGATTGCTGCAGAATCTCACATAGATACTGATAATGCTGACAGTCTGATTGTCGCAGAATCTCACATCAATACAGATAATGCTGATAGTCTGATTGTCGCAGAATCTCACATCGATACTGATAATGCTGACAGTCTGATTGTCGCAGAATCTCACATCGATACTGATAATGCTGACAGTCTGTCACAGAATCTCACATCGATACTGATAATGCTGACAGTCTGATTGTCACAGAATCTCACATTGATACTGATAATGCTGACAGTCTGATTGTTGCAGAATCTCACATTGATACTGATAATGCTGACAGTCTGATTGTTGCAGAATCTCACATAGATACTGATAATGCTGACAGTCTGATTGTTGCAGAATCTCACATAGATACTGATAATGCTGACAGTCTGATTGAGGAAGAATCTCACATTGATACTGATAATGCTGACAGTCTGATTGTCACAGAATCTCACATATATCCTGATAATGCTGACAGTCTGATTGTCACTGAATCTCACATCGATACTGATAATGCTGACAGTCTGATTGTCACAGGATCTCACATTGATACTGATAATGCTGACAGTCTGATTGTCACATAATCTCACATTGATACTGATAATGCTGACAGTCTGATTGTCGCAGAATCTCACATCAATACAGATAATGCTGATAGTCTGATTGTCGCAGAATCTCACATCGATACTGATAATGCTGACAGTCTGATTGTCGCAGAATCTCACATCGATACTGATAATGCTGACAGTCTGTCACAGAATCTCACATCGATACTGATAATGCTGACAGTCTGATTGTCGCAGAATCTCACATCTATCCTGATAATGCTGGCAGTCTGATTGTCCGATTATTGTAGCTCTTTGGATTGATCAGCGATTGCAAGACAGAAATTCTGGAGAAGGTAAAGTCAGGTTGTGGCATTTCTGTTCAACCCACTCCATTTTTTATCTACCCCTAAATCAATTTTGGAGTGCCTGATGCAATAGAAATGTGTGTGTACTGCAGAAGCGAGAGGCCTTTTGTGCGTGTTTTTTTTCCACTACCCATTGTCCCCCTCTTCTCATGTATATTTGCTGACTGAATCCTGGGCACATCTACACCTGTTAATGCCAATACTTGGATTCGGAAGCGTATGGATTCACATCTACCTTTAACTTTCACATTCATATGATTTTAGGGTCTTCTGCGGAAACTCTCCGTTCTGTGGACAGTGCTCCATTTGACTTCATACCACTATTGCTTTCTTCTGCAAGTCCAGGGCCACCCATAGTCCATTAGTTTTGAACTCATAGCCAATCAAAAACTGGAGGGTTTTTAGGAGTAGCTTAACCATGACTCCATAACCCCAGTCTTCATTGGACTGCTAGAGAGTTGACCTTAAACTCAGAGTATTGCCAACGGGTATTCCGGATGGCATTGATGAAGACTAAGGTGCCTGTTGCTGCTCTGGTGCTTGCTACATGATGGGCCTTTAGAAGGAATAACTGTAGAATGCAAGGCATTTAATGATGTTGTTTTTCCTACTGAAAAACTACTGCTGGGTTCTACGTTATTTCATCAAATGATTTTTCATCGTGGGACTTTTCATCGCCAGATTTTTCATCGCCAAAAACAGTTTTTTATTTTTTTTTATTTTGGGGGGGGGGTACAGCCCCCTAAACCCACCCTTACTTATATAATCATACCCCAACCCCTATAACCCCCCCAATTTTATTTTTACAAAAAAGTGTTTTTGCCAATGAAAAATTTGCTGATGAAAAGTCCCACAATGAAAAATCACTCGATGAAATGCGTGTATACCCTTTTCCTGCACTACTGCCCTGAAGCTGAAATACTTCTGCTGCATCTCCTGCACGATTACCCTATCAACGTAAAGTCTGAGGATTCTGCCCGGCCAAATCTAGACGTACTTTACACTGCATTGGAACCATGCCAGTTTCACAAATAAGAAGGTGATTCCTTTGATACCTGCTCACATCCTGTGGAGTAAAAATGGATCAGGAAATGGAATGAGCTTTACTAAATGGCCACAAGCTCCCAACCCAGCAGAGGTACAATGTGTTATGGGGTTTGTCAATTTCAATCGGTGCTTTGTCCAGTACTTCTCCAGAATATCTCAAAACTTAAAACAAGTAGGGTTCAACATCTGTACCATTCCAGTGAAATCAGCAGTGATAGCCTTGCCTAGAAGGAGCCATTTATCCGATGGTCTTTGGAGGATAGCACAGGGGTAACACACTCGCCTTGGAAGCAAGACAACGCAGTGCAACACAGGTCCGTGCTTTGAAACCTCTGGGTTTAAGTGTGTTATAAATAACCAATTACAATTACAATTACAATGGAAGCTGTAACAGACCACAAGCACTTGATTTTTCAGAAGGAAGCTCGTTACCTCAGGCCCTGATATGCTCGCTGGATGCTGTTCTTCATCCGGTGCAACTACTTCCTGTTCTATAGGCCGGGCACAAAACAAATGAAAAAATCAAATGCTCGTTCCAGAATTGATTTCAGTTCTGCAACACTATCCATGCAAACCATACAGGCAGACCCACATAGGGTGTTACAAAGCCTGATCGGAACAACAATGTAAGGTGTCAAGGCAGACCTCGGATATTTCTGATCTGTCTTCTGAAACGAGAAGGCACCCTATCTTAGATGGTGCATGATCTAGTATGGCTTTCCACTAAGCCTAGGCACATTCCCCTGCCATCGGAAGTGGGAACCTATATGCATTGGCCCATCACAATCCTCAACCCCATTTAACAAGGACAGTAGCTGTTAACTTACAACTGCTCAAGCATTGTTGTAGCCACCATGGCCATGTGCTCTTCTCAAGCTGGCCCACCAGGCATACAAGAGAACACATTCTCCTGCCCAGAATGTTAGTCAGCCCCAAGCATACACGCTTGTCTTGGTTATCTATGCCAAGCTACATGATCCAAGCTATCAAGGCAATGCTCCAAGATGTAGGCTACCCATAACAGGCTGCAAGATCTCGGCTTTCTATGCCAGGTTCCAAGATTGAAGCTATCAAGGCAATTCTCCACGATGTAGGCTACCCATGCCAGGCTCCAAGATCTCGGCTATCTATGTTAGACTCCAAGATCTAGGCAATCTATGCCAGGTTCCAAGATCGAAGCTATCAAGGTCATGTTCAAAGATCTAGACATTCTATGCCATGCACCCAGATCTAAGCTGTCAATGCCATGCTTGCTTATCTGTGCTATCTATGCCAGGCTCCAAGATCTAGGCCATCCATGCCAGGCTCCAAGATGGAGGTTATCTATGCCAGGATCCAAGATCTAGGTCATCTATGGATCCAAGATCTAGGTCATCTATGCCATTCTTGCTAATCTAGGCTATCTATGCTAGCCTTCATGATATATGCAATCAGTGCCATGCTCGTTATCTAGGCTATCAATGGCATTCTCCAAATCAAGGTATCTATGCCAGACTGCAAGATCAAGGTATCTGTGCCAGGCTACAAGATAAAGGCTATTAATGCCATGCTTGCTTATCTAGGCTATCTACGCCATGATCCAAGATCAAGGTATCTACTCCAGGCTCCAAGATCTAGGCTATCTATGCCATGCTCCAAGATCAAGGCTATCTATGCCAGGCTCCAAGATATAGACTTTCTGTGCCAGGCTCCAAGACTAGGCTATTAATGACATGCTTGCTTATCTATGCTATCTATGCCAGGCTTATGATTAACACTACCCATGCCATGCTCCATGATCTAGGAACCAGGTATTTCCGACTGCATCCACCACCACCACAGGTTTTGCCTCTGCCTCTGCCACTCTCCCATTAATGACCCCTCCCTTTTCTTTTAGCGCCAAGTCCAACTGGTCCACGAATAGTGGCAGACAAGTGATATACAAAACCACTCACATTACATTCAACCTTTCCACACCTATAATGAAAAAGTGAAGAGCAAAGGTGACCTCATCAGTATTTTATTATTAAACTTTCCACTGCGTTGTGGAAAACTTACAAATTGCATGGAGGGGACCTTTTGCACTTAATTGCAAAGAGATGTGTTACTCTATAAGGAATTAATAACTTTCTTGCCGCTGCTCCTGGGCACATATCAGAGAGGTGCCCTCAGTAGACCTATCTTCCAGGCTTCAGGTCTCAGGGGTGAAGTCCTCGCTGGGTTCCGCTGTCAATAAATGCACCGTAAATGCACCATGCTCTTGGTAGCTGCAGCGATGGCGCAGAAAGGAGCAGCATTGGTGTAGACAGGAGCAGGATAGGTGCAGACAGGAGCATGATTGATGCAGATAGGAGCAGGATTGGTGTATACAGGAGCAGGACTGGTGTAGACAGGAGCAGGATTGGCGATTAATGGTCATACTTCACCTCCAGCTTTAAATGGAAGCATCCACTGGTAATAGGGTGAGTTCCAAAGGTGCCTGGTCCCCCACACTAATGGGAGGGTTGGCACTCTCATGTTATATGTATTTGCTATTTCATTCTTATCATATATTAGAATTAATGTAAAACATGTGGGCATAAGTGCTGTGCTGTTGTGCCTCTCTGCCTTGGAGGAAAGTAAGCGCTGTTTTCCTCTCTGCCTTGGAGGAGAGTAAGCGCTGTTTTCCTTTATGCCTTGGAGGAGAGTAAGCGTTGTTTTCCTCTATGTCTTGGAGGAGAGTAAGCGCTGTTTTCCTCTATGCCTTGGAGGAGAGTAACCGGTGTTTTTCTCTCTACCTTGGGGGAGCGTAAGCGTTGTTTTCCTCTCAGCATTGGGGTAGATTAAGCACTGTTTTACTCTCAGCGTTGCGGGAGAGTAAGCACTGTTTTACTCTCTGCCTTGGAGGAGAGTAAGCACTGTTTTTCTCTCTGCCTTGGGGAGAGTAAGCACTGTTTTCCTCTCTGCCTTGGATGAGAGTAAGCGCTGTTTTCCTCTATGCCTTGGAGGAGAGTAAGCACTGTTTCTCTCTCTGCCTTGGGGGAAAGTAAGCACTGTTTTCCTATCAGCATTGGGGGAGAGTAAGCATTGTTTTACTCTCTGCCTTGGAGGAGAGTGAGCGCTGTTTTCCTCTCTGCCTTCAAGGAGATTAAGCGCTGTTTTCCTCTCTGTCTTGGAGGAGAGGGGAAGAGTACGCACTGTTTTCCTCTCTGCCTTGGAAGAGAGTAAGAGCTGTTTTCCTCTCTGCCTTGGGGGAGAGTAAGCGCTGTTTTCCGCTCTGCCTTGGAGGAGAGTAAGTGCTGTTTTCCTCTCTGCCTTGGAGGAGAGTAGGCGCTGTTTTCCCCTCTGCCTTGGAAGAGAGTAAGAGCTGTTTTCCTCTCTGCCTTAGAGGAGAGTAAGTGCTGTTTTCCTCTCTGCCTTGGGGGAGAGTAAGTGCTGTTTTCCTCTCTGCCTTGGAAGATATTAAGTGCTGTTTTCCTCTCTACCTTGGAGGAGAGTAAGCGCTTTTTTCCTCTCTGCCTTGGGGGAGAGTAAGCGCTGTTTTCCTCTCTGCCTTGGAGGAGAGTAAGCGCTGTTTTCCTCTCTGCCTTGGGGGAGAGTAAGCGCTGTTTTCTTCTCTGCCTTGGAGGAGAGTAAGTGCTGTTTTCCTCTCTGCCTTGGAAGATATTAAGTGCTGTTTTCCTCTCTACCTTGGAAGATATTAAGTGCTGTTTTCCTCTCTACATTGGAGGAGAGTAAGTGCCGTTTTCCTCTCTGCCTTGGACGAGAGTAAGCGCTGTTTTCCTCTCTGCCTTGGAGGAGAGTAAGCGTTGCTTTCCTCTCTACCTTAGATGAGAGTATGCGCTGTTTTCCTCTCTGCCTTGGAGGAGAGTAAGCGCTGTTTTCCTCTCTGCCTTGCAGGAGAGTAAGCGCTGTTTTACTCTCTGCCCTGCAGGAGAGTAAGCGCTGTTTCCCTCTCTGCCTTGGAGGAGAGTAAGCGCTGTTTCCCTCTCTGCCTTGGGGGTGAGTGAGCGCTGTTTTCCTCTCTGCCTTGGAGGAGAGTAAGCCCTGCTGCAAATGGTGCTTTGCTGGGTGTGTGGAATCGGTCTCCTCATCAGCAGGAGCTGCTAAATGCAGACACATTCATTGAGAAGACATTCATTGTCCTACCTTTGCTTAGTGTGCTTTTAAAGGAATGTCTCTGTCATGCAATGTGCATCCCTGGTGCATGCTCCAATAAGGCAGGTGGGAGGACTTTGCCTGGTGTGCTTTTAAAGGAATGTCATTGTCATGCGATGTGCATCCCCAGCGCATGCTCCAATCAGGCATGTGGCATGCCTTTGCTTAGTGTGCACCGTCTCAAAGTCCAACGGCGGTCCCAGGGAGCCCTGGCAGGGTCCCCATTCCGCCATTGAGGGAAAAGCTGTAACACAGGCCACCCAGAGGTCTATGGCAGTGGGGGTGATGTCCCTGGCCTTGGGTGCCTGTCTCCCTTGTGTGGCGACCAGCCAAAAGTCCTTGGGGCGGTCCCATGGTGGTCAGTCAGGGTCCCCATTCTTTCCTGCAGGGGAAAGCTGTAGCGCTGCCCAGCCAGAGGTCTAGATGGTCAGGGGTGACGTGCCTGACCTTTGGCTCTTGACTCATTTGTAGGTCGACTGCCCCCACGTTCACCAGTGGTCCCAGGGATCCCCTGCAGGGTGACCACCCCTCGCTGGAGGGAAAACCTGCAATGCAGACCAGCCAGAATTTCAGGATGGTTGGGGATGATGTCCCAGGCCTTTGATACCTGTCTCCCTTGTTGGTCGACCATCTCCACAAGTCCAGCGGCCGTCCTAATGAGCCCTGGCAGGGTCCCAACCCTTTCCCAGGTGGCAAAGCTGTAATGCAGGCCACCCACACGTCTAGGACAGTTGGATGTGATTCCCTGGCCTTGGCGCCCGTCTCCCATGTTGGTTGACGATCCCCATGTCCACAGCGGTCCCAGGAAGCCCAGGAAGAGTCCCCATTCTTTCTTGGAGGCGAAAGCTGTAGCGCTGCCCAGCCAGAGGTCTAGGATGGTTAGGAGTGACGTGCCTGACCTTTGGCGCTTGTCTCACTTGTTGGTCGACTGACCCGAAGTTCACCAGCCCTGGCGTGTTTTGGTGGTTTGGCGGTGGGAAATGTCTGAAAATTGCATTTTTTTCCTAATTTTTTAACTTTGGCGGAGCTAGTGGGTACTAAATTCTGCAACAAATTGCGCAAGTCAGACCTCTGTCGATTCCAACAGGTGCCTTCTTTTCAGAAATGCATGGGGTTCCCCATTTTCCCAGGTGGTTGCGACACTCCAGGACCAAATCTGTAGGTTGTCCACAAGTGCAAATTCCTGCAAAGTCTGCTCTGCCGAAACACTTGGGGTTACCAGTGCTTTAGCCTTTTCCTTTTGTGTCTAGGTAGGTGCACCCACATATGTGAGGTACCACTTTTGGACATGTGTTATCAGCTGTGTTTTCTGGTGGTTTGGCAGTGGGAAATGTCTGAAAATTGTGTTTTTTCCCCTAAATTTTGGACTTTGCCGGGGCTAGTGGGTAGTAAATTCTCAGGTGATTTGCGTAAATTAGCCCTCTGTGGATTCCAACGGGTGTCTTCCTTTCGGAAATGCATGGGGTTTCCTGTTTTCTTTGGTGGCTGCAACACCCCAGGCCCAAATCTGTAGGTTGTCCACAAGAGCAAATTCCCGCAAAACCTGCTCTGCCGAAACCCTTGGAGTTACCAGTCCTTTAGCCTTTTCCCTTTGTGCCCAGGTAGGTGAACCCACACATGTGAGGTACGATTTTTCTCAGGAAACATCTGGGAACCTGTGAAGGTAGGGACATGTGTTGCCGGCGGCGTGTTTTGGAGGTTTGATGGTGGGAAATGTCTGAAAATTGTGTTTTTCCCCTAAATTTTAGACTTTGCTGGGGCTTGTGGGTAATAAATTCTGGGGCAATTCACGCAAGTCAGACCACTGTAGATTCCCATCGGTGCCTTCTTTTCATTAATGCCTGGGATTCCCTGTTTTCCTTCGTAGCTGTCACACCCCAGGCCCAAATCTGTAGGTTGTCCACAAGAGCACATTCCCGCAAAATCTGCTGTGGCGAAACACTTGGGGTTATCAGTGCTTTAGCCTTTTCTCTTTGTGCCCAGGTAGGTGCACTCACATATGTGAGGTACCGTTTTTGTCGAGACACCTGCGGAAACGTGGAAAGGTGAGGCGTGTCTTGTTTTATTTTTTCAAAAGTGTCAAAATATACATACAGACTATAGTCATATAACTTAGCCCCTTCTTGCAGGGGTGTGGCCGGGTCTGGAAAGGATCAGGGGCTAAGCTAATGTCGGGACTGGCGGCATTCGGGGCTAGCTAGCCTGTTGGTTGTAGTCCCTGAGCTTTTATCCAGGGCTACAACCAAAAGACCCAGGGCTATAACCCCCTCAGCCCCCTCTTAGCCACGCCTCTGCCCTCTTGACAAAATCCATTGAAACTTTCCACACACATTCAAGGTTGGGTCTATAATCATTCAGAATTATTTTTTCCACATTCGTCAAATGGCAACAAAGTTATAAACCATCTAAAAATGTTGCGACTCCCACTCCAATTAAGCCCCCTCTTGACAAAATGCCACCAAACTTTGCAAACACATTTATATCTAGATCTAAAATGTTTTTGCAAACTTTTGTGTAGATTTGTCAAATGCCACCATATTTATAAGCCTTTTCAATATTTCGAGACCCCCTCTAATTTTGCCCCTCTTGGGAAAATCCCACCAAACTTAGCAAAAATATTTGTATCTAGATCTAAAATCTTTGTGCAAACATTTGTGCAGTTTTGTCAAATAGCACCACATTTATAAGCCTTTGCGATATTTTGGGACAAGCCTCTAATTTTGTTCCCTCTTGGTAAAATAGCACTTTTAATTAGTTTCAGGACCCGAACACTTTCCGTAGAAAACCCGCGTGCATGTGCTCAACCGTTACTGTGCATTTGGTGACCTGCAGGAAGCCATTTCCTTCGTGGATGTGTTCACGACTTCATCATGTGAACTCACCCACTCTGAGCAAGTATCCTAAGTTGCGCACTTTGTCCGCTTCCACAACATTTCAAAAGAACTTATGCAGACATGACAAATTATTTTGCAATACAAAATCACCATTTCACATGTCCCATACAATGGCTCTAGCTTTCAACATATTGTTTAGAACTTTTTCAACACTTTTGAGTGATCGATACGGTCACGAGGTGCACCCCTCAACCCCTATAAAAGGCCACACCCCCGTGCTTATCTTCATTGTACTTCTGGCTATAGCAGAATGAGTTTTGCTGCCTTTACTGCTGTAGCGAAGATTATCCGACCAACCCTAATGGCATCCATGGCTGCTGTTTCTTCATTAGACTCAACCCCAAACCCTCCACCACCACCACCTCCCCAAGGAGAGCGAGGAAGAAGAGGATAAAGAGAATGAGGTGGGGGAACTCCCTACTGCCAGCACTGGCCAGGAGTTGTGGCTGTGGCGGTTGTTTACCGTTTTTGGTAACGTACCAAAAGCATGTGCGAACCTGGTCACCTGTAACCAGTGCAAGTTGGTGCTGAGTCATGGGAGACCTGGTGCGACAACCATGAAGTGACACCTAACTTCGTTCCATGGTGCGGACATTCGCAAGGTGGTACCATGTAAAGAACGTAGTAGGTTGGGTTCCTCTGCAGCATCCTCCTTGTCCGATCCTCTCACCACAAGAGACACTCCTGTGGGAGAGCGCATCCCTCCAGCTGCCTCACAGGCCATTCAGGATGCTGTTGACCCTTACCTTTGGAAGGTCACAATATTGTGTATGTACTGCGACGCAGTACTCTGCAGGGGGGAGAGTTTTCGAAGTGCTTTCGAGACCACTGTCACGGAGCACCGAAGATCTGCTACCTACCTAAATAAGGCCCACCCTACATCTTTCCCTCTCCACCTACCCTTTCTTATCCCCATGGTTGGTGTCCCTCCTTTACCCTCCTCTCCTAATGTGTCGTGTGTAAAAAAATCCAAAAAATATAAAACAACAAAAAATTAAAAAAAGGCTCTTTTCAGAGCCGTCATTCTCAGTTTAACAATGGAACTATCAAGTGAACGGTGTAGGCCCCCGAGCTTTTTTCAAAAAGTCAGCGGACAGTCGTAGGGCACACAAAAATTTAGGGTGCAACTGTTGCAAAACCAATGCACTTTTCTCTGGGAGTAAGTGGTGGCTCTGAAAAGAGCCTTTCAGATGGTGTTTTGTGTGTTTAAAAAACGTGTATTCATCAAAATGTAACGCAAAATTAAGTGACTATGAATCCAATAAAGGTTGCAATGCATGTTGTACATTTCAAAGAAAAATCGGATTGCCAGCATATGTAAGATGGACTCCATCTCCACGAAAAATGAATGTGCTACAAAATAAAATGTTTTCATTGTGGAAAAAGGACATGCCAACATCTCTTAGAAAGGCACAAACAGCCTTATTGACATTGCGCCTCGCTTTCTCCATTTTTGGACCAAATGAAGCAGAACGGAGCCATGTTTATCTTTGTGCAATACGGGAAAAAATTACTTGGCAATGTGGAAACATGTCCATGACCTTCGCAAGACCTTCCTTCATTGCAAATTGCAAAGAAATTCCAGAGACATGCCCTAAACTGTTTCCTCCAGAATGAATGATAATTATATCAGGATGACGCTCTGTCTGTAAAGTAGCACAGAGAGGTACCAGGCCAGCCACTTCATTCCACGCACTGCTTGCCAGTGCACTTCCACATGAGAAAATCCAAGATCTGCAGATATACAACAACGTTCTGCATGCACTTTCAGCCAATGTATCCATGAGTCTCCCAAAATCCAGATAATCTGTTTTCGAGCACACAGAGTCATAGCTGTCTGTTCTCCTCTCAGGAAAAAGACATTCTCACTAAATCTCTCCATTCAGAACACACCCACTGAACTTTATTAACCAATCCCTAGCTTTGCTCATTCTCATTTGCACGCGTCTCCAATCCAGAATCCCTGTTGGTAATACGCGCTGCCTGCAGACTATCGCCATGTCCGCGGACATGTAGAGAATCTGAGTGTGACAACTGTATATTTAAATAGTATTCCCCTTTTCCCCTTTAAGGAGGGCGCTGAAAAGACCCTTTTTTTTGGTTTTTCTGCAGATGCCTGACAGACACCTGTTATTTTGTATTTTTTTGAATTTTTTTCTTCTTAGTTTACGCCTACATACATCACAGAACCTTCTCCAAAGCAAGCCTTACATTCCAAAAGAACATGGCATTTCCCACCAGCTGCTTCAAAATAAGCCGCATTACTGGAAACAATGTTCTTGTGGCTGCAGAAAAACATACCAGCTCTTAAAATGAAAGCATGCATGCCGGGATTGATGGCTCACCTACCAATACTTTGATCTGGACAAAAAACAGAACTGTTGTCCCATTTTGCTCTAGGGAGTGAGTAAGGCAGAAAAAATCAATTTCGCAGTTGGAAAGATGTTAATGACTGCTTGAACCAACTGTTCCAAATCTCCCAACAAAGAAGGTGAACTCAGGTAGCCCAAATGGCAAGCACCATAGTGCAAAACTACCACATGGGGACTGGTCATCCTACGCATATCTCTGCAAACTTGGAGAATTTCTGCTACATTGCAATCAGTTACAGCGCTCCACACCACCTCCACTCCTCTGACATCGAAATTGTTTGCCACATGCCTACATTCGGAATAGTGCTATAAACCATGGACAAAAATATCTCCGAGCACCAACACCCTGACTGTCTCCACTTCTGCCATCTTCACTACACACACTCTCTTTTGACACAAATCAACATTGTCACCATCTGATTGGCTGATTGGCTGATGCCCTTTACATGCTGGATTTGCTGTAGAACCCCGTATGTGGCACGCCCTACCCGCGGACAAGCGCAGTGTCCGTGCAGCACGTAACTCTTAGCCAGTCCTTCTACCCTTTCCACATCACTTGCGAATCCATTCCCTCATTGGATACAGCTAAGCAGTCACACAACAATCCACCAATCACATCCAAGACCTCTACATCTAACTCCTCATCAGAGTTCCGCACTTCACATATACTGTTGATCACTCTGAATACAAGTCGCATATCATTGCAAAACACCTACTTCAAAAACGACTGTGCAAGTGTCGCATATTTCTGCTTACAGCGCCATGTATAACCTCATGCATGAGTCCAAAGTACAGGTATGCATATTTTATTCAGAGAACATGTGGAAATCTTATGATTCCATTTAAACAAATTAATGCCACTAAATCTGCATAGCCAATGCATACCAACGCTCCCCCTTTTAGTGCAAGACTTCCGATTTTTCATTGAGAAATCGCACTACTTCTTACTGTCTCCCACATAACCTGTACATACGTACCAACCCTCCCGATTTATGCGTGAAACTCGATTTTCCATTAAAAAACATCACAATTTTTAACTGACTTCCGCCTAAATTGATGCTACTTCCAATACGATCGTATGAGAAAAATAAACGTTCCCGATTGCTGTATTGACATCTCCCTCTCAGGTGCTCCTGATTTTTCGCATTCCTACTTATAATATGAAAGTATTGAAATGTTTCCCATCTACTATAATGACCAATCATTCCCAAACCTCTCTGCTGTGGACAACACAGCTTAAAAAAAACAAGGGAATTTCATGAACTGAAAATTGTAAGCAGGTTCAACTAACATACTGCAAATAACATATAAAGGCTGCACATAGTGAAATGAAATGCACACACACTGTGTTGAGATATCAAACGAGACTACTCCCACGAAAGCTGAAAAATTAAGGTGTACATTAACATCACTGCTTTAAACACACAAAATTACTAACTTCTTCCTTTTACAATTGCAGTGAAGACTACTCTCCTGAAAATCAACAGCATCTACACTGCAAACAACATATCCAAAGAAACCTGGTCATTCCACAAAAAAAGTAAGTACAGTACTCCCTTTATATTCTTACTGTTCCTCAAAGAGACAGTGTGGGTTATTTATGTAATTTTTGCACCAAAGAAAACATTGATTTCTGAACCATTCTGCCCACAAATCCCCATTTATTAAACAAAGAATAACAGGCAGAATGGCAAACAAATCCCTGTGTTTTTGGAACACAAATAACATGCACAAGCCTTAGAATGTTAGTATTACAAAACAAGTAGCTGTTTTAATTTTATACCATTACGTTTACCATTAATGCTTCTCCTCACCACTAGCTCACTTTCTACTCTCATCTGAAGCAGAGTGTAATAATATACAAACAGAAAAATAGCCTTCCCAACTCATTGTAACTGCCCAATGCACAATCACACACCACCACAAACATCTTCCCCATCAAACTCATACATGCATGCACACAGCACACATACATTGTAAAACAGACCAACCTTTGCGTTCTTTTTTTTCATGAAGACCCCAAAGAATGCCTACCAAAAAGCAAGTCCGTAGAAAGGAATGCCAAAATAGAGCAAATAAAATTAAAAGTGTCGAAAGTAAGCATCCATCTCTAGCAGAGTTTGAAACAAAACAGCTACTACAGTCATTTAGCGAAACAAAGGAACCTTCAACTACAGAAACTTTGGTTTCTCTATCAAAATGTGGCAGGAAACAGAAAATGCTTTACAAGAATTTGGCTACCACTACTGCTAACAATGCTTCTACAAATCCTGATAAATTAGCAAGAACCCATAGTAAAAAAAGTATTTTAGCAAAAATGTTCCGCCACAGAGTCCTTCAGAATCTAATAAGAAGAGGAGCGAAATCCTCCTCAATCCTTAAAGCCTACCATAGAAAATGAATCCTACAAGCTCTCGTAGACAGTGCAATCCTTCTAAAAAGGAAGTTATTCATTTTAGTGTTCAATAGGATGAAACCACTAACAAAACTAAGAACTAAACTGCAAAAGAAACTTCTCAATAAATGGAATGTCAACAAGAATAACTTCTTAAATATTTGTGGAGGTGAATGGAGTCACACAACAACCACAGAACCATATTTTAATGAAGAAGCATACAAGCAAAATCAAACAAACACAATTGCCATCCATAGCAGTGGACGAGGATATGAAAAAATCAATACTACCATCATGGAACAAGCAACACGTCTTACAAAAGTATCCCCGGAAAACTCAGAATTACCTCTCCATTCGACTGAACCAGACCGTCCAGTACACAAATGGCCGTGCATGGCAATGTGTAAAAATTCCTAACAAATTTTTCAAATCTTTACTCCAGTTCCTCAATCAGTATGTGAAAGGAAAATGAAAGTGCTGCAAAATATGGATACCTGTCCAGTGCGCAAATACACAGGACTACAAGGACATTCATTAGCCTGCATTTCAGGACCTATTTGCAAAAGCACCTTCCATGATATCAAAATTATATCAACACATTATTCAAATGTAAGAAATCTAGTCTATAAACTGTACTGTGCTAAAAGTCCAGACCCGTTTAAAATGGTCCCATGGGAACCTGGTGAAGTTTACCCACGCCTTACACACCTCAGATAACCCGTCTAATCTGATCGACTATATTGATTTTGTTGAGCCTTTCCTAAACACTATTGTTCCAAACCCATACGCTAAAACCCATAGCCACACTTTTGATCTGGCAATTAAAACTCGTAAGGCAGAATATCGTAAGGAAAAGCGCTCAATTCTTAGGTCAAATATGACAAACCTCACCTCTGCATTAAAAACGGCAAAATGCAAATATCATAATTGGATTCGTGGACGCTGTGCTCGCATATACCAACATGACGGTGAAGCCATGCTCTCTGCAATCTGGTCCAAAAATTCTGCGGAGATATGGCGTCACCTTAATTACAAACCAAATCAAACTCAAGCGTATCTACAAACAGGAACCGTTAAAGAGGACATCTGGATAACTCATTTTTCAGATTTATATAGTGATCCAATCTTTGATCCAAAGGCCTATCAGCTTCGATCCTCCACAGCCTGGCACATCAACTGTTGCCCGTCCCTACTTGAAGAACTGATTCAGAAGCTAAGTTCATCTCGTGCTGCCGGACCCGATGGCCTCCATAACATCATGTTGAAGGCCAATCCAAGCCTCTGGGCTCGTAATCTTAATGCAATTTTTGCTCAAATAATGATCCATCGTAGATTGCCAACTTCTTGGCTATCTTCAGTAATTGTCCCAATTTATAAGAAGGGTGATCGTGCTGACCCCAGAAATTATCGCCCTATTGCCTTGTTGGACGCCCCAGGTAAACTCTTTGCAAAGCTAGTATTGATGGAATTTAATCAATGGACAGAACGTAGTGGTAAGCGTGACTGGCATCAAACGGGGTTTGTTGCAGGAATGGGGACCGGTATTAATCTATTAACCCTCCATGCAATTAAAGCACTTAGCCAAGCACAGAAACAATCAGTTTACTTTGCGTTCATTGACCTACATACAGCTTTTGATTCTGTTTCTCGCCCACTACTTATGGCTAAACTTGTACGAGATAGTTGTCCACCAGCCCTTCTCGATATCATCCATGCGTTTCATGGTGCAACGTCGATCCGAGTTAGACTTACCTTAAAGGGCTTGTTGACAGCCCCAATCAAGACAGCTAGAGGTTTGAAACAAGGTTGTTTATTAGCTGCTGCAATTTTTAATTACTTTATTCACGATTTAAGCAATAATTTTTCGCAAACATCCTCTGACGCTCCCATTTTAAATGGTATAAAAATAACAAATTTAAACTATGCTGATGACATAGTTCTTATTTCAAAAACCCCGAAGGGCCTCCAGAACTTGATTGATACCTTTAGTAAGTATCTACAGGAGAATCAACTCATTGTCAATACCAAAAAAACACAGATTGTAGTTTATCAAGCAAATCGCCTCCATAGCTATAAGTTAAAGTGGGCAATAAATAATATTCCACTAGTGACTGTCTCAAACTATACCTATCTAGGTGTTGACTTTGATGGTTCCAAGACATCCAGCAGACAGGTTGAGCACCTTGAGGTTAAGCTGCACACGGCCATTTCTCAAACAAAAATAATATTATATAAATTTGGTAAATTTACTATCAAACCGGCCATAACTTTTTGGACCATGAAAACGATCCCCTGCATTTTATATGGCACTGAAACACTTTTGAATTGTAAAAATTTGATTCTAATTCTAGATAGACTCGAAAGTAAATACTGGCGGGCTGGGCTTGCTCTACCTAATTGTGTCCCTGGCTGTTGGCTGCGATATGAACTTGGTCTTATTTCAATGCAGGTGGTTTATACGTGGCGTTGCTGTATGCTCCTGCGTAAATGTGTCATGGCTTCCCCCAAAATAACCATCCTCTCGATAATTGCTGATTATATGCTAACAACTGACAAGCACGTTGTAAAACAATGGATTGATTTTTGTTTGGCAGCCTTAGCGGATGCAAACGTATCAATTGACCTATTGACTTCTAATCCAGAGAAGTCTCGAACCCTCTTATTCCAACTTGATTGGCTTAAGACCCTCGAAAAATGTCAAAGGTACCGTCAACCATGTCGATTCCGATTCTGGCCCAAACCAGCTAAAAGACCTGAGTCTTATCTTCTGCAATCTCCATCAGCATTATTCAGAGGAGGCCTTCTAAGAGCGCGTTTTGATTTATGGCCGACTTACGCAGTCCAAGCAAGACGTAACCTGAGATCGCGAATGCTTACAATATGTAGATTCTGTAAGGATGCAACTACAACTGAGTCCCTTGAGCATTTAGTCTGTCACTGTGTCCAACTGGTAACCCTTAGATCACGGTGCTTCTCAAAAGTGATTAGCATCTTAGCAACTATTGACCCTGAAATGCGATGGTCGTTTTTACTGTGTTTTAACAATTACTCTGTTCAGATAGCTCTATTTAATTTTCTATCTGCGGTGAATTGGGACATTGATAAATGAGGAAAGTTACACTCTCAGGCAGCCTATACCTGATACACTGACAATGATTTGTTCGATCTCTGGTGAAACCTAATTCTGTGAATTATCTGATTGTAGTTGATCCAGAGTCTAAGGCTTAAGGATGATCCGGTTGAAGTATGTTGTATGCTTTGGTCTTGGCCTTGGTCTTTTGCATCGTTATGACAACTTGGCTGCTTGAGTATGTACATCATCTATGAATGTAACCAAATGATTTGTGTATTTATCTTTTTAAATTGTCTAATTTTGTATATTGAAAAGTTGTTTATAACAGCTAACTCAATAAAAAAGAAAAAAAAAAAAAAAAAAGTCCAGCTTTAGAATTTGCCAATTTGAATACTCTTCTGCATGGTACACCCAAATACCTACAAGAAGAAATCGACCGTATCCAGAGAAAATATTTTGGAAATGAAAGCCACTTACAAAAAGCAATAGGTTTAGAACAGACTAGCAACAATTCTGCACATAGCAACCTTCTATTACAAACATACAAAAAAGAAATAGTAACATTTAAAAGTACATCCGCTCAAGTACCAAACCATGTGTGTGTGTGTGTGCTGTCGCAGAACTTTTTACAAAAGTAACACAAAAACTATAGACGTAACATACAAAATAGAAGACAATGAAGATTCCAAATCGTTTGAATTAGCTCTCTACCTTTTAGAAGAAAACAAATACGAAATAAGTGAACCCCTTATATGTTGCAGTTACTGCACTACAAAGCTTGTCAACAACCAAACTCCTTCACGTGCTATCACAAATAATTTGGAATTATTCCCACTACCAAAACCCCTGCAACAACTCAATTTGTATGAGAGCATCATAATTCAAAAATTTCACCCATTTCAAGCAATAATACGCTTTCAACCAAAAACAGCAAAATTACCTCCCTCTGAATTGCTGAAAGGCATTCATGGCAAAGTAGTTTATTTGCCATTAGATCTGACAGAGAATGTGCACACTCTAGGAGTGCAACGTCCAATAGAGCAATCGTTAATTGTCTTAGTAAATGGTGTACCAACAAAAGACAAAGAAATTTGCCAACAACTCGTGGACTTACTTAAAGTTAGACTTGCCTTGCAATATCTGAAAGACAATAATGAATACTACAAAGAAATAAGTATTGAAGAAAGCTTAAGGGAAACAACAGAAATAATTCAAGAGTCATCAGAAACTGGTCAATTTGAACTTCTGGATCCTGCTGCAGTATCCACTCTTTTGGACCAATACACAATTCATCCATTACACACTAATGAGAGCATAGATGATGCACTAGAAACTTACCAAATGCGACAAACTAAATGGTCACCAATGAGCATATGGGAAAAAAGTATAGAAACATGTGCTTTTCCACTGCTATTTCCTACTGGCAAAGGAGGAAGATACGATGATAGACCCACTCAGATAACAGCATCAGAGTACCGCTAATTACGAATGTATTCTGAAGATCCCAGATTTAGACAAAATGTGGAATACATATTCCACCTATTCTTTGAAAGTGAACTAGCAACCCTATGTTACGGAGTTGCACATATATTGAAATCTGGAACCCACTTTCAAAATATGTGAGCTATGCAATTAATATAAAAAGTGCAAGAAAAAGATGAGGTTTTACAATCAAGTATAACAAATCGGTTTGCAAACATGCATGGTACGAAAGAATATTGGTTCTGATGGCACGGAGATGTACGTTGTATGATCAGAAACCTTGGACCACCCACTTGGTTTGTTACATTAAGTTGTGTAGAATATGCATGGGAAGATTTACATGATTTCCTACGCATATCAAACAAAAACAAAATAAACATAGATATACTAACACATGGAGAACGTTGCTCTCTAGATCCTGTTAATGTTTCAAGATATTTCCACTATCGTTTCATTGCTATGCTACACTTTATTTGTAATAAAAATGTTCTTCCCCACGGAGAAGTGCAACACTTCTTTTGGAGAAAAGAATACCAAGCCAGAGGAGCAGCACATATCCACATGCTTTTACGGATCAAAGGTGCAGCTAAATTTGGTCAGGACAGTGATGCCACTGTTTTGCAGTTCATCCAAAAATATGTCACTTGTGAAATCCCTTCACAACGGACAAATAGTGACCTGCATGGACAGATTTTACAATTTCAAAGACACAAATGTGGCAAATATTGTCACAAATACAAAATCAAAGGGAAATACTGCACCAAATGCTGCTTTGGTTTCCCTAGACCAGTTATAGAAACAGCTGAAGTGAACAACTTTATGTCTTCAGTTCGACATAGCTTTAAAGGTAAATAACCTAAGAACACGTATTACATAAAAAGAACAGAAGAATCAAAATATATCAATGATTACAATGCAATCATTGCCCTCTTATGGAATGCAAACATAGATGTGCAGAATTGCACTGCAGTTGCACGATATGTTACAGCCTACTTAACAAAAGCAGAAAAAACAGAGCTTCAAGACCTCTGGAATGACCTATCATCAGACAAAACTCTATCTCAGAAATTGTACAGCGTAGGCATAAAAATGCACTCCCATAGAGAATGTGGTGCCTATGAAGCTGCAGATCGTTTAACCGGTACTGCTTTTTATGGACAATCTGAAAATATAGTATGGCTAAGTCTTGATCCTGCTAAATCTAGAAAAAGAGTTCTCAAATCATATGAGGACATAGAAACAATTCCCAAAAATGATCCCAACAGCCAAGACATTTTAAAATAACAATTTACTAGACACATGCTATCCGAACAGGAGTATTTGTATTTATTTTATTTATAAAGCGCAGCCAGGCCATGGGCATATAGGCGCATCAATTTAAGTCAGGTTGCAGAACGTTACAGTTACATACAGTAGATAGGAGATACATTAGTGTTACAGATACATACATGTTGCAGTTACATACAGTAGACAATGGAAGATACAGTTAAATAATATAGTATTTTATTTACAATAGATACAGTAGGGTAGGCACAAGTCTAAGATCAAGGAAGTTAAACTGTCATTGGATCCAAATCCTGAAGCTAGCGCTTAGTGTTGGGCTTGAATGCGTGGAAGGAGGGTCCTGATCTGAGGGAAGCAGCAAGTGTGTTCCATAGCTTTGAAGCCTGTACAGGAAAGCCAGCTCCTCCCGAGTTATGGAGTTTGAATCTTGGTATGGACATTGTGTTTGCTTGAGCCACTCTAAGTGGTCTTGAGGACGTGGTGATTTGGTTAGTAAGGTAGGCTGGTGCGAGGTTGACCCTGGCTGTGTGTGTTATGGCAAGGGATTTGAGAGATATTCTATGCTCTACCGGGAGACAGTGCAGGTTGTGTCTAGTCTCAGAAATAAGCGACTTCCTGGGGATGTTGAGGGCTGCCCTGATGGCATTATTCTGAATTGCTGGTAACATGTTAAAGTTTTGGTGGCTAGTACCTAAATAGAGGGCGTTACAATAATCAATTTTGGACTGAACAAGAGTTCTAGCAAGTGTGATGCAATTAGGTGTGGAAATGAGCGGCCTGCAGGCGGTGATAAATTCGGCCATGCACTCAACACTGTAGGCCCTCTCCACAACCACCTGATTGATAAGCGATACTACGGGTGTATCTATTGCTGTGATATGCTGCAGTAGTTGTGGCCAGGGCCTAGAGTCTTGGAATTGTGGCCTATGGCCTAAGGCCATGCACCCAAGACTCTAGGCCCTGGCCACAACCACCGCAGCATATCACACCCATGGTGGCTTATAAATCATTAGCACACCCATAGAATGAAACATTTTAACTGCAGCATATACTCAATTTGCACCCAAGACTCTAGGCCCTGCCAACACCTACCAGATAGATATTCGATTGTATGGGTGTGATGTATGAATGTGATATGCTGCAGTGGTTGTGGGCAGGGCCTAGAGTCTTGGGTGCATGGCCTATGGCCTGCAGTCATGCACCCAAATCTCTACATCCTGCCCACAACCACCGCACTATATAAAACCCTTGGTGCCTTATAACTGCAGTGCTTATAACTTTGGTCTTGTGTGCATGGCCTTTGGCCATGCAGCCAAGACTCTACGTACTGCCCACAACTACCACAGCATATCACACTCAATGTGGCGTATAACTTCTCTATGTATAAATTTTATCTTGGGTGCATGGCCTTTGCCCATGCACCCAAGACTCTAGTCCCTCCCCACAACCACCTGATCGATATGTGATACTATGGGTGTATCTATTGCTGTGATATGCTGCGGTGGTTGTGGCCAGTGCCTAGAGACTTGGGAGTATGGCCTATGGCCTACGGCCATGCACCCAAGACTCTAAGCCCTGGCCACAACCACCACAGCATATCACACCTATGGCTCCGTATAAGTCAGGAGCACACCCATAGAAACATACATTTTAACTACGGCATGTACTCAATTTTAATATTTGATAATACCACGCGTGTCCTTAGAACAGTTTCAAGTTGCCTGTGCAGAGCACGTACGGAACCCCTCATTCTCAGTAAATACAAACATCCCAGACAGGGCGGGCATGGCGAATACATCATTACCACCTGCTGCTTAAACAAATACAGTATTTGACCCATCTCTTACTCTCTGAACCTCCCCAAGCACTCTGACACACCAAAACAGTTTCCGAAACAGCATTTCGCCTCTGGTCCAAGATGTCGGGTGCATCCAAACAATCTGACGCACATCACGCCTCTCTCCAGCCAATCGGCGGACACATCGCGTGTCTGCGGTCATGACGCCAGCCCCTTACCCAATCGGTATCTTTTTTGCGGAGCGAACAGGGAAGTGTGACCGCGGAGCGGACATAGATATCACTAAATTTTTGAGACATACTTTTTGGTCATTTTATAGAAAACTACTGGACAGATTGGAACCAAATGTACAAAATCACGCTTTCGGGACCAAGGTTCTCCTCCTGCTGCAAATTTGGTGAAAATCCGTCCAGCGGTTTGGTCTGTAGGCATGCGCAAAGTTTTTCCCCCATTCACTCTATGGGAAAAAAAGACATTTTGGGACCCCCACTATAACTTTGCCCCCCCTGTGCCCATATACTTTTTTGCAAAGTTTGGTGAGGATTCGTCCAGGGAGAGTGAAGTTATAAGCTGTCCAAAAGTGCTCTTCCCATGGAAACAGCAACTTAACCATAACTACACCGCCACTACCGTGGCTGTGTAATTCATTGAAAACACTTTGTTAAAGGGACGTTATTATTAAGTTGCACTAATAAAAACCTATCAAATTCAGAGAAAAAATATTGTTAATGGGACGTTATGGTTAAGTTCCACTAGTAAAAACCCAACACAATCAGTAGAAAAACTTTCTTCAAGGTTTTTTATGGTTATAAGTAAAATTGAAAAACCCCTGAAATTTGCCAGTTATGGTAAACTAAGCAATCATAACTGGTGCCACCACCGTGCACTGCTAAGACTAATTCCCAGGACATCAAAGATGACATGACCATTTTCATTGATGATGTCACTGATCACCTCAGAAATCTGCAATGTATGCAGAAGATGTTAACTTTCATGCATATTGTAGAAGTGCTATGGTTAGGGTTTGGTGTTAGCCACTTCATGGTGCACAGTTATAAGCCAATAACTAGGCCACACACACACAATTCATACGAGTACTTCATAATGGATTGTACTGGTACTAACATTTTGTATTGATATTGTTTTTGACTTCTGTACTTTAGTATGCCAGTATATACCTCCAATGTGTATGCATTGTGAGTCTGGATGTATTGTTTGTTCTAAGACACATATGTATTAGGACTGGCCGTATTACCTATGCATTACATGTTTAACATTACTGAAAACTCTTCAAGGATATCTTTCACAATTTCACAACGGAAAATGATCACAATGAAAACATTGAACTTGTACAGTATATGCTACACCGATTTCTTATGTGTATGTATGAGTAGCTTCCTGTAATCTCAAGAACACTGAATACAATGTTTTGTTTCCATAACTACTTTTGTTCATATGTTAAGTAGGTTTGCATATATTTCAGAATCACCCCTAACAGCTTGTTACCAACATTATGAACAGAACCCTTTGCAAGGACGTGATATTTGTGATGTCATCTTTGATGTCCTGGGAGTTAGTCTTAGCAGCGCACAGTGGTGGTGCGAGTTATGGTTGCTTACCTTACCATAACTGCCGAATTTCTGGGGGTTTTCAATTTTACTTGTAGCCATAATAACCCTGTAAGAAAGTTGTTCCACTGATTGTTTTAGGTTTTTACTATTGGAATTTAACAATAACGTCCGGTTAACAAATTATTTCACTGAATTTGATAGGTTTTATTAGTGCAACTTAACCATAATGTCCCTCTAACAAAGTTTTTTCACTGAATTTCATGGTTTTTTACCAGGTTACCCTTACATCATAATGACCTACCTGCCCCCATCATGGCAGCCACAGAGTCCACGGACTGTGCGCATGTCCGCAGACTGTCGGCAACATTCACATTGCTTAAAGGCACAGTGGTTACCTTACAATGTTGTATCCTGCAACGTGCTAAGCCATGTGCTTTAAACAACAAAAGATGTATGTAGCACATACAAAAAATAAATATGTGTATATAATCTGTACTTAAGAAACCAGAAGTCCATTTTCATAGGCTGAACAACATAATGGAATGCACCAAGAACAAAGGAGAACTGTACATCTAACAGTGTTACCTCAGTGCAACCGTGCGTACACACTCACAAGCAGCTCACAGTTACTCAGAAGAAACCCTTACAGAAAGTAGTAAATATTCTATATTTCTTTCTGTAACATTACAATGTATTATGTGTACATGACTTATAAAAATAGCAGTATTGTTTTCTTTGAACAGACATGGCAAGCACCCTGGAGTGGTTAGAACATTTCCCTCATGATGACATGTGTGAAGGAAACCATTCTAATGTTACATAATACAGGTTTTAAACCAGAAAAAAGTTATGTAAATTGTTTGACACATCACTAAAACATGGTTTTCTTTTTAACAGTACATAGTGTAAATGAAGAAAGTGGCAGCGAATGACTGTTAAATGACCAAGAAGATGGTCACAGACAGCCCCTTAACCCCAAATGCAGAAAATCAACTATCACACCTATCTACAAAAATTGATGCATTGAACAATAATTTTGTACAGTTGATGATATTTGTTAAAAACCATGTTAAAGAAAATATCTGATACCACAGGCCCACTTGTACCTGTGCCCATGCAACCTGTCCCAACCAACCATCCTCATCAAATTCCCTCAATCAAAGATGCTACGATGAAACCTCAATCCCTTCCTTCCCCTCATGAACAGTCTGTACAAATCCCCAATTCGGCAATATATGACTCCCATTCTGCTACCCGAACCCTTTCCTAATTGATTACATTTGTCTTAATCTTTGTTTGTTTGTTTGTTTATTTGTAATGCGCAGGCATACCCTCGGGTAACAGTGCGCAGCATTTACATGAGATTGCAAGGCTTAGTTACAACAACAAAAATTATGTACATACACAAATTACACATATTTAGAATAATAACAGGAATATATACATATTTGCAGATGGGCAATAGTAAGTATAAACAGTGAGCCGAATAGCATGTACAAATGGCAGGAGTGTAAACACAATGCGCCTAGAGTGTTAGTAGGCCTACGTTTTCAACCATACAATGAACTTAGATTGGAAGTTCTGATAATGCAAGTCCATTCTGAGAGTTGGCGGTAGGGAATTCCACAGTTTAGCTGCTTTCACTGGGAAGCTGTTACCCCCTATGGTGGATTGTTGGAAGTTGGGTACAGAGAGGCAGTCTTTATAAGCTGTTCTTATAGGTACAAGGGAGGTCTGTCTATGAAATCTGTCGATCAGATAGATAGGGACAGCCTTATTGAGGGATTTGTGGGTGAGTGAGGCAGTTTTTAGAAGAATTTTGTCTTTGATGGGGAGTCAATTGTTATGGTGGCAGTGTGCTGTAATATGCTCTCGTCTGGAGATGCTCAGTGCTGCTCTAAGAGCGTTGTTCTGTAGAGTTTGAAGTTTGCTGGTGATGGCTTTAGAAGATCCAAGATGGAGAGCATTACAGTAGTCCAAACGGGACAGTATTAGTGCTCTGGTGAAGGTCAAGCAACTGGTGTCAGACAGAAAGGGTTTGGCTGCACGGATCAGTTTACACGTGTAAGCTGTGGAGGAGGCTAGGGAGTTCACCTGTCTATTGAGGGAGAAGATAGAATCCAGGTAGAAGCCTAGTGTTTTGACCTCTTGTCCCACTTTGATGTTGTTGCCGTCAATCGTAAAAGAGCAGTAGGCAGGGCCTAATTTCTTTAGACTGGTGGTAGTACCTAGGATAATGAGTTCGGTTTTATCATTATTCAGGCATAGTCCATGTGTGGCCATCCATGCCTGGATGACGATGTACACTCTATTCACCAAGGCCAAATCCTTCCCATAATCTCCAGAAAGTGGAAAGAGGATCTGGGTATCATCTGCGTAGTTCGGGTAGGTGATACCGAGATAATCCAAATCATCGAAAAGGGGCTTGGTAAATATGTTGTACAGAGTGGGGGAGACACAAGAGCCTTGTGGCACACCACAAGTAATGGGTATGTGGTCTGCTGCGGCTGTAGGTGAAAAGACCCTCATGGTTCTGCCGTTAAGGAATGATCTAATCAATGTGATGGCCTCAGCTGAAAAATAGGCTGAGGTGTGTAGGTGCGTGCGATCGACCAGGTCGAATGCTGCAGAGAGATCTAGGAGGAGGAGTAAGGCAGCTTGGCCATTATCTCTGAGCTTGTCAATCTGTACTTTAAGGTCGATGAGAGCCGTCTCAGTCCCATGTTGCGGACGGAAGCCTGATTGTCTGGATCCTAACAGGTGGTGTTCTTCCAATATTTTTAGGAGAAATAGAATGGTCGTTATGGGTCTATAGTTCGTAGGCGTGACTGGGTCAAGTGTGTTTTTTTTAGTAATGAGAGTACCCAGGATTGTTTTAAGTTAGTAGGGATAGAGCCAGTGGAGAAGGAGGCATTGATTAATTTTGTGATGAAGGGGGAAAGGTCACGGGCAGCATCTTTGATGAGCTGTGCAGTGCACAGATCGCCTTGACAGTTGGATGGTTTCAATGACAAAATTATTGTTTCTACTTCCAATATGGTGACTTTAGTAAAATTGAAGCGGGTAGTTTCCCTTGAGGTAAGCTTCTCAGGAAGTTTGGAAGGGAGGGGGTCATTCAAGGAGGCTTTTTTGCAGGATATTTTGTTTTGTAGAGTGGCATTCTTGTTGGCTAAGGCATTTTGTATTTCTGAGCACCAATTCTTATCTTTGGTACAGGTATCTGGAGGAGCTATGGGGGTTTCTACTTCTTTCAGGATGGAAAATAGTTCCTTCATGTTAGATTTTGCTTGGGATATGCAGGAATCGAAGGAGGCGTGTTTTGCAAGGTAGATTTCTTTTTTATAGAGGGCCTCTAGTTTAGAACGTTTGAGTTTATTAGCTGCTGGGGGGAGTTTTTTCCAGGTGGCTTCGCAATTTCTTTTTTGTTGTCTTAAACTTTTGAGGAATGGGTTTTGGGGGGGCGATTAGATCCAGTGAGGGGGACATGATTTTATTGTATTCTATGACTAAAGTCTCTGGCTTAAGGTTTTCAGATAGAATGTTGAGTGTGGTGAGTAGGTTTGGGATAAGTCTCTCCACAGTAATACTCTTCTTGTTTCTCGTGAGTGTGGGTGGGGCCCTGCTGATAGGCAGAGGTGGGGGTCGGATAGTCGGGAGCATGAACGATACCAGATGGTGGTCAGTCCAGGCTAATGGTCAGATGTTGGTGATGTTAGCTAGACAATTATGGTCAGCCACCCAGACGAGTGTTCTGCCCTTGGTATGTGTGGGTTCCGTATATCTTTGGGTAAATCCTAATTCAGTAAGGGTATTGAGTGTGGTGCTGGCAATTATGTCTTCAGGATCGTTGAAGCCCTTGTTGTAATCCCCTAGGGTGAGTACTTGCGTAGAGCTTTTGAGGTTACTAAATAGAATGGTGTTAATGTCCTCATCAAAGGTGCCTATTGGGCCTGGGGGGCGATAGATCAAATGATTATTCAGTGTTTGGGCATTGTTAAGGGGGACTTTAACCGAGAGTAGTTCACAAGAGAGGGCGTTAATAGTGGTTACATTTCTCATGGTCAGACTACATTTGTGTAAAATTGCAACACCCCCACCTCTGGAACTGGGACGGTCTTGTCTCAAGATGGAATCATTGTCTGGGACTGCAAGCATGAGCGATGGGCCTGCTGCTGGATGTAGCCGAGTCTCCGTGATGGCGAGGAGGTCAAGGTCTTCATTTAGGATCAGGTCTGCAATTTCTGTTGCGTGAGCTCTAGCGATCTGGCGTTAATTAGGGACCCTTAATATAAGGACTCACGGTGGTTTTAGTATTTGTGGTTGTGGGGTGGTCTTGTATTGGTTCAGGATTATCCTGATTAGAGGGGTTATGTGGAGGTATAAGGTTAGGGTTCTGGGGTGAGGAAGGTTTGACGCTAGTTGGGCTAGGTCTGGCAGTCTTAGTTCTTAGTCTCTGAATAATGGGCAAGGAACAGGCAAGGGGCTCGTACATTTTTGCTAATCTAGCTCTGAGTCCTAGATTTCTGTCAGTGGTAAGGCGGGGGATGCTGGTAAGTAATAATGGTTGTAAGTCGTCTGTTTGAGGAGGAGAACTACTATGTGACTTGGTGTTACGTATAGTCAAGAGCATAGTGATAGATGGCTGCGGTGAAATGCTGAGCAGTACTATAGTATTTATAAGGAGCAAGAGGTATGTGACCAAAATGCTCAGGAGGCACATTCTAAGTGGCTGTGGCAGGTATATAGGATGTATGCGTGGTTAGCTTAAGGCTTGGACTGGTGCACAGGCTTGGGCCAAGTTGGCTGTCCCTAGTCGAAGGGCTCAGGCTGCATAGAGAGAGTAGTGTTGGCTGAGGAACAGGGCTTAGAGTTCAAATAACACAGTTGAGCTAAAATGCGATGGGTAGCATCTGGGTTCTAAGGATCATAATTGGCCTGAGATGCAATGGGGTAATACCTAGATTCAAGATATCACATTTGGGCTAAAATGCAAAGGGAAGCACCTAGGTTCTAAAAACACAGTTTGGCTCAATGCAATGGAGGTAACACCTAAATTTGAGATATTGCACTTGAGCTAAAGATGCAAAGGGTAGTAACTAAGTTCAGAAACACAGTTAGGCTCAATACAATGGAGGTAACACCTAGATTCCAGATATCGCATTTCAAATATCATAATTGGGCTAGCAGTGCAGCTGAGATATAGTGACACAGCACCTGGATGCAATAGGGAATGAGTGAGATGCATAACATAATAGTGTTCAGCTGCAATGAACAATGGCAGAGTACAGTGAGACACATTAGTCAAAATGCATAGGATAAATAGGTTCAAATACAGTTGTTGAAGTGACACACGGTTCAACAACAGTGAGAAGCAGGTTAGCATTAACACACCGTTGTATATTAATAAATATGTATGTGTGTACTGTTGGTCCTTGTGTTTTTTTAATGCCCCATTTGGAGTCCACGGACAGCGCGACTGTCCAGGCTGTCCGTAACCAAAATGGAGGTGCCCCCGAACATCACGCATCATGCCTGACCGGAGGTGTACGCAAGGATGTGTTGCACTTTTAATTGGTTTTGGGGGCCCTACCACTGTCCTCTGGACACCTGGATGTATGTGCACCTAATCCCATTGTGTTCCCTAAAACCATGCCTGTCCGGACCTGTCCGCTTGCATGTGATACACTTTTACTTAGTTCGAAGGGCCCACCCCTTTCCTGAGGACACCTGGACGCATGCACACCTAACCCATTGTGCCCCCAAACACAGCGCCTGTCTGGACCTGTCTACTTGCACGTGTCACACTTTTAATTAGTTTGGGGGCCCCATCCCTGTCCTGTGGAAACTGGCATGCATGCACACACGATATCCTGCACAATAGGTGTCCGCAGGATGGCCGTGTGTTAGGGAGAATTCTCTTATTAGACTAATTTCCCAAACCTAGTGAGTCCCCCAGCAGCTTTGCTGGATTTCTTGAGTTTATTTTTTCCACTTCATAAGAGTGTGAGCCTTTTTCCCACTCTTACATGTATTTTGCCATGTGTATTCCTACTGTTTGACTGATCTTAGGCTCCTGAGCACACCACTCCATGAGCCCCACTTTTTGTGTGTGTTACACAGCCCCTTCAGTGCAGCAACTGTTAGGGAGAATTATCTTATAAGGCTAATTTCCCAAACCTAGGGTGTCCCTCAGCAGCTTTTCTGGATTTTTGGGGTTTGTTTTTTTCTCCTGCTAAGAGTGAGACTCTTTTTCTCCCACTCTTAGGCATGATTTGAGATGTACCTTTGATTTTGTATGTGTTCATGGACTATGGGGTATCATCTGTTTTTGTGTATGTGTTACACAGCACCCTCAGTGCAGTAACACAGGGGTGTCACAGTGACCCCCAAACATAGACTCCATACCCATACTACTGTCTCCCAGGGCATGTAAAATCACAATTAGCTTTACTAGTCCAAAATTATGAACAGAACCAGTACAAACCATCATATTGTGGAAGTACTGGAAGGAGTTAATTCGATTGCCCCTGGGTCTTTTTTCAAGGGGGCACTGTCCAGTCCCCCCTTGTCGAGTTTCTGGCTGGTGGCAGTGGTTACCATGCAAAATATTCCACCGGAATATTCTCTACGGGATTTTCCCATTGATTTTAAACGCACCCCTTTTTGGTGCAATGTTAAAGATACCGCCAGTTTATTTATTTAATATTAAATCCCTGGTTGGGTCTTTTTGCCAGAACCCAAACCTAAAATGGTGTTCGTGTCCGTCTCTGTAACTCTGACCAAGCTCGAGCCCTTTGCTCCACTTTTTGTCGGGCTTCTCCACAGAAGCCCTCCAAATGGTGCCACTCTGTCTGGGTTCCAGAGGATGTGTGGGGAGGAGAATTGGCACCCTGGACTGTGTTGCCTTGGCAACTCAAGTCACACTCTGTTCTGATTGGCCCAGTGATGAGCCGCCCGGCTCACCACTTAGCTTGTTTGAGTGACAGCTAGGCTGTTGAATGGGGGTTTTTCTGCATAAAAGCAGGGACTTTGGGACTGGAACTTGAGAAATCGCCAGAGGACCTAAGAATCCAAAGAGGGAAGAAGCTGAGCCACCTGCAACGATGACACCACCGGTGGATCCCTGCTGCAACAAACTCACCACTTTCCCAACGACAAGAGAAGATCTTCTGCTGGAAGAGTCTTCTTCCTCTGAGCTGGTGGGACCAACCAGTTCGCCCTTTCGCCTTCCAAAGATGTCTCTTGGTCGAATCGCCCGTGCCAAGCACCCCGGTGGCCGGATAGCCAAGCTTCACCACTTTGACCGTGAATAAAAGGAACGCACCTTTTACTGACGAACTCCGCCACTGGTTTTATCCCTGTGCAGTGCAACGACTCCACGTTTCCTCCTCGATGAGATCCTCTCTTTCCCTGGTCGAAACAATGAACTGCAACCACTGCCAGGAACAACTGCCACCGCTGGAGCTTCCTCTCTATTTAAGGTACTGTGTCCTGCCTGGCCTCCCTTTCTTCGGTTTGCCCAAGGTGACCCTTAAATCCTTGGCTTTCCAACTGGTTTGGCCCCAGACCTTCTAACTTTACCTTCTTCAATTGCCCCAACCTCTTTTTAGTGTATTTTAAAACGTGTGATCCTGGGCACATTTCGCTTTGCTCCATTTAAAGAGGGCCTGGCCTATGAACTTTGGCTCTACAGTATATACTGCCTTTATTCCCTTGCTGAGAACTCCTAAAAGTGTTGGGACCTGTTTTATTTCTATGCTCTACCATCTAGGTTACGCGCTCACATCTGTTTTAACAAACTGTGGTGTTTAACTCTGACTTGTCTAATCGTTATCAAGGGAGGTGTGTATACTTTACCTGACTGTGTTTTAACTTTCTTTTGATTTAGAGTGCTAGTATATTGCATAAAGTGCGTTTTAAATAAAAATTATATACTTTTTATACAAACCTCTGGTCAGTGTTTGTTTGCTCTACTGTGTTTTTGGCCCTATTGTGTATACTCTATATACGGCCCTACTCTTCTTGAGAGAAGTCTGACTGCTCAGCCACAGCTACCAGGTAAATCTGGGTGGTGCAGACTGCTACCAATTGTGTTTACTGCTTACTCCAGTGGAATTAATATTTTTGCAGTGTTCCCCAAGCGGACGGCACAGGATTCTGCCTAACACCGTCCTATCCACAGTCATTCTGGGTTTCATCATGTGACCACACCAGCGCTGAGCGTGGGACGTATCCGTGGACACTGTCCATACCCCCGGAACATTCAAAGTTGTATGTTCGCCCAATCCAGGGTGTTTAAGGCTGAAACCTCACCCTTACAGAGGTCCTTGACCATGTCCTGGTTGATCTAGTGACTTATTGTAACTTTTTGAGCCCTTCATCGAACTGTCTGCAGACAATCGCACGGTCCGTGGACAGTACCCCAAAAGGGACCCACCCACTGCTGCTCCTCATTGTGTTTCTGGCTGTCCAGGAGAGAGCACCTGCTGCTTATTTAGCATATTGTTGTTTCTACGTGTGTGCCTCTGTACAGAATGGCATCCATGGCTACTGCAGCTGACCATGCCACCACCACCACCAGTACCATCTGGAGGGCCTGGAGAGGGGAACAGGCGTAGAGATACAGAGGTGGATCAAGAGGAGGAAGAGCATGAGGTAGTGGAGATTCCTGTCACCAGCTCCCAGCGTGAATATTGGGTGTGGAGGCTTTTTGCCACCGTTGGGGGGGTACCTAAGGCGCGTGCAGACAAGGTTAAATGCACTCAGTGCAAAGCAGTACTCAGTCGTGGAAAACCGGGTCTGTATAGCTATGGGCCCACCTCCATGGTCGAACCACAAGGGAGCAGTGTAAAGGGTCATACCTTTCGAAGTGGTGAGCAGGTTGACATCCACTGTCACATCCTCATCATCTACTCCTGCCACCATAAGAGACACTCCTGTGGGGGAGAAGGTCCCTGAGGAATCCTTGCAGGTTACATGTCGCAGTCGACCCTTACCTTTCGAGGGTGATAGTTCTCTGCATGCACTGTGACATACTGCTTTTTAGGGGAGAGCAGTTTCGAAGTGCTTTCGCGGCTCTGGTCCGGGAACACGTGAAACACTGTCCGCTAACTAATTAAGGCCCAACCAACATCTTTCTCTCTCCATCACCCCTTTGTCCCTGTGGTTGGTGCTCCTTCCCTACCCTTGCTTCCCTTCCCTTCCCTCCCTTGTGTCTCATGTGAAAAAAGCCAAAAGTATTATATATAACACAAAACATCCGTAAGAAAAGGTTCTTTTCAGAACCACCATTCACAGTTCAAAAATAGAAGTACCAAAAAAGGTGCAGGCCCCTACGCAGCCTGTGGTGTCTGTGGACAGTATGGTAGTTCGCAGACATCTAAGAAATGTAGACAGTGGCGGCATCTTAACCATTGGACTCTTTTGCATGAGAAAGTGGTGGCTCTGAAAAGAGTCTTTTTTGTATTTTTTCTTTTTGAAAGTGTTTTTCAAGTTTCAAGTTCAAGTAAATTAAACAACATTAACTGAGCTAAACTTGTCCGTACAACTTGCAAAACAATAGGCATTTTGTTTTCACCATCCTTCCATGCATTCTTTTTTTCATCTCCTGGAAAATGCTTTCTATAGTTCCAAAAAGTGCTGTAAAGCATTTTGAATATTTTGCAGAAAAAGCTGATTGCCAGCATCAGTAAGATGTACTCATAATCTGTGAAAAATATTGGTGATATCAAATTTAATATTTTCATTATCGAAAGACATCATACCAACAACTCCCAAAAATGCAGAAAGAATAGAATGCCTACTAAAAAGCAACTCTGTAGAAACAATTAAAAAATATCAGATAAAACTAAAAGAATGCAAAATACTCATCGACCTCTAGCAGAATGATGTATAGCAAATGTTCAAACAAAACAGCTAATACAGTCAGTCTGTTTTTTATTTTTGTATTTTTGTATTTTTTATTTTTATAGCTGATATAGTTGGATGAAAATCCAACTTTTCAGCTTTACAATTAAAATATGTATTATAACAACCAAACACTAAACAAGGTGCAGATCTAACATTTCACAATATTTACACTATTTACAATATTTAAAAAAAGTTAGAAATTAATTTTCACTTCATTCAACTTCATTGTTTTCTTTTGGTTTGTATACGGTTTAAGTAACTTGTGATTGCATATCTCACAGTTTTCCTTTGTGTATGAAACAATTCTGACCATAATAGTTCATATGTCATAGATGCATGTTCCTCAAAATGCGGCTTAAAATACATGACTCTTAAATGCAGTGACTCCTTACATTCCACCATAAGATGTTTCAATGTTTCTAATTGCTCTTTACAAAATCGACAGGTGGTTTCCTCTAATGGTATTATTTTGAATTTGTACAATATTTCATTGGGTGGCCAAATATTTAATCTAAAGCACAAAAAATCTGCACGATGACTAGAATTTGGTGGCTGGATCAAGTAAGGCTCTAGGGCACCTTATAATTTAAGACTAAATGGGTTTTCAATAAACTTTTTTCGTGCCATACAATGATCACGTGTACGAATCCAATCGTATGACCAAAGTAGATTTTTGGCTTTGGTTGGATTTTCGATTGATAAATCTAGTGATATGCATGCTCTGTGTAGAATTCTTTGTACATTACAACGTCAGTCTTTTGTAAACTGGTCTCCCGAGATCTTCAAATAATTTGAGAGTAATTTCAGTAGGCCATTTGTAGTGTCCGCCATTATACATTTCCTGTATAGCATGCAATATTTCCATTTCTACATAGCATAGAGGGATGTTAGACCCAATTCATGTCTAATTATGCACAATGACTCAGACTGGGGTAGCATGAGAGCCTTTTTCCAATATAAGCTCTCGATGCTAGCCCAATATGCAGATCCTTGGTATTTCTTCATTTCTGTTCCATATAAGACAGTGGGAACAAGTTTTTCTTTGTAGTGAACAATTAACGGTGTAATGGAAAATTTACAAAACTTAGACCTTATAATGGACATTTGGGATATTGCCGTAAACTGCTTTGTTGTAATATGGTTCTCTGCCGGTAAGTCTTTTGGGTGGTAGACAACACAAATATCAAGATAGATATAAGATTTAACGGAGGCCAGTTCTGTGCTCTGCAGTTACCACTTGTAACACCTATTCTTTTTTGCATGACTTGAGTTTTGATTAGATTGATTTTTATGTGATTCTTTGAGGCATATTCATCCAATGCCTCTGATAGGTGTTTTGGATAAGAGAACCATGTCGTCGGCGTATAAAAGCCAATTGATTGGGTATCCATTTAATTTTGGGGCATCTCCCATAAGATCTCTCAACCACCGACCCACATCCGATATATAGAAATTAAACAGTGCTGAGGCCAATATGCACCCTTGTTTAAGGCCCCTCGCTGTTTGAATTGGGTCTGGCAATAAACCATTATTGCTCAGTCTTATTTGTATTGAGGTAGCTGTATGGAGTTCCACTATCCATTTCATAATACGTGTCACAATCACACTTTAAAGGAAAGGAAGAGAGCTCGACACTCTGCCCCGAACCATGGAAGCCGAATGAACTTGACCCTCCTACCGTGGTTGGCACAGACGCCTGATATATAAAACAGGTCGCCACGTGGCAGCCAATGGGGGGAAGAGGGGTTAGGGAGAGGTTGTGGATAGGATGGGGAATTTAGGAACACCGGAAAAAGGGTAAGGAACTCCTACTTTAGATGGGACAGGGGAAGCACCAGGAAAGAACCCTACTCTGTCCAGCATGTAACACTGTCCACATAAATAACCTGACTTCCTATCTAGTACACCTTAATACGTGTACTAACCCCTGTTGGTAAACAATAAAACACATAAGCAAGCAACATGATGAAAACAAACTTAGGAAAACTTCCCATCATGATAAACAAGACACATGGCCCTTCGGGCAGCAAAGCAACATATAACATAAATGATTTCCCTCCTACACTAGTTTACTGCACCAGTGAAGATTTGGTGAACTTGGTAAACGTAATGTCCATGTATCATATTGATTCTTTTGTCAGTAAATAGTTTGTTACTCATAGAGACCCATTACAGATGCAGATTCACTATTGCTTGATACACACTAGGTTTGCCCAGCACAACCGTAAATGAGTGAACACCGTGGATCTTCCAACACAGCAGTACATGAGCGCATACACTGTGTTTTCTGAGCACAACATTCCAAAAAACATTCTCTGCTACTTATCTTATGTCTGGGAGCCCCTCAGGACTTCCCAGACGAAATGCGACCCACTGTAAATCACTCCCAACAATGTAAGCAATCACTGTGCATTTCCCCGTACTTATCTTTGGTCTGGGGAGCCCGACGGGACTTCCCAGACAATGACCGTATGATCCTTATCAGCACTCTCCTGCTCCTTCCGAAATGCGGCTGTCTGTAGTTCATGCAGTCCTGCTCTCCATCGTTCCTCTCCGCAAGCATCAGTATGCCTCCACGCTGAATCAGAATAAGCCACACCTGCACGCTGCCGTTACTGTTATGAAGATGATGCGGAAGCAGGTAAGTCATACATGTAGATTTATTAGGTTAATAAGTCAGAAAAGAAGACCCCACATCTCATGGGCTCCCTTCCCTCCAGCTCTCTCCTCCAACTGTCCAATTTAGAACCAAGCCAGAAACATGCATCAACATTCCATTACATCATAATGTATTCTCTCCTCACTAGAGAGATTTCCTCTCCAAAGCAGATCCACTACAACAGTTACCAGTTAATATGCTGCCCTTAAACCCAGACAGCTGGCCAAGCGCGCGCGTGTCGAACTACACGCAGACCCAGAGAATGCTGGGAATTGTAGTTTCTAGACCTTCCCAGCTTAAGAGGCATATCTAAACACTCCTCGTCTTTGCCAGCCCTGAGTCCTGACAATATGCCATGGGCAATTAGCATCCAGCAGCTTTTTATACAAAATTGCCCTTGGCACAAGATCAAAGGCGGATCTAAAATCGATAAAAGCCACATAAAAGTCTTGTTTCCAGTGTCTTTCTTGAGCGATGATGGCATTCAATGTAATTAAATTAATTGCTGTTCCTAATCCTGGAACAAACCCTGTTTGAAATGGGTCTCTCACCAGTTTTGCATTTAACCATTCATTAAACTCAGTTAAAACAAGACAAGCAAATATTTTCCCAGGACAGTCCAGAAGGGCTATCGGCCTGTAGGATCTAGGATCTCTCCGATCGCCCTTCTTGTATATAGGCAAAATAATTGATTTTTTCAACGAATAGGGGACTGTACCGGTGGCCATGATGTGTGTATTAATCTTATGTAGGATCTGGGCCCACATGCATGAATTCTCTTTCATTGTGATGTTATGAAGCCCATCAGGGCCTGAGGCACGTGATCTACTCAATTTCTTGATGTAATATTGTATGTCCTCCATATCAAAGTTAATTACATGATTTTGATTAATGGATTCAAAATTAATTTCTATGCCCGGGAAAGGAGACCGGTATATATTTTAATAATAGAGCTCCCAATCATGCACAGAGATTGGATTTATTTGCATGACTGATTGATTTTGGCATAATTTACCAGTGAGAAGGGCTCATATGCCGCCAGAAGATTTTAATACAATTTGCTTCAACATGGCCTCCCCATCCATTTGATATTGCAATCCACATCTGTCTCTTTCGCTTTTAATTTTTTGATTTGTGATATTGTAGAGTCCACCGGAGAATATTTTAATCGGCGTATACCCTTTTGTAGATGACCATTATTACGAGCAGGTAGCTGGCTCTTAGGATGTCTACTTCCAGATATTGATAATTATAAGTTACTATATGACTGTATTCCCAAAGCTTTTTCTTGGACCACGTTAAACGATTCCCCGCATCATTCAACACCAGGTCTGCTGAATGGTTATTAATGACAGGCTCATAATTTAATTTTAGGACCCGCCAGGTCATGCAAATCTGATGGTGATCCCTACAGTGGTCGGTTTTATGTTCCAAGAGTCGACATTATTCAAAAAGGATATATCGGCATATACGTAATCCAAAGTAGCTTGTTGCTTTTGTCTCTGCCATGTTACTCTATTATTACCTGGGCCCGCCACATAATTATTTAACATTACAAAATTCCTATAAGCCATAATATTTATCCATCGCTGTTCTTCTATAGTTCTCTCTTTGTGATCAGCTGTTAATAAATGGAGGTTTAAGTCACCCATGACAAGGGTATGCATTAAAGAGCCATCCAAAACCAATCTAGAATGTCACATAGCTGTGGAAAGAAGCAATCTGATGTTAAATGCATCCTCCCCCAATAAATGTTTACAATGGCCATGATGAGTTTACCTCTTTGAATCTTTACCTCCTGAAAAAAGTGTGAACTGGTGTTGTAGGTAACGGTTTGGAATTGTTTGTCTTTTTTGAAGGCCATGCTTAGACCAGCCATGGGTCTACCCAGTGTTGCATGTATTGCAGGGACCATATGTATGTTATATAAGTCCCATATCAGAATGGTAAGGAGCCAGGTCTCTTGGAACACAATTATATCATATTCAGTAAAAGTGTTTTTTTATTATTTATATAGTGCAATAAAAGAACATACAAGAAGCAAAGAAAGCAGTCAAAAATATTGTAAACAAACAATATTACAACTAAAGAATACTGATACTACATAAATAGAAAAGGAAAAAGAAAAAAGAAAAAAACCCACTAATACATGTTCAAAAACACCTCCCATATCTTAGCATGCAAGCGTACTTGCCCCTGCTTTCTATAAATCAACTTTTCAACAGCTGCCAAGGAGAACATCTCATCAACCCAAACATCAGAGTCAGGCGGAACTCGCGATTTCCACCCTGTCAAGATCAGTTTCTTGGCAATTGACACACCCCTAAACAAGAACTTTCTCTCAGATATGGACAAATCTTCAAGTAAGACACCACTGCCCAAAACCATCATCTTGAAATCCAAGTCGATACTGCAATCCAGGACCTGTAGACACATAGTACAAACCTCCGGCCAAAAACCTCTGACCCGGAAACAATCCCAAATCAAATGTTCAAGAGTGCCAGTCTCCACATCACAACACCAACACACATCTGAATCAGACATACCTCTGCCTTTGAGTCTTTCCGGGGACCAATAAACCCAGTTGAGAGTTTTAATTTGCCTAGAACGCTCACACAAATTGATTGGGCAAAGCTTAACATTCGCACAAATCTCAAGCCACGAATCAGCAGTGACCTCGCATCCCAGCCTTCTACTCCATTCATCCAGCAGACCAATGTTTTCTTTGTAGTTAACAACAATCCGGCGATACACCCTACTCGCAACAGACTGACAGCCCACCACAAAAAAACTCCAAACTTACAGAATCATTCCTGTCAATCTCACCAATGCATCTCTTTAATTTCCTGTGATCTGCTACTGAAAGATTTTCAATAGTGAAATTCGTGCACAACACATCAACATCTCGGCCAAACTCTCCGTGTCACCCAACTGCACCATAAATATTCATCTTATTTACTGGCCACCTGGCCCCACCCAAGACTTCCAAGGACATCTCCTCCACCTATTAGGCGATAACCACAAGAGCTCCAACAAAACTATCCAACTCGGAGAACTTCATCTAGGCCTTAATGATCCTTAAGATAAAGCAGCCTCAGCCCTAGCTACAGAACTCAAAGACATGGGATTCATTCAAAAAATCACTAACGCAACCCACGGTAAAGGTCAAACCCTCGACTGGGTAGCGGACCACAATTTCCACACCACAATTAAATCACACACTGCCTATCCTTGGACAGACCATAACTGCATTAAATTCACTATTCCCACTGCTTCAATCACGAATTGTCTACGCCCCTCCAGCCCAGTACAGAAGCTCAAAGAAATTAACTAAGGATAACCTTCTTCCATTCCTGGAAGTCCCTGAACTTCAGCCACCATTCTCAAGTGACCCTAGCACTCTAGTAGATATCTACGCAGACACCCTCACCAAAGCAGAAGAAGAAATCAATGCATGAACTACAGGCCCGACGCACCAATAAACCAAAAGCATTATCCAATTGGCAATCTGAGCCTAGTGACTCCACCAAGGAAGACAAAACAAAGAAGCGGTCATTAAAGCCAAGTACAACTCCTTCACCTCTAGGATCTCTAAAGCCAACTCGCAATCCAAGGAAATGTTCTCCATCTTCAAAGACCTAATTGCCCCCTCCACCATCTCCGATGAGATCTTTAAAGATGAAGTGTGGTGTTGTAGTATACAAGCAGCCCTGCTCAGTAAAATAAAATTACTCCAAGAAAAAATCCAAGTTCATCGCAAAGCCTTACCCAACCACAACCAGCCTCCCCCACAATACCTCTCTACCACAACCACACCAACCTGCTCTTCTCCTTCAGAGACTTCACAGAATCGGAATTCATTGACCTCATTCAACAATTGAAACCCTCCATGTACAAAGGAGACATTTGTCCTCCTATCATTGTTAAAGATTGCGCCGATTCCCTTGAACGTCTCCTAACAGCATTAATTAACGCATCCTTCACTACAGGAACCATCCCAGCCAGCCTTAAAGAAGTGTAGGTGCGCCACTATAAAAAAAAAACTCCCTAGATATAACTTCCCCTAACAACTACCGACCTATCACCACTGTCCTGTTCCTCCTAAAAATCTTGGATAAAGCAGTGCACAACCAGATTCAACACTTCCTCGAATCTAATGCCATCCTTGGCAAAAGCCAATCAGGATTTCACAAAGGTCACGGCACAGAAATTGCCCTCCTAAACCTTAAAAACAAAAAAACAGAAATGATGGACAAAGGTAAGCCAGCCCTCCTCCTACTCTTGGATCTCTCTGCCGCCTTTGACCTTGTAGATCACAAGATTCGTACCTCACATCTCACATATGTAGCAAAATTCTTCAAAGAGGCATCATCATGGATTACATCATTTTTAGAAGAGAGCGCCATGAAGGTCTTCTCAAACCAAGCCAACGCAGCCCCCTCCACCATCCACTTCGGAGTCCCTCAGGGCTCCTGCACAGCGCCCACGCCATACAACCTATTCACAAAGCCACTCTTTGATAAATTGGACTCCTTCGGCATAGCATATACCAACTATGCTGATGATACGCAGGTATTCCTGCCTCTTTCAAGACCCTACGCCCAAGACGCTGCAGCTCTCCATCTTATATACGCTACTATTCAAGCATGGATGGTGGTTAATGGGTTGTGTCTCAATGGTGATAAAACCTTGATCATTATTATTGGCCCCAAAGAAACATTATCCAGACTTGACGACCAATATAGCAATTCCACCATTGAGAACTCTATTATCCGGGTCTCCTCATCATTAAAGACATTGGGGGTCTACTTAGATTCTACTATGTCCATGACACGACTGGTCAGCACCTCTTAGCAGGCACTTCAGCAAAAAATCTGAACAGACTCCAAGTCATACAAAATAAGGCTCTCAGAGCTGCGTTAAACATCCCGAAAAGAGACCACATTGTTCAGGCTAGGCAAGACGCTAAAAAAACCCCACACTCATCAACTAACTATGCGCAACTTCTATTACCTTCATATCACCCTCCTTCCCACCCTGTCCCTTCGCAACCACAAATCTGTCACTGTAACTAAGAACACTGTTCTGTAACTATGCATCTTTGTTAGAGACAATTCTCCAGAATGGCTAATTTCCCTTGCCTTTTGAGTCCCTCAGCAGCTTTGCTGGATTTCTAGGGTTTAATTTATTTTTACCTGGTAAGTGTGAGCCTTTTTTCCCACTCTTACATGTGTTTTGCTGTGTGTTGTCCATTGTTGTGTGAACTCTGGAAAAGGGAGGGTATCCACAAGTTGTGGACCCCTCGCATCCCCTGCACACTCAAGGTTACTGTCCGTGGACAGTCCATATATTCAGTTTTTTAGATGCATTTATTTACAATCATGTAGGTCCATAGATGTATGGAAAAGTTTCTTATGATTCATTCAATGGTAAATATTTCAACTAGTAAGTTAGAAAAAATTAAATCCAATAGTGTCACTCTAGGTTCTCAGAGAGAAATATTTATACATATGTTTGTTTATTTCACAAATATTGTTAGTGAGGTTCTCTTTATAACATGCATACAGTGCACAACTAACATCGTTGCGTGGTGTACATTTGTACAGAACATTTAGCAGTGTCTGTAATATCTTACATGTGACAATAGTTAAAAACTCAACGTGTTTCGGGAAGAATCCCTTCTTCTGGAGTAAGTGTTAAAGAATGTAAAGGTCTACTTCTATCCATAGTTTTTCTTCAATTTCTAAACTTCAAGGACAATGTTTCTGGATATCTATAAGAGAAATAATAATTCTCAGATGCAATCTTGCTCATTTAGTTAACAACAGGTATTTTCTACCAACTGTATTCATCAAGCCAGCAAAGTACTTCCTACCTCACATTGGTGCCCTGAGGTTGTATCTATGGGTCTAAGTGGCTGATCCTGAAATCAATCAAATCTTCTGTGGCCCAAATAGGTAAGTATGTACCCTAAAAATCAAAGGTAAGTCCATTAAGTACAGGAAACAAAATATTTCTGGAAAACTTACAAGATACAGCCGAATTACAAGAAAATGTACCTTGATTTGAGGGCTGAAAGGATCATAAGATGCCGTGGCTAGACTCTCAATGATGCCTGAATTTCAAGTTATAATGTTCATGCCCTGCTGTAGTGGGAGTGGCTGAAGCCTCAAAGAAAGTAGGGGGATTCCTGTCCTCCCTGGATAGGAACCAATGTGGGTTGGATCTCCTAAAAAGGAGAAAAAAAAGGGATAATAGAAGGACTCTAAATATCATATGGGGTGTCAGAATTGAGTGGTGAGTAGGTAGGTCCCAGTGAAATTAACTGGAACATTTATTAGGACCTATGCTGTTCAATCTGCCTAAAGGATCTTACCTTCTTAAGCTCTCCAAAGTTGTAAAATGAGTGATCATGTTCCTGTGTCCTTAAAGAATGGGCTGCCTATTCTTGTGGATACCCTCCCTTTTCCAGTTTCCTCAAACCCGCAACCGAGTGTCAGGGTTGTGTTACACTCCTCAGCACCTCACTACCAACCCTAAAAACCAAGAAAGAGGTTTATTCCTCAAAGAACCTTAGGTGTGCATAGGTGTTCATTCTTTTTGTTGTACATTTTTGTGTGCTCATGGACTATGGCGTCTCACCCACTCCTTAGGCATCACCTTTTTACTGTGTGTTACAAAGCACCTTTAGTGCAGTGACACCAGGTTATCTTTTTGACTTCCCACGTTTAAACTCCATTTTTTGGGACTGACTAGTGTCTCCCAGAACATGTAAAGTTGCCATTGACTTTAGTAGTCCTTTTAAATTTACAGACCCAGTACAACCTATCTTCCAATAGAGTACTGGAAGGGTTAATTGTTACCCCTTTTTGTCTGATTCTCAAGGAATATTATTTTGTTCCCCTTTCTCTAATATTTGGCTGGTGGCAGTGGTATCTACCATTTTTATTCTACCACAAGCTGTGAAAATAGCCTCAGTAACGTTAGAGGCTATGGTGGTATCCTCAAACTCTAAACCGCTGGACCCCTTTTATTTTTATTTGGTTCCGGTTGGATTTATTCGCCACTTGTTTTTGTAAAGGTCTTTCTCATGTTTTACTCTGCGCGCCAAACCAGGTTTGTTTCCTTTGTACGCCGTCCTTAGGCGGGCTTCTGCACAGAAGCCCTCGTTAGGTGCCTGAGTGTCTGGGTGGACACGATGTGAGGGAGGGGTTTGAGGCCCCCTGCACAGGGTCTCCTTGGAGACCCAAGTCACACTCTAGTTTGATTGGCTAGTTGACTGTCCTGCCAGGACAGCCACCCTGCTGTATGATTGACAGCCAAGCTATGTGAATGAGGGAAAACTGCTTAAAAGCAAGTCGCTGGGACTTGGAAGGCAGAGTCGCCACTGGATTGAGAGAACCAAAGAGAAGCTGAAGGAAGAGGACTGCTGCAACTACTGGACATCCTGGTGAAGCCCTGCTGCAGGTCTGAATCGCCTGAAACTTCAATGACAGAAAAGATCTGCAAGGAATCTTCTGCCCTTGAGCTTGGTGAGACCAACCAGCTCGCCAAACGCTGGACTCCCTCTCCTGGTCAAATATGCTGTGCCTCTCTGCAGTGAACCGGATAGCCAGACGCTTTGCTCTGCTGCTGGCTTCTTCCCTGGGCAGTGCAGGACCCTCCAGTCTTCCTCCTTCGTGTCAGTCCGACAGTCGCTTCAGGAACCGTGAGCCTGCAGGATCTGCCAGGAACAACCACCTCAGCTACAGCATTCTTCTTCATTTAAGGTACTGTGCAAATCTGGTCGTTCGTTCCATCCGATCGCAGTGAAAGTGTTTGAAATCTTTTGCCTTTCCGAAGGCTTGTCCTTCTCTTCTCCTTTCTGTAACTTTTCCTCCGACCAACTTCATTTTGAACTCTTGGCAAAGACTTAACCGCGAACTACTCTGAACTGTGTCATCCTTGCAAAGACTCTGAACCATTAACATTGGCCCAAGCCTCTTGATTTGAATCCTAGTTGTAGTAGCCTTTTCTACATTGCCCTGCCTATCACTTGTTGGTGTTGTTGATTTTGAGTAACCTTGTCTTGTCCTCCCTTTTTAAATTGCCAGAGTGCCATTTTGCTCACACTTCATTTTGAGCTTTACTTGTCCAGAATTGATTGGGTGTTGTGTAGCATATTACGATTGTGATTTTCTGCTGCTTTATTTAGTGAAGTGTTTTATAACTGATGGTGTAAATAAATGTACATTCTTTTACTCAGAAACCTTGACTCAGTGTTTGTTTGAACCATAGTAATTGCTGTCCTTTGTGTAACTATTGATACTGCTCAGTTTACTCTTGAGATAAGGCTGACTGCTCAGCCATCCCTACCAATTTACTGTGTAGTACGGGCTTGTACTTACACTTGTAGTCATAATTGTATGTGGTGTTCCCAAAGGGTACTGCATATGATTCTGCCTAACAATCTTGTATTTTCCATGTATCTAGAATGTATTCGGCAACTAAGTATGCCGTCTTGTATCAGCGCTATGATGCCTTAGGGCTGCTGTGCGCTTTATAAATGTTAATAAATAAATACATTTCAAGCGATAATATGCCTTCATCCCAAAACATCCAAATTGCCTCCTTCTGAATTACTAAAAGGCATTTGTGGCAAAGTAGTGTATTTGCTAATAGATCTTAAAGAAAATGTAGAAACTCTAGGAGTACAACGGCCAATAGATCAATCTTTGATTATCCAAGTGAATGGTGTACCAACGAAAGACAAACAAATGTGGCAACAACTAGTAGACTGAAAGTTAGAAAATTCCTACAATATCTTAACAATGAGTACTGCAAAGAAATAAACATTGACCAACACCTAAGGGAAACCACCAAAATATTTCAGGATTCCTCACCAACTGTCATGAACCACCGAATCCGGCCCTTCTGGACTTCATGGTCCATGATGCACCGCGGCATGGGCTCTGTGATTCTTCCAACATGGCCGATGGGCCAGAAACGCAGCGGTGTAGCCTTTGCTTGCAACACTGTGCTTCCTAGAAAACAGGCACGCCCACGCGGCTCTATATGTCTCAACGAAACTGCTTGGAGTTGTTAGGCGTGTGTTTGAGTCTGTGTATCGTATTGTCTCCAACTCTTACCCCTTTTTTCTTCCATCCTGGAACCCTCTCCTGATTCCTGCAACCCTCCGCTAGCTTTTATTCCTTCTTCCCGGATCCGTCTTGTGCTCGGTGCCGCAATTTTCCGGCACTTCTGAGCATCGGACGCCTGTCCACCTCCTTCCTGGATCCATCGTTAGCATTCCTGGATATTGAACGCTTCCCAGCTTCGGCAGCCAACTACCTAACGCTGGAACCTGAAGACTCACGCTCCAACCTATACAAGTCCCGAACAGTGAGGAAGAAGTAATGCACTTCCAAGAAGGCCACAAGCAAAGAAAAACAGGTGAGAAAGAAAGACGCTTGTGGCACCAGCTGGCCAATTTGAACTTGTAGATCCTTTTACGGCTCCAATATTTTAGACCAGTATACAATTCACCCCCTACACTCCAAAAACATCATAGACGATGCACTAGAAATATATCAAATGCGTCAAGCCAAAGGATCTCCATTCAGCATATGGGAAAAAAGTGTAGAAGCACAAGCCTTTTCTCTACTCTTTCCTACAGGGACAGGGGGAAGATATGATGAAAGATGCACACAAAAATACAGCATCAGAATTACGCTCTTTACCAATGTATTCTGAAGACCACAGATTCAGACAAAAATGTGAATATATATTCCACCTCCTGTTCGAAAAAGTGAACTAGCAACTCTATGCTACAGAGATGCACAGACATTGTAAACAGGTTCCAATGTTTTAAATATGTCTGCACCCAACTGCTTCAAAAGATAAAGGACAAAGATTACATTTTGCAGTCAAGTGTCACACATCTCTTGCCAAACATGCGTGGCACAAAAGAATACTGGTTCTGACGTCACGCTGTTGTACAGTGTATGCTAAGGAAACTTGGCCCACCCACATGGTTTGTCACTTTTAGTTGTGCAGAATATGTATTGGAGGACTTGCACGACTTCCTATGCATAGCAAACCAAAACAAAGAAAGGATAGACATAAAAACACCTGGAGAACTCTGCTCTCTTGACCCTGTACATGGATCAAGCTACTTTCACCATCACTTTATTGCCATGCTGCATTTCATCTGTAATAAAAACTAGCCCTCCCATCAGAGAAGTGGAACACTTCTTTTGGAGAAAAGAATATCAATCCAGAGGAGCACCACATATCCACATGCTTTTGTGGATAAAAGATGCTCCTAAATTTGCTCATGACATTGATGCCACTGTGTTGCAGGTTATTCACAAATATATAACCTGTAACAGCCCTACAGAAACCACACATAGTGAGCTACATACACAAATGTTACACTTCCCAAAACATAAGTGTGGCAAATACTGCTGATGCATATATAAAAACAAAGGTACATACTACATGCTGATTCTGCAAGGTTGAAGAAACTGTAGAAACCCTAAGACACTTACTTCTATCATGCAAAGGAAACACACCAAACAGACAAATTCACATGGGCCACCTGTTTAAAAACGTCTTTACCCTAGACGAACAACACTGGTGGGACCACTTGATGAGCAGTAAAATTACGAAATCAGTGATTGCATTGGTAACATTTTTCAACAGTCTCCATCTGGATACATTAACCACGAGTGCAACAGACTGAGAAGAATCCACATAGTGGAGGAAAAAATCTTGAGAAGATTCTCTTAACAAAAGAACTTAAGGACATTAAGCCAGAGTATACACATATCTTGTAAAAACTGCAACGAACAGTTAAATCAAGAATAATACAAATACAAAGGTAAATACTGCACCAAATGCTGCTTTGGTTTCCCTAGAGCAGTTTCAGCAAAAGGACAAGTAGACAGCAACATGTCTTCGGTTAGACACAGTGTGAAAGGCAAATCACCTAAGAACACATACTGCATTAAAAAACACACAGCTTCAAAGTACATCAATAATTACAATGCAATCATTGCCCTCTTGTGGAATGCAAACATAGATATACAATATATTGCAGACAATTCCAGTGCTGTTGCATGGTATGTCCCAGCCTACTAAACCAAAGCTGAGAAAACAGAGCTAAAAGACCTCTGGTCTTATGCTTTGGCATAAACATGCTATTCCATGGAGAATGTGGATGCTATGGTGCTGCACACCTTTTTACAGGTACAGCCTTATATGGCAAAACTGCACGCATTGTCTGGCCAAGCCTTGGTCCTGCTGCATCCAGAAAAAGAGTGTTCAAATCATACCTAGACATAGAAACAATAGCCAAAAAGTATCCCAACAGCCAGGATATTTTGAAAAAACAATGTATTAGACACATACTACCCAAAAGAAATACGCTTTGGAAAACATGTGCCTATACCAAATAGCCCAACATTTCTCCTACAAGAATAATGTTAAACCAGATGAAAAAAGTGGAAAATACATGGTCTCAAATTGTGAAGGCAGTCTCATCAACCTTACCAAACCTAGCCTAATTAATCATATGAAGTTATCATTTAAAACTCCTCAACATATAGACCTTTACTATATGTCCCTACTTCAACTGTTTAAACCATGGAGAAAAGAAGAAGATGTATTAGTCACCCATGACACATTTGATGCTGCATTCAATGCAAAGGAAGGCAGTGTAACAAATGTCAATTTCAAGCAATACAAAAATATGTTGGGCAATGAAAGCCAATAAGAGGCTGAAGGTCAAGCACAACTAAATGAAGACACTCCGAGGGCAGTCAACCTTCTGTTACAGGAAGCCACTCATAGTAAATGACGCAGAAGTAGCCATGACTGAAGTATAACACACCATGTACCAATATGAGCAATCAGAAGAAAACGCTGAAATCGCAACTAAATGATGAGCAACTTAGCATTTTCCTAGAAGTGACTAAAGAAACTGAACATGGTTTTCAGCATGAAAGTAAAACTTGTAGTTGTCAAAATTATAAACCTGTACTCCTGTATGTAAGTGCTGAAGTTGGTTCAGGCAAAACATTCTTAATACAAATCATCAGCAAATTCCTACAAAAGGTAACAAACAACAACATTTCAGCTGTTGTAACATCCCCCACAGGTTTAACTGCCTACAACATAGTAGGTGTTACTTACTATCAACAGAAGCTGCTACTGGCCTACAAAGAATTCTGAACCAAATGAAAATGCTCCTAATAGATGAGGTGAGCAAGGTCTCCAACCTAATGTTGGTTTTCATTCACCACAAATTACAAGAAGTCCTTAAAACAGACTACGAATAACTCTTTGGAGGAAAACATGTTATTGTATTTGGAGATCTCCTACAATTAACACCAGTGAAAGGTGAACCTATTTGTAAAACCTTAGGACACAAACAATGCTTCATCAAACTTCACAGCAAAGGAAATGTAAATCTCTGGAAATGTTTCTAATAAAGAGAATTAACTCAAAACGTGCATCCGTCTGTAGACCTCACCGATGCTAACATTTTAAAAAGCGCCTGGTCTGGTCTTCTTTCTAAAGATGCACAATCTATCTTAAATAGTTGACTCATCCATGAGCTATATGGGCATGACACATCTGCTCCTCACGTCATGGAACAATTAGCACAAAAAAATGTAAAATGTTTGTCCTTAATGCCAACCCTAGCAAGCTGTACACAATTCAATAAGATAATGTTAAAAAAAGAAATGCAACCAATAATGCATATTAGCTCCACAGATAAACTGGAAGTGCACGGCATGACACTCCCTATGGTCAACAAGCAACAGCATGACTAAATAGCTTAGAAAAATGTATTTCCAATACAGCTGGTTTGGAAAAAATATTAACATTGTTTTTAAACTGTAGAACATTCCCTTAATTACAACATACTTCAAACAAACATACTATCACCCTTACACTCACGTAACTGTAATTGATTTTTTTCTATATCCAGTACGGATTTCATTTCACCATAACCCAATGATTATGTGATGTCAATACAACAGCAGTGGGTCATACACTAATGTTGTATCAAACATAACACTTCAAATGTACTGTTTATGGGGGTCTACAAAAGAAAATGTATATTTAAAACGGTATACCACTACAGCCTTTGAACTGTCATGCTTAACCATTTGTACTGTTTTTTTCCACAGAATAGAAACCAGATATTGCAGCTTCATAGCGCTACAACACTAAGTAACCACAGCAATAATAATGAACTACATATTCGGTGAGCACTATCCTCGATTTTACTCAATCATAAGTACCATATACAGTTCAATTACATCACTCCTTCATATTACACAAACTACTAGATTACCAACAATTACTGTACACATATTGCTACTATAGTGATTCTGGCCATACACCTACTACATTGCCTATAATTACAATACACCTTTTACTACTGTGGTGGTTTTCCCAGTGCACATATTCTGCGGGCCATGGTGCCCAGAATCTGCCCATTGATCACAACACAATTAACTATATAACAAGTACGTACCATACATCGTCAACTAATAAAACTCACCTGGACCACCCCGCAATCGAAGGCACGTCTGTGAACATGGAAATAGACTGCAGACTGCATTTCCAAACCCTTTTTTCACCTATGAAAACAGCTCCACATTACTAACATTCCACTTCCCTACCATTTCTACACCCTCTTTCTGCCATCAAATAACCCTGAATGTATTTCCAAAGCTGCCCGTTGACGGCGCTGCCTGCAAACTACCATGGTGTCGCAGACGGCAATGACGCCTGCCCAGCCTTTTTCAATCTACAAAAACAGCCTTATACCATCTTTCTTCCACTACCCTACCCTTCCCAGCCCCTCTTTCCACCACCAAATGACCCATAATGTGTTTTCCAGACCATTCCTACACCGTGCTGTCCATGGATGCTGCAGCTGTCCGGGGATCAAACATGGAGTTTTCTTCCAAAAATATGATGCAACTCACGCTCTTCACCATCCAATCAGGCAGTGTGTCAATGTCTGCGGACAACACATCGTCCCCTGAACCAATTGGATACCCGTCCGCAGACCAAATAGGGAATTGAGTCTGCAGACCGAACCCAGATAGCACACTTTTTTTAACCTACTTTTTGGTCATTTAAAAAACAACTACTGGACGGATTTCCACCAAATTTAAATAAGCATGTGTTCGGGACCGAGCCGCCGTTCCTGCCCCAAATTTGGTGAAAATCAGTCCAGCATTTTCGGCTATGGTGGTAAGCATAAATGTGTTTCCATTGCATCTATGGGGAAAACCACACATTTTGGGACCGACCCCCCTATACGTTTAGCCCCCCCTTTGATGAAAGGTTCGATCTGACGGGGTCATATACTGTTTTAGCAAAGTTTCGTGAGGATTTGTTCAGGGGAGGCAAATTTATAAGCCACCGAAAAAGTGTTCTTCCTTTGGGTTGAGCAACATAACCATAACTACAGGGCTGCTACTGGATCCGAGAAAGAGACCACAAATTAAGGGTGGAGGTGTGTGACAGGGATGTAGTTCTGGCCCTGTTAAGGAGAGGAGAGAGCCCCACCACTAACCCCACCTTCTAGTGTCTGAGTGCGAGAAGGACCCCTCCTAATGCCTCCTACCTGATGCAACACCAGTGCTGCAAAGAGGACCCAAAGCTACGACACCTAGAGGTCAAGCCGAAGTGACCAGGAGCCACAGGATCACGGAGCCGGCATTGCAGCTGGAATTCCAGACAGCAGGGAGAAGACAGAGCCACAAGCAGGTGTAGAGAGGTGGTGTCGCTCAAGCCAACCAGACACTGTAATCTCCCATGGGGAGTCACAGGATGCAGTGGCTGGCCTCCCGCCGAATTGTGAGGTGGAGCTAGCATTCAGAGAACTGCTGCGATGCAGCTGCAGTACATAGCTATCAGCTGGTGGCCATGCGGGGATCCAGCTGACAGTGTTGGAGCCCGCTCTGTAAACCCACTATACCACCAGGGATTTATTCAATAAACAAAGGCCTTCATGAAGCCCCTATTAATCACACTAAACCACCGGGGGCGGTATGGAGAAACTGAGGCCTCCATGAGGCCGAGTGTGTAAATATTCACTAGCCTATGTGGCGGGTCAGAAGAAGGATGCAGACACTGTGATGCAATTTCTGCTGGTTTTATTAAACAATAACCAAAAGGCCTAGATTTCCTTATTCCAAATGGGTATTCCCTGCCTATATAAACAACTAAGATTCTCATCAGTCATCAGGATGTTACCAAAAGAAAAAAGTATAAATCTGCTGTCCAAAAACTATTTCTAACTGTCCCTACCACTATTCTAACCAAAAATAAGGACAGAAGAATTTTTCCCTTCTCCTGATTGTCTATTTCGTAGAGTGCTCCTTTGCTTCAAGAATATTGCTAGTAGGCTATTTTTTTTAAAGTAGACTTTGTCACCTTCTCTACAAGTTCTTGCAACTCTTTAATATCTTTAGGTTTTTCTTCTTCTCCCAGTATTGACTTCCAGGAATCCCTTGCAGCTCTCTGTCTTATCTTTTGTCCTAGGCTGATCTGTTTTTTGTATTTGTATATCGGCCAGTGCAACATGCAGGGAAATTAACAGAGTAATTCATAGAATTTCGCACAAAAGTGGCGCACGCGGCTGGCGCACAGTGTGCGTGTGCAAATGTCTGCGCCAGCCGCGTGTGCTAAAATCCATTTCGGCGCACAGCATATTCATGGATTTTAGCATCCAAAACCAGCTGTGGCGCAGAGTCGCGCAGCGACCCTGCAGCAGCGCCAGTTACGCCCCCAAAAACGCCCCTAGCGCAAGGAAAAGCCATCAAAATCCCCAATCAGCACAAAGGGCTGCACTAACCCTGGACCACTTTACAGGGCTACCAAACAGCAAACGCCAAGCGGGGATCGGGTATTACTGGGGTTCGCGTGCAGTTGCACATGCGATAGGCCCTTTGCGAGCGGGGTACGTGAATAGCTGGGTTTCGCGTGGGGTCTCACACGTGATTTGAGCAGGCTACATGTATTTCTGGGGTGCGCGTGAAGTTTCACACGCGATTGGCCCTATGCGAGTGGGGTACGTGGATAACTGGGGTGCGCGTGAAATCTCACACGCGATTTGAGCAGGCTATGTGTATTTTGGGGGTGCGTGAGAAGTTTCACACGCGATTGGCCCTGTGCGAGCGGGGTACGTGGATAACTGGGGTTCGCGGGAAGTTTCACACGCGATTTGAGCAGGCTACGTGTATTTCGGGGGTGCGTGGGAAGTCTCACACGCGATTGGCCCTGTGCGAGTGGGGTACGTGTATTCCTGAGGTGCGTGTGAAGTCTCAGATGCAATTTAAGCAGGCTATGTGTATTTCGGGGGAGCGCAGGAAGTTTCACAAGTGATTGGCCCTGTGCCAGCGGGGTACGTGGATAACTGGGGTTCGCAGGAAGTTTCACACGTGATTTGAGCAGGCTACGTGTATTTCGGGGGTGGGCGGGAAGTTTCACATGCGATTGGCCCTGTGCGAGTGGGGTACGTGGATAACTTGGGTTTGTGTGAAGTCTCACACGCGATTTGAGCAGGCTACATGTATTTCGGGGGTGCGCGGGAAGTCTCACACACCATTGGCCCTGTGCGAGTGGGGTACGTTTATTCCTGGGGTGCGCATGAAGTCTCACACGCGATTTGAGCAGGCTACGTGTATTTCGGGAGTGCGCGGGAAGTTTCACACGCAATTGGCCCTGTGTGAGTGGGGTACGTGGATAACTGGGGTGCGCGTGAAGTATCACACGCGATTTGAGCAGGCTACATGTATTTCGGGGGTGCGCGGGGAGTCCTTCAGGTGAATTGGCAGTGTGGGTCCTCGCAGGTGTTCCCTCTACATCCTCCACAGCCCCTGCATGCAGCCCACACCACAGGGGACTACACTGCACCCCTGGTCATGTCCTGCAGGCAGTCCATCCACCATGGACATGCTCCCCAGCCAAGCCACATGTCAGCTTGCACTACTGATCACCAACTCATGTCCCCCTGCACTCCCACCCCCCAGCAGTCAGGGGCACCTGCCAGGAGGCCCCCACTCATGTCCCCCTGCACCCCCACCCCCCAGCAGTCAGGGGCACCTGCCAGCAGGCCCCCACTCATGTCCCCCTGCAACGCCGCCCCTGAGCAGTCAGGGGTATCTGCCAGCAGGCCCCCACTCATGTCCCGGTGCACCCTCACCCCCCAGCAGTCAGGGGCACCTGCCAGCAGGCCCCCACTCAGGTCCCCCTGCACCCCCAACCCCAGCAGTCAGGGACACCTGCCAGCAGGCCCCCACTCATGTCCACTTGTACCCCCACCCCACAGCAGTCAGGGACACCTGCCAGCATGCCCCCACTCATGTCCCACTCATGTCCCCCCTTACATGAAATAATGATGCACAATCATGGGCCGCTTCTACACCAAAAATACCACATCACGCCACCCCATTCTTGAGATGCAATGATTTCACAATCCACCGCACAATGACATGCCCATCTCAAGACACAAACCAAAAGTCAACTATGTACATCAACACATGTCCATCACACACATACACTGGTTGGCATTGCTTGTGTAAACCCACATTTTCACATGCATCAACCCAATGAGCGAATCCCACACATAGAAATAAAAAATGAAAATGTATTATGTACATAAAATCAAAAATGAAATGAAAGCATACCAAAATATGAAACATGAAATGAAAAGCATGTGAAAAAGATGATTGAATGAAAATGATAACCAATCCAAAAAAATTAGAAAGAAAAACAGTACAAAGTCACCCTCCAACAACGCAAATCCAAAGGAAATATTAAAAATAGATATCCATTCCTTCATGTTCATAATAAAAAATTAAAAAAAAAGAGAAATCAATCCATAGTCCAACTATTTACAATCCATTGCCTGGAAAAAATAAATCCAGTGCTCCATGTCCATAATGCAAAAAAAAATCAAATGAATACATGATGAAACTATATACAATCCATTGTCCAAGGATGTAAAGGGTCCATGATCCCAACCAAACAAATGAAACATACCTAACAAACTACCTAAAAATATAAAAATATACAAAGTTGTGTGGCATTGTCCATTGACCACAAATAAAAGGAAAATGAAACGGAAACCTAACTCTAAAAACTATTTACAATGGCAGCGGGCTAGTTTGACGGCTCACTTTTGGATGTCCCGGGCCAGGGCATCATCGAACTACTGCTCAATGTCCTGGAGGCAAACCTCTTCCATGGCCCCAAGGGTTCGCAGGGACGACAACATGTTCTCCTCCAACTCCATGCGAATTGCCTCGAGGCACTCGGCCCGCCTCAGGGCCCTCCGCATGGAGTTCACCGCCCTGACCATTGTGAGCCGTGCCTCTTCTGCCCGTTGCCGCTCCGCATCTATAGCATGGCCTAACCACTGCCACATGGAAGACACTTCCAGTCCTGGGTCCTCCTGCCCTCTGGCCGATGCCTGCCCCTCCGATGTCGAACGACCCGAGCCATGATGGCTCCCACCTTGTTGCTGCTGCTGCTGTGCCCTGGCTCTTGCTGCCTGCACATCCTCCTCCGGCTGGGGTGCAGTTGTTGAGGTGGCCACCCCTTCTGGACATCCGACTCCCGACTGTGGCAGGGATGTGTCCTCCACCAGCCTGGCCGCAGGGTCAGAGGCAGCTCCACAGGGTACCCAGGTGAAACATGGGTAGGAAGATGGCATGGAGGACGACTGGCGCGTAGGGGGTTCAGGTGAGGAAGGGGTCGCAAGGAGGTCCAGCACACGGAGGAATCCAGCACTGGTGACCCGTCCCAGCAGGTCAACGCGGTCAAAGAGGCACCCGAGATGACGTGCAGTCTCTTCTTGACGCAAAACTATCCCAGCCAGGACAGGCTCAACATGGTCCCGGATAGCCACGTCCGCAGGGAGAGGAAGGCCAGTTGTTGTGCGCTCATCCCCTCCCTGAAAACAGGTCTGGACGTAGGCATCCCTGCTGGTGCGAGATGATGCAGTGACAGGATCAGGGACAGGATTGTACACAGGCACCTCTGCGGTGGCCTGTGCTGCCTCCTGTCCCTGCCCCTGCACTGCACCACTAGCACCAGTGGGATCCCCCCCAGACCCTGTGTGTGGCCCTTCCACGGCCTCCTCCTCCACCAAACCCCCCACCAACCTGGATGACTCCATGCCTTCTTCCTCTGTCGGACCCTGTGGGGTCTTAGCTGTCCCTTCTGCTGCCGAGGAGTCCGCCTCCAACCTCTGCCTCTTGGACCTACCCTCAGCAGCTGCGGCCTGGGATGCGGCACCAGACTCCTCACTCCCAGACGAGATGACAATCTGGGAGGGGAGCCGGGCCTTGCGTCTCTGGCTGGCGGGACAATCCCTGCCGCTGTGCTCCACAGCACCCTCCCTGCCCTCTTCTTCAGTAGACGCTGCGGACAGGGAGAGATAGAACACAGTCATCAGGGCACTGTACAATGGACTGATACACACATGACAGTTGCACATGAGTGGCAATGTTGAACTTCAGACACAGCATCACACTCCACGACACACATGTCATTTTAACTCACACACATGTGCATTTCAAAAGCAATATTGCACCAGGCAGCACCATCCATACACATACAACAGCATGAACAGCCAAAGGTGAGCCTGACATCCCATGAAACACAAGGAGTGCACTAGACATGCACACACACCACCACACTTACATGCATGTCTACATCTCCTCCAACTGTTGCAGTGATGAGATCGCCATACATGTCACATCTGCCATTCATCCTTCTACATATCAGTGTCACGTGCATCCATGATGCATCACAGTTGCGCACTTGTCAAATACACATCCATGCACATGTACACAGTGCAGATACATGCATTATGAACCACCATCCATGCCACAACCATGTCAATGTACATACAGATAAATTCAAGCCTGTGTGCTCCCACACCTGCATTTGCCCAGCATGCTTACCAACACATACACCATCAATGTGTCTCACAACTGAGAGGACTCACATGTGGCAGCCACACGCCCATGTCCATACACATCCCTACATGTCCCTACAAAAACACATGTGCAACCTGCACACTACTGGCACACCACGACACGCACAGTGTACTATCACCATGCATGTACACTTACCGCTCAACTCCAGATGGGTCTGCCCTATCAAGGATCTGGACATAGAGCGCTGGGCATATGCGTTCCAGGACCCTCATTTGATGGTTCGACAGCTGGCCCCGGTGCCCCTTGGCATCCGCTGCCTTAGTTAGGCGCCGGGCCTTGTTGAGGGCCCTGGACCTGAAGTCCTCCCAGCGCTTCTTGACATGTTGTAAGTCGCGGACTGCCACCCCCTCCGCATTGATGGCAGTCACGATGTCCATCCAGATCCTGGTTCATCCTTCATTGTCGGCGCGCAAACTTCCAAAGAGGGCATCATACTGCCCCAGGACTTGCACCACCAGGACACCAACTTCGGTGGCAGTGAAGCTGGTGGCCCTCTGCCTCTCTGGCTGGGGGTTGCCAGTGCTGCCAGATGGTGTTGTGCTGGACACGGCAACCCCATAGGCAGGAGTGGGTGGGCAACTGGGTCCTGGGGCTGGGCTGTGGAGCGTTGGAATCCCAGTCGGGAGTCTTTGGTCCCAACAGGGGTGGTCACAGCAACAGCACCCCTGGCTGACATGCAGGCAGCAAATAGCAGGGCACTTGGGCAGCAGGCAGTCAGGCAGCAGCAGATGGCAGGTGGGAGCGTGCTTGGGGCTCTGGGGGGCCGTAATTCGGCCTTCTGGGCAGGAGCATGGTCTTCCGTGTGTTTTCGCGTGGACAGCTTGATACGGAGTGATTTGGCACGTGAAAAAATTGCACGTCAGCGTGTAATTCGAGGAAAGGGCCTTAGCGCGTAAGCGCATCAGCACACATACGCTGATGCGATTTCATTGGACCAAAGGCCCTTAGCGCCTAAGCGCGTAAGTTACATTACACGCACGGGCGTTTCCCTCATAGCACGTGATGACAGAGCACACGTGGAAAAACTGCACGTCCAAGTGTCATCGCGTGTAATTGGAGGAAAGGGCCCGCGTACACGCGTATCTGACGTATATGTGTGGGCCAGTTTAAAATCTACGTGTAGGATGTCATTTCCTTGTACGTGCTTTTCGTGGAGAGCGAGTGGGTGAAATCTGTACTTCTTGTCGGTTCACACGTGATTACTTCACAGCGTTTCTAGTTCGTACTCCCTGTTACCTCTGACAGCTCATTTCTGATTTTTGGTTGGGCCTGTTTCATCAAACAGAGTTCACTTCTCCTTTTGTCCTGTCTCCTCAGACAGCGTACAATTCTTCTTTTGGCGGGGGTGTTGCCAACGCGCACACATGCGTATTTTTCACGTTATTTTTCCAGGCAGATGGTGAGTTCCGCACGTACTTAGCAACTGTGCTTGCCCCATGTGTCGCGTACCACTTCAGAGGTCATTGTAGGCTGCGTGTATTATGCATACGCTTATTTTTGTGTTTCTGGGTTCCACAGCGTAGCGCGGGTTCATTTTTCCATGCATGTGGTTTACGAGGGGTTGCGCGCATGTTATTTTTTGTTATTGGGCTGCCTGTGCGTTGCGTGACCCGTCATCTTCCCCCAGGGGTCACAGACAGCCTTGTTAGAGCACTAGGGTACGAATTCCATCTATTACCCTACCCCTTTGACACCCAATTGCCAAGGACAATAGTTTACTGCTCCTCCCATATGCACAACAACATCAGTGCCATGGTTGGGAGGCGACCAAGCGGTAAGGGAGGCAAAGGTGGCTGACCCTCAAAAGGTGGATGTGGTGGGTGCGGTAGGGGACGTGGCCGGGACTTGCAGGGTGCCCCTATACCCCCATGTGTGGAGGACCAATCAGGGACACCCATGACCCCCCCCCATGGTTGGGGGAAACGTGGCTGAGACCATCCCAGCTCAGACCTTGTTGGACCAGCCCATTGTGGCACCTGACCTGGCACAGGATGACTCCCAGGCTGACTTCCAGGTCAGCAAGTCTAGGCCACGTGTGGCGGTGCAAGTTGTTGTCACCAAGCCACGTGGATCTGGGGCATCTATGTCATCTGCTGCCCCAAGTATGCAGGGTGGGGAGGCTGCAGGGGCAGCTGCAGCTCCATCCGCCCCAGCTGTGACTCTCCCAGCCAGGACATTGTCGGTCCAGGTCCATGAAAGTGACGTTCCCCCTGCCAACAACACCTTGCAACCAATGTCTGCACCAAGACCTATGGTCATTGTGCATTCCCACACTCCTACTACCCAGTCCACCGGTGCTTCTGCCCCTACTGACCAGAGCGGCGTAAGCCACTTGGCTCTGCTCCACCTTCCAAAAGGAGGAAGAAGGGTGCTCTGGCACGACAGGCTCAGATCCCAGACACGGCTACACACTCCGGCACGTCAAGGAAGCCTAGCTTTAATGACCTGGAACTTGATGCACTTGTGGCCTATGTGTCGGCACATAGGCGCAAAATGGTGGTGACTGCAGGCTGCAAGACCACAACTGGTCAATGTCGGGCACACTGCAGACCATCGCAGACCGCATAAGTGCCCTTGCATTTGTGAGGCGCACAGCTGATGATTGCTACAAGCGGTGGAACGACCTGAAACGCAGAGCAAAGAACAAGCTGGCCTCAAATCATGCCGCTACTCTGGTGACTAGCGGTGGGTCTCCACAAGAGGACAACAAACTTACTGAACATGAGTCTGTTGCTGGGACTTTCGTCACAGAGGAACAGATCTGAGGTGTGGGAGAACTACCCGATTATGACGCATTGTCCGGTGAGTGCCCATGCGTGTGTGTGTAATGCATGTGTATGTTGTTTGGGTGACGGGTTCTGATTGAGTGCCAGGTGAGGGTGTGTGTGCCTGAGTGGTATGGGTCACCCATGTGCTTCATCCAAAACATTCAGCGGCCTTGGATTTGGGTGTGACAGTATCATGTCATGATGCCTACCCCCGGGCATCCGGATCGAGTCCATCAGCCTCGGGAGCAGGCATCCAGATATTCATTAAAACCCCAACAGCCCCGGCTGGGAGCTGTTTGGATTCAGTCCTGGCGCCTTAGGTGCCAGGCTCATCAGAGAAATCAATCTTGGCGCCATAGGCACCAGGCTCATAGACTTTACTTACCTTATGCAGACCATGCTGCAAATGAGTCCAAGCCAACGTGAGGCCTGGATGGGACTATTTTATTACAGGGACTATTTTTCACTCTGGTGTGGTTCTGGGGAACTTCTTACCTGGGACTACTTTGCAGGCTATTTAAACCACGCCCGAACAGCAGCTCATGCTTCGTGTTATTCTGCATCCAGCAGCGTAACGCTCACCATGTCTGCAAGTCAGCATCCAGTCTTCGGCCACGCCCGCCTCGAATCCGGAGCTCCTAGACAAAAGGAAAAGAAAGGAGAAGAGGTTAGATCACGGACATTATTTGATTCCTTACCTGATGCCGGACCCAGCACATCTCCGAGCCTGGAAAGGACATTATTTCAGCACGCGTCGCTTCGCCAGCAGCAGCGCCGCGTTATTCTCACCAGTCCACCGCATCTTTCAACTCGGCGCTGCCTCCATCATTTTCTTCGTCGAAATCCAGCACCTGGGGGGAAAACAAAAGGAATAACAAGGTGAGCCGAGAAAACCGACAAAGACAATCTCTTTGCCACCATAGGCTTTACCACCGGAGGTATTATCCTTCAATTCGCTGCATCTTTCTATGCCGCACCTATAAAGGGAGAGAAAACAGCAAGTTAAACTCATGCAACTTTTACCGGACAGTGTTTGGTAATACAGACTCTTACCTGAACGCCATCAGCTGCCTCCAGGCAATATTCTTTTGGACCCGGCTGCAACCTAACGAGGGAATGGAATAAGAGTGAACATCGGAACATATTGAACTCTTTGAACTTTATAGACACTGGAGTCAATATTCCTCCGGAACTCCTGCAGTACCTTCAAACCAGTGAAGAAACTGGTATCTACGCGCCCCTGCATGGCATGCAGGATGGAGAGCTCATCATTTAAAAACATAAGGTGAGGTTACCAAGAGGGGATATCGGAGGTGATTAGTGGGGAGAACGAGAACAGTTGGGGGGGCATCACTAAAGTCCACGGGTGGCTAAATCCCTTTCTCCACTTGCAGGAGAATACTTCTACGAGTCCAGCAGACAAGATTAGTCTGGCCAGTCCAGCCTGTCATCTCTTCACTACGCATCACGTTGGTGGAGACCACAGCTGTCCGGGTCCGATCGACACCCAGGTGGGAACCAGGTGAGCGTAACACATTACCGCAGTTGCCCTTGAAGTGGCATCTTGCAACAACATTGTTTATATTTTTCAGTGTTCGTTCAGGCTGATTGTTTCAATTCTCCCACTTTTGTGACGCATTCCTCAGCCCTATTGTCACATATGTGACATGCTTCTGTCACTGAAGAACCCCACATTGGCTCACATGTGTTACCTTGTTAGTTGAATGATTTGACAATTCAGGCTGAATGAGCATTGGCCTGATCACATGAAGTTTCTGGGCCTGTTTGAATGTGGAACATGATAGTTGTTTCCTGTCATGTTGAAGTGCACACCCATTGATGTGTACATCAGCCTGCAATCACTGTATTCTTGTACACTGGATGTGTTGCAGTGTGTGGCACATGCGTATTTTGTCACACTATGTAGCATTTTTCATCTCTTCATGTCCAGCTCACATGGATGGCTGACAGTACTCATTCACTGACATATGGATGCACTTGTGGAATGTACCATGGCTATGGTACATGCCATCTGTGTGATGGCATGTGTCATGTATGTGTATAGGACATGCCACTCACTGGCCAATGTGTGATGGCAGTGCTACCCAGCATGCAGCAAATGTGTTGCTTTTCCATCTTGGTGTCATCAGTGTTTGCCTTTTGCCTCCCCTTCCAACTCAGTGACAGTGCATGCATGGGAGGGTTATAGTCATGTGGGACATGTGTAAATCATGTACTGGTTCTGTAGCTTGTCAGGCCTATTTGTGTGCTATGGTGCTAATGCCTGTTTCCATTTTTTGTCTTTCATGTTTTTGCAGGGGATGGCGCACTTGATGCTGTTGAGGTTGAGGAGATGGTGCAGACCCAGGAGGAATCTTAGGCACGACCGGGCACCAGTGGGGGACGTGGTGTGGTGGTGGGCGAGAACCCAATCTTGCTGCAGACGATTCTGTCCAGGGGTTTCTCTGGGTGCACCTCCCCAGATCTCTATTCAGGCGCGGATTCGGATGATGAGACCTATATGGCGTTGCAGGTAAGTGTTTCTGGCAGGGATTCTGTTCTGTCCAACCCACCTGCACCAGGGGTAGAACCCTCAATGGGGATGTCAGTGTTGGCAGCTACGCCTTTAGTGGTTACGGATGCAGGGTCACACTCCGCGACATCTGATCCTGTTCCTGGGCCAGCAGATCAGAGGTGGAATGCAGTCCTGCAGCCTCAGGCAGTGCCGGCACAGCAAGGCGCAGATCGCCTTGCCCCAGACAGGTGTGGTGCCCGCCGACGTGGTGGCCGTACGCCACCTGGCAATACCACATGGGAACAATCCATGTACGGTATGGCAACCCAACAGGCAGCATCAGTTGAGATGATGGCTCAAGCAATGGAAAGGGTGGCCACTTCCATTGTCCCCCCTGAAAGGCAGATGGAGCAACTACAGCAGGCAACAGACTCCATTTGCCAATCACACAGGGAAGACATGTTGGCATCCAACAGGGACCGCCGGGCGGCACTGGAGACTCTATGCCAATAAATATCAATAGAGTCCCAGGCCCACAGGGAAGCCCTGAGGGTAGAACTCCATCACCTCAGGGAGACTCTTGTTGACCTTTAGGCTTCCACTAACTTGATGACAGAACAGCAGCTGGAGCGACTCACACGTTCACTCTCAGCTGAGATGCAGGCAACTCAGGAGGAGATCCGGGCATCATGTCAGGTGCTGCATGGGGATCTCCGCACTATAATCCTCCAGAACCAGACCTTCCACACCCGCATGCTTGCTGCCATGGAGGACCATACCAGGGCCTTGCGTGGGCTGCCTCCCATAGCACCACCACCTCCTGATGCAGCAGCAGAGGGTGATGAGAGCAACAGCAGAAGTTCTCCCACATTGTCATAGCCGTGCAGGCCATGAGCCCATGGAGGTGTTTTTTTTTTCCCAACATCCACACAGGTGGCTGTTGGTGCGCACCCTGTCTTCGGACCTCTTGGTTGCCCCACCCAGCCCCCACATGGCCATTTTTTATTTTTTATTTTTTTTTACAGTGTGTTGCCTTGTGTGGCTCCCGTGGGCATCCACTGTATTCCGGCTGGGCACATGCAGGCTTGTCCTGAGTTTGGGTTAAATGCTTGGGTTCCTGACACACACACCCCTCCTGCTTCCCGTTTCCATGGGCTTGCAAAGGGTGTGACCAAGTGACAGTGAATTACACAGTGACGTTGGGCTCCCATGAGCTGTGTGGGCAGTCTGTAGTCAATACTGTGTAGACATTCCTTGTGGATATTGTTGTTGTTTTGTACAAAGCATGGTGTATTTATGGGTGCCTCTGCTTCCATGTCTCCTTCACAATGTGCAGGTTCATTCCTCATGTCTTCACAAGGCTGTCTACTTTGGAGATGGAGTTCATGTTGTATGCAGTACACTGACAAATTTGGAAGGCTGCAAGACTACAGTTGGAAGGGGTCGATGTGGTGGCATATTCAGGTTGTAAGAATACGACTACTTTAACTTAGTACTGTCATGTTTTTGTTATGTTTGAGCTTGTGTAGCTGCATTGTATTGTTGGTAAGTATTTGGTCATGTGTGTTGTTAGTTCAACATTACTGGGAGCATATTGTGTGTGGCCAGTTTCCATTAGGGACACTGTACTTTGTGACACTTGTGCCAGGTTTTGGGGATTGCTTTGTTTGCTCTCACATAGCATGACATGCCATGGTGTGTTGGGTGGCGGTGCTGGAGAGGGGTTGGGTGACATGGCACTGTTCTCATGTTGTATTTTGCAAGAGGGTAATGAATTTAGCAGCATATAAGTGTGTCTTTTGATGACACAGCATTGGTGGTGTTTGTGTAGGTAGGGATGCACACATTGTGATACTTCGAGGTGACTAATCTCAGGCTGGTATGTTTGTGACAGTTGACTGTCCCTTATGTCATCATCATTGATTGTCAGCTGGTATGTGCCAGGGCTGTGTGCACTCCACAGGGGTGTGATTTTAGGTGAAGTAATTAGCCACCAGCTGCGTTCGGGCTGCCTCACCCCGTGCCCTTTCCCCTCCCAGGCGCAGTGGGCATGCATGTGGTTGGGGATGTGAGGGCACCACCATGTCCACGGCCAGGCCCCAGCATGTTGCAACGTTGTGCAGGACACATGCTGCCACTATGATCCTGCACACTACTGGGGGAGCGTATAACAGCTGCCCGCCAGAACGGTCAAGGGAGCGGAAGCGTGACTTGAGCACTCCGAATGTGCGCTCCACTATGCCCTGGGTTGCAATGTGGGCTGTGTTGTATCTTACCTCGGGTGGCATGGTGGGGTTCCGAATTGGCGTCATCATGTGGGTGCTCTGAGGGTAGACACTGTCCCCTGGGGAGGTGGTGATGGGTATCATTAGTGGGGTTGTGACATTACTCAGTATCTGACATGCATGCATATGCTATGGCATTTATACTCACCGAGCAGCCATGTATCGCCATGCCGCCCAGCTTCTAGGTCCCGGTTTAGGGTTGACATTATGTAAATGAAACTGTCGTGGGTGGACCCTGGATAGTTGGCATATACTGAGGTGATGATTCCCTTGGCATCACATACTACCTGCACGTTGATGGAATGCCAGTGCTTGCGGTTTCTGTAGATGTGCTCTGATGCCCTGGGGGGACGTAGAGCCACATGGGTGCAATCAATGGCACCTAGGACTTTGGGGAATTGTGCCACCCCGTAGAAATCCTGGCTGACAGCCTGCCTTTCTGCAGGTGTCCTGGGCAGCTATATGTGCCTGCGGACTGATGGGCGTGCAGTCATGATGACCAAAACCTGGTGTCGGCAGCGTGACTGAGTGGCCTGTGACACACCCCCCCTATAGCACTTGTGCGCTGAAATGTTCCAGTGGCCAAGAAGTGCAGTACATTGAGGACCTTCTCCAGGGGGCTGAGTGCTTGGGAGCAGAGGGTGGGTGATGTGAGGTCATCCTCCCACTCACTGACCAGGTCGAGTATTATGTGAGGTGGAAACCTGTACCTCCCATACACCTGGTCATCAGGCATCCCAAAAAGGCTGGTTCTGGGTGTGAAATTCTGGGCCTGACTATCCTCCTACTTCTCCTGCCGTATCCCACGACCACTGCTGCTAGGAACGTTATATATTCATCCTGCCATCTGAGCTTGTTTGTTGTTTGCGCGCACTTTTATGCTGCGTGGGTCCACGTAGCCTGCTTCCTGCTGGCGTACGTGTTTCCGGATTAGCGCGTCTTTTTTTGCGCACGAGTTACCCCCTTTCGATTCTAAGAATATGTCTTTTGAACGTGCGTGTGGGCGTTCCGCATATTTGCCTCCTGTACTTCCCCCGTGACGCCCACATTTTCATGCGTTGTTCCCCATTCCGCGTGTCATGCCCCCTGTTATGCCTACTTTAGTTGTGTGCGCGGCGCTATGTGCGATTTTGCTGTGCACGTAGCGCACGCTGTTTGGAGACGTGTGCGCCAGGGTGCGCCACACAGAATTTAAGCGCACATCCTGGGATTTACACACGCACGGACTTCCATGAATCGATGTGCGTGGGTTTTGCTGCGATTTTCGCTCTTTCACTGCTATTCGCACGCTTTCGCACGTTTGCGCCGAAATTTTCAGCGCACATTAATTCCATGAATCGGCCTGTAAAAGTCTCGAGAGGATCGCCCAGGGGCAACCCGCTCGTCTTGGAAACAAGAGGATGCGGTGCAACACAGGTTCGATCCCCTAGTTCCTGCTTAGAAACCTCTGGGTATTAAGTGTGTTATAAATAACCAATTATAATAAATAAATAAAATAAAATAAGCGTTTTGCTTGGAGAGTGGGAAATATAGCAATTGAGGGAGTTGAACCAATATGTTATCTAGGCCTGACTGTCTCTGCAAAATAAAATCAGGAATATCTCAGTGCACGAATGGATGTTAAAACATGCTCATGTATTTCACTATAGATGGCCATCACATCCCAACTAGGTGCGTTTACTCTAACACCGTTAATTGAGTTTTATAAAGCCAAAGTATCACCAATTATTTTGAATGGCTGCAAACCGAACATTCTTTAATGTTGTTGAGTCTAGGATTTTGAAGCGAGCTCTGGGCCTTCTAATCTCAGTTCCAGTCAGTGTCATCAGACTGGAACTGGGATTGACCCCCTGGTGGGCACAGTAAACCAGGAGGACTCTTTCTTTGATTGAAAACCTGGATCAGGCAGGTACATTTGTCTTGGGTTTTTTTATGTAAGGGCGCTCATGTCGACAGGCTCAAATTTTTATTTAAAGAAGTGTCAGAGTCGATGCAATAGGATGAGGGAGGCTGTGGACCTGAAGGGTACAGAATGATTGGGAGTGGTGAGGAGGAGGATTTTATGTTGGGATAGAGCTATGAGCCTGCAAGATTTGGGCATCTGAGGTTCTATGCTGGAAGGATCCCTTCTTTCTGCCCATTTGTAAGCCAAGGTGGTATTTGGTTAAGATTCCATCATCAAAATGTAGATACTGGTAACTAAGGTTTAGATTGCGGTGTCTCCCCACTCTTGAGTTTATAGGACCTAAAGCTGGTATTCTGGTGGAAATGACAACATGTAGAATGTGTGGCACTGGCGTAGTAGACAATCTACTCCACCTTCGGATGCATTGTCCATCTTTGTAGAATTGAGAATTAAAATATTTGTGAGGTCTGTCATTCAACTTCACAGATCCTATCTCAGGGATTATGGAACAGGCTCATGCCGAGTCAGCACATTTCATTTATTCTTGCTTTGTTGAGGATGCTAATGATTATTTTTGCCAAGCTTATGAAGTTATCAGAACAAGGTATTTAGTATCTGGCTGATATGGATGAATTCTAAAGGGGGATCTTTCTGGTATGTTGTATTTTAGTTGTAAAACGCGAAGGTGTCTCTGTTTTTGTGAGATTTGCTTTGTATTGTGATTTTATTTGTGATTTGATATATGTATTATATGAATAATGTGTACATGTACTATTTGTACAGGAAAACACAAATAAATTAATACAAAAATATTTGTATAACATATACTTTCTTATGGGGTATATACTTTCTTAACTCTTACTGTTCTCCCTCTCCTGGGGTGATTGGGTGTGTGTCTCTGTCTTTGCTATGACAGGCTTAACTTGTGTTTACTTCAAATAATTCTCTTTGCTATATTAGAGAAGGTTCTCTTTCTGATTCCCTCTGTTCTTCAAGCTTTAAAGTGCCTAGTATTTTCCCTTCTTCCCAGAGTGCTTGTACCTCAATTTCAATGGTGTCCATTTTAAGCTCAAAGAATATGCTCTTTCTCTTAAAGGCGTAATCATGTTTCCCTTTCCCTCATTTGGACTACTCTCTCTTTCTCTCATTTGGAGTACTCTCTCTGTCTCTCATTTGGAGTACTCTCTCTTTCTCTCATTTGGAGTACTCTCTTTTTCTCGCATTAGGAGTACTCTCTCTTTCTCTCATTTGGAGTACTCTCTGTGTCTCTCATTTGCAGTACTCTCTCTGTCTCTCATTTGGAGTACTCTCTTTTTCTCACATTAGGAGTACTCTCTCTTTCTCTCATTTGCAGTACTCTCTCTTTCTCTCATTTGGAGTACTCTCTCTTTCTCTCATTAGGAGTACTCTCTCTTTCTCTCATTTGGAGTACTCTCTTTTTCTCGCATTAGGAGTACTCTCTCTTTCTCTCATTTGGAGTACTCTCTCTTTCTCTCAATTTGAGTATTCTCTCTGTCTCTCATTTGGAGTACTCTCTTTTTCTCGCATTAGGAGTACTCTCTCTTTCTCTCATTTGGAGTACTCTCTGTGTCTCTCATTTGCAGTACTCTCTCTTTCTCTCATTTGGAGTACTCTCTCTGTCTCTCATTTGGAGTACTCTCTCTTTCTCTCGTTTCAAGTACTCTCTCTTTCTCTCATTAGGAGTACTCTCTCTTTCTCTCATTTGGAGTACTCTCTCTGTCTCTCATTTGGAGTACTCTCTTTTTCTCGCATTAGGAGTACTCTCTCTTTCTCTCATTTGGAGTACTCTCTGTGTCTCTCATTTGGAGTACTCTCTCTTTCTCTCGCTTCGAGTACTCTCTCTTTCTCTCATTAGGAGTACTCTCTCTTTCTCTCATTTTGAGTACTCTCTCTGTCTCTCATTTGGAGTACTCTCTTTTTCTCGCATTAGGAGTACTCTCTCTTTCTCTCATTTGGAGTACTCTCCGTGTCTCTCATTTGCAGTACTCTCTCTTTCTCTCATTTGGAGTACTCTCTCTGTCTCTCATTTGGAGTACTCTCTCTTTCTCTCGTTTCGAGTACTCTCTCTTTCTCTCATTAGGAGTACTCTCTCTTTCTCTCATTTGGAGTACTCTCTCTGTCTCTCATTTGGAGTACTCTCCTTTTCTTGCATTAGGAGTACTCTCTCTCTCTCATTTGGAGTACTCTCTGTGTCTCTCATTTGCAGTACTCTCTCTTTCTCTCATTTGGAGTACTCTCTCTTTCTCTCATTTGGAGTACTCTCTCTGTCTCTCATTTGGAGTACTCTCTCTTTCTCTCGTTTCGAGTACTCTCTCTTTCTCTCATTAGGAGTACTCTCTCTTTCTCTCATTTGGAGTACTCTCTCTGTCTCTCATTTGGAGTACTCTCTTTTTCTCGCATTAGGAGTGCTCTCTCTTTCTCTCATTTGGAGTACTCTCTGTGTCTCTCATTGGCAGTACTCTCTCTTTCTCTCATTTGGAGTACTCTCTCTTTCTCTCATTTGGAGTACTCTCTCTGTCTCTCATTTGGAATACTCTCTTTTTCTCGCATTAGGAGTACTCTCTCTTTCTCTCAATTGGGAGTACTCTCTGTGTCTCTTATTTGCAGTACTCTCTCTTTCTCTCATTTGGAGTACTCTCTGTGTCTCTCATTTGCAGTACTCTCTCTTTCTCTCATTTGGAGTAATCTCTCTGTCGCTCATTTGGAGTACTCTCTCTTTCTCTCATTTGGAGTACTCTCTCTGTCTCGCATTAGGAGTACTCTCTCTGTCTCTCATTTGGAGTACTCTCTCTTTCTCTCGTTTGGAGTACTCTCTCTGTCTCTCATTTGGAGTACTCTCTCTTTCTCTCGTTTGGAGTACTCTCTCTTTCTCTCATTAGGAGTACTCTCTCTTTCTCTCATTTGGAGTACACTCTCTGTCTCTCATTTGGAGTACTCTCTCTTTCTCGCATTACGAGTACTCTCTCTTTATCTCATTTGGAGTACTCTCTGTGTCTCTCATTTGGAGTACTCTCTCTTTCTCTCATTTGGAGTACTCTCTCTTTCTCTCATTTGGAGTACCCTCTCGTTCTCGTGTTTGTTCCACTCTTCACTTCTTAACATATAAAATGTTTCCCCTCTTCCGAGGGTGCTTGTGTCGTAGACTGAATATTACAGTTCCTCTTCATTGACTTCACATTCCAGTTTCCGTCAAGTTCACTGGGATGAGCTTCACCTGGTTTGTAATGATCCCCCGGCACATCAGGGGAGAAGAGTACAACAGGAGTATGAAAGCTATTCGAGAGAGGGGTTTGTGGAGTATATGTGGGTGGAAGTAAGGAGTGAGTAGAGTAGGAGTAGAGTAGCGGAGTGGTGGTGGGAGGTTGCTGTGGTAGGCAGTGGTAGTGGTGGTAGCGGAGGATGGTATTGAGACTAGAGGGAGAGAGGGAGCAGCAGTAGATGGGCAGTAGTAATAGTAAAAGGGGTATTAGCGGTGGTAGAGAGGTGCTAGTGGTGGGAAGTAGTATTGGAGTAGGAATAGGAAGGTAGTAGAAATAGCTGAGGAGTGGTAGAGGGAAGGAGGCAGTAGCGGAGGAAGGAGTTGAGTGGTAGTTGGAGAAGGTGTGATGGGATGTAGTATTGGAGTAGTAGTAGGAAGGTAGTAGGAATAGCTGAGGAGTCGTGGATGGAATGTGATAGTAGGAGTGGTAGAGAGGTGCTAGTGGTGGGAAGTAGTATTGGGGTAGGAGTAGGAAGGTAGTATGAATAGCTGAGGAACGGTAGAGGGAAGGAGGAAGTAGCTGAGGAAGTAGTAGACTGGTAGATGGAGAAGGAGTGGTTGGTGAGCAGTGATAAAGGGAAGGAGGTAGTAATGGAGGAAGTAGTTGAGTGTTAGTTGGAGAAGCACAGGTCGGAGGTAGAGGAGTAGGAAGAGTGGTAACTGAGTGGAATTGCCATGTGGCAAGGGTGCAAAGCCATGGATTTTTTTGATTGTTATTGAATAATTATTTTATTTTGGCATTTCTAACGTGCCTGATACTTAGGGAGGGTCCGAGCAGAGTCTGCGTCTGGGCGCAGGTGATTAGTCAGAGGGATAGTGGTCATGGGCTGCACTGATTTTAGACTTAGTACCTATTTATTAGATGCTTAAGTCTCTGCAAGGGTAATCTGCTGATAATTTCTATTTATTTAGTTTACATATAAACATATCTATTGTGACTGGGCCAGCATTGTGGCCCTGTCAAGAGGGAGGGGGTAGCCACCACAACTCCCCTCAGGAGCCCGGAAGTAGGCAGACCCCTCCTCACCCCTCCTTACCGGCAACTACGGTGGCCTCCAGGCAGCAAAGGACACAAGAACGCAGCAAAGCAACTTTCCCAGCAGACGCCGGAGACATGCAACCAAGCTGGCATCTCTATCACAGGGATGGCGAGAACGGCACACCACGAGTAGAGGACGTGAAAAGGGATGCACACCACCTAAGGGGGCAGGCTCCAGCTGTCCTTTCAGGACCACCACTAACCCTCCAGGGATTTTCATTTCATAAAATGAGGGGTCCATGGAGGCCTTACCCACTATGCTTCCAGGGATGTTATTATTTTTATTTTTGTTCAAAGGTCCTGTGACCTTCAATTTTCCAGCGTCCCAGGTCCCCCGTAAGGTCCATGTGGGAAAAGCGCAGGGCTTACTCGCCCTTTAAAGCCCTATCATGACTTTCCACTGTCACCCGCCTTGGAGGCAAGTAAGTGATTGGACAGGGTAAGTAGCCAATGCTTGAGGCGGTGGGGTATATAAGGAGGTGTGTGTGAGTGTGTAGGTGTGGGTTAGTTGGGTGAAGACAGGAGGTGGTGGAGGATGTCTGAGAGACCAGTGGAGGCTGGAACGTTTGGAGTGCAGAGGCTATTGTTAAGGAGGGAGTCTGTGGAGTGTCTGTGTGAGAGAGGAGAGTGTGAGAGTTAGAGGTAGAGTAGGAGTAGTGATGGAGTGGAGCAATCATAGGGGCAGAGGGAGTAGTAGTAGTTGGGAGTAAAGGTAGACGGTGGAGTGAGTAGCAAGGGAGGAATATACGTGGTAGAGTGGTAGTCGGCAGTGGAAGCGGTCTGCAGGGCACAATATCCCTGAGTGTCTTGGAGCAATAAGGGTAGTAGAGAGGCAGTGATAGTAGCAGAATAGGAACGGTGGTGGAGAGAGAGGGGGAAGAGCGACAGTGAGTGGAAGAATGTGAGTAGCTATTGGCTTTGAGTGACATAGAAATTATAACGAGAGGAATGACCAGAGGCAGAGAGTAGAATGAGAGGAACGAGAGAAAGGAAACTACAGAGGGAGAGGGACAATTGGAAGTACAAGCAGTAGTAAAGAATAGGAGTGGGAAAGGAAGTAAGATCGAAGGGTGAAGGTGGAAAGGCAGAGTGAGAAATTGGAGGAACAATGACGTAGTGAGAGGAGAACAGATGTTGGTATCAGTACAGCAAAGGGTCAGGCCTGAGAGATTGTGAAAGAAGTGTGTGTGACGCAGGGCATAAGAAGGCACCATTCCATATTCCTGGAGACTAACCAACTATAGGAGAGGGAAAGTTAGAAGTTCCCTCGGGAGTCAGGTAGCCATTGACTTAGGGAAATCTCCTCTAGTGGAAGTCAGAAGAACAGATAGGGGTTTACCAGTCGGTAGTTTTCTAACAACCCAGTAGGACATCTGGGGCTGGGAGGTGGGACCAGGCCCGGGGAAAGACCAGAGTGGAAAGGGCCGGCACCAGCGCCAATATTCCCATCCTATAACGCCCTGAAAAACCAGAAGAGATAAACAGCCATTTTGACAATTAAGTTCAATAAACACCCTTGGACTTTTCCAAATGGTCAGCGTTGTTATTCAGGGGCGAACCAACCATCACACAATATCTACAGGGGGTAACAATGCTCTTTTGATCACAAGCGAGCGTACAATAGATTAGAAATCCATTTGACAGGAAGCAATGCGCTTCTTAAAATAGTGTGAGTTTTAGGGACATTCTGAGCCAGTTGTGGGGGTGAGTAAATGCAACAGTCACCAGGGAAAATACATGGGTGGACATACAGAGATTAAGGACAACCAACATTAGACATTGTTAAGTTCAGATAGGCTGCACAGCCAACTGTGCTCAGGATGTGACCATGATGGTTGAAGTGCTAGAGTGGAGGCAGAGGAAGTGAGGGACAGAGGCAGGTTAATGGTGACGTAAGAATGTTAGCTAGAAAGCAGATGAGAGGTAGATTAAGAGGGTAGCTCAGAGGCGAGGAGGTTGGCGTTCAGTTTAGTTTTGTACAAATCGGTGTGGACTTTTTCTCGGATGTCCGGGGGAAAAGAATTCCATGAAAGTGGAGCAAGAGGATAGAAAGAGCTGAAGCGAGAGGAAGCCGGGGTAGGGGGAGGTGCCACAAGGTCAGAGATTACAAGAAGGCGTGTAGAGGTGTCTTGAGGAGGATAGATAAGGTGATGCTTTAACATGGTTCTTTTTATGAACAAGAAGACATTTAAATCTGGCCCTGTTTTGCATTGTCTGCCATCCAGCCTAGTGACGGTACGAGGAAGTAGGTGTGAAGTGACAGAGTTCCAAGAGAGTCGTGGTAGAGAAGTTAATGATTTTGTCGAGAGGACAGAAAGCATAGTTTGGGGAGACCAAAGAAGATACTGGCCCAGTAGTCCAGTTTAGAGAAGATGAAAGTGGAATTTTTAGCGGGTTAAGTCGAGTTGTCATTGCTGTTTTGGAGATGAAAGTAGAGAAGGTGTGGAGGAACGAAGGCGGAGTGTGAGACTGGACGGACAGTAAGGCGATGGGAGAAGAACATTGTGGAGCCAGTATAGTAATGGGTCAGGTATGAGCAGGCATGAGAGAAGTGAGAGCGACACCGGGCAAAAGAAGGCACCATCCCTAACTCCCTAGCACATGCGGGATGGTCAGGGAAAGACTAGAAGAACATGAGGGAGTTAGGAATCCACTGATTCAGGGAAACGCCAGCAGACCCAGTTAGATAGAAGACAGACAGGGGTCACTGATCAAATAGCCAATAACATCCCTTTTAAGGACGCATGGGCTAGGTAGGGAGTATACCAGTGGGAGTGGGGTGAGTCAGGGTGTGACAGCTCTAGCGCACAACTTCCTTTAAGACCTTGCTAGGCCGTAACATTTTCCCAGTCCCAAGAAACACCCTTTGAATTAATTTGGGAGTCAGCGTGGTTATTTGTGGCGTGCCGCCCCATCACAGTGCCTTCATGAACTGCAAGAACATTGATGGCATCTGGATTGCCAATGGGAGGCAGTGTAGCAAGAGAAGACCTGTTTTCTTATCCTTGCACTTGAGTTTTCTTCTCAAGCCTACCAATGGCCTGGCTGCTACCTGAGCTACAGTGTTTTGCAGCTAGAGTGGCAGGTGTGCTTGGGGAGTCACCTTATAGGTAATGCAGGCAGAAAGAGTACTGTGATGGGGCAGTCCCCGCCTCAGGCAGGTAGAAATCTGGCTGAATTCTTGATTCCCATTATGAGGCATGTCACAGCCTGTTGGGCAGTCCCAAATAGGGTCAAGTGGTAGCAGAAACACTGGTGAGAAATGTGGGAGATTACCAGGGCCTGCACCATTCTTCTGAGGTCCATGGGCAGCAGGAAGTGTTTTATCATCAGGATGAGAGTTAGTTGGTACCAGGAGGTTTGAGCCTTTCTGTTGATATGTTGTAAGAAGGAGTGAACCAGAGTGATTTAGCATTTGTTGCTAGGTGAGGTGTGTAGCCATCAAGGAGCATGTCGTTTAGCCAATCTTGAATGTTGTCCTGCTTAGATGGCTGGCTGAAAAAGAACAAATTCCAACGTAGTCAACCAGGCTTGGATGGAGGTGAGGTAAATTCTGAGGCAAGCGAAGTCCTGGGTATCACTGACCTCAGGTGTAATTGTGATTTGGATTCAAGACACAGCCGACGGAACAGTGTTGCTATCGAGAAGGAAAGCAGAGGACGTGATTAAGCAGGACCTCGCAGATAAATAACAGTGTTGCTGTCGAGAAGGACAGCAGAGGAAGTGATTGAGCGGGACCTTGCGGATAATAAACAGTGTTGCTATCGAGAAGGACAGCAGAGGAAGTGATTGAGCAGGACCTTGCGGATAATGAACATTGTTGCTATCGAGAAGGACAGCAGAGGAAGTGATTGAGCAGGACCTCAGGGATAATGAACAGTGTTGCTATCGAGAAGGAGAGCAGGGGAAGTGATTGAGCAGGACCTTGCGGATAATGAACAGTGTTGCTATTGAGAAGGATGGCAGAGGAAGTGATTGAGCGGGATCACGTGGATAATGAACAGTGTTGCTATCGAGAAGGAGAGCAGGGGAAGTGATTGAGCAGGACCTTGCGGATAATGAACAGTGTTGCTATCGAGAAGGAGAGCAGGGGAAGTGATTGAGCAGGACCTTGCGGATAATGAACAGTGTTGCTATCGAAAAGGACAGCAGAGGAAGTGATTGAGCAGGACCTCACAGATAAATAACAGTTGTGCTGTCGAGAAGGACGGCAGAGGAAGTGATTGAGTGGGACCTTGCGGATAATGAACAGTGTTGCTATCGAGAAGGACAGCAGAGGAAGTGATTGAGCAGGACCTCGCGGATAATGAACAGTGTTGCTATCGAGAAGGACAGCAGAGGAAGTGATTGAGCAGGACCTCGCGGATAATGAACAGTGTTGCTATCGAGAAGGACAGCAGAGGAAGTGATTGAGCAGGACCTTGCGGATAATGAACAGTGTTGCTATCGAGAAGGACAGCAGAGGAAGTGATTGAGCAGGACCTCGCGGATAATGAACAGTGTTGCTATCGAGAAGGACAGCAGAGGAAGTGATTGAGCAGGACCTCGCGGATAATGAACAGTGTTGCTATCGAGAAGGACAGCAGAGGAAGTGATTGAGCAGGACCTCGCGGATAATGAACAGTGTTGCTATCGAGAAGGACAGCAGAGGAAGTGATTGAGCAGGACCTCGCGGATAATGAACAGTGTTGCTATCGAGAAGGACAGCAGAGGAAGTGATTGAGCAGGACCTCGCGGATAATGAACAGTGTTGCTATCGAGAAGGACAGCAGAGGAAGTGATTGAGCAGGACCTCGCGGATAATGAACAGTGTTGCTATCGAGAAGGACAGCAGAGGAAGTGATTGAGCAGGACCTCGCGGATAATGAACAGTGTTGCTATCGAGAAGGACAGCAGAGGAAGTGATTGAGCAGGACCTCGCGGATAATGAACAGTGTTGCTATCGAGAAGGACAGCAGAGGAAGTGATTGAGCAGGACCTCGCGGATAATGAACAGTGTTGCTATCGAGAAGGACAGCAGAGGAAGTGATTGAGCAGGACCTCGCGGATAATGAACAGTGTTGCTATCGAGAAGGACAGCAGAGGATGTGATTGAGCAGGACCTCGCGGATAATGAACAGTGTTGCTATCGAGAAGGACAGCAGAGGAAGTGATTGAGCAGGACCTCGCGGATAATGAACAGTGTTGCTATCGAGAAGGACAGCAGAGGAAGTGATTGAGCAGGACCTCGCGGTTAATGAACAGTGTTGCTATCGAGAAGGACAGCAGAGGAAGTGATTGAGCAGGACCTCGCGGATAATGAACAGTGTTGCTATCGAGAAGGACGGCAGAGGAAGTGATTGAGCAGGACCTCGCGGATAATGAGCTACTGACCATCCATGACAAGCCTCTGCCTATTTGGCGCAGCAAAATGGATCAGTGACCAGCATTAATCCGCCTGATAATCAAGCATCTAGTTCAGACGTCAGCCAGCATCAAAACGTGTGTATAGTGCATAGGGGACATCGTTAGAGACAGAAGGTCTTTCAGCTAAAAACATCAGAATCCGAACAATGCTACTGATGAGCCCTCCCTTCCCACCCAGCACATACATGCACTGTAGCAGGTGAGGGGGGGTTTAAGGCAAGCACACCTGGGAGGCTTTGAACATGTTCCTGCTGCCCACTCAGATGATGGCAATGCAGAGTATGACACCATCATCCCTAGTGCTGCTTGAGTGTACAGCAGAGAGGCTGGCAAGGGTGGTGGGAATTATAACATTCAAATTGATATTCTTACCCAAAAAGCATAGTTGTTACATACAGAGCATTAACTTTTTTTGTTTTGTTTATTCGCTAAAAAAATTCAACCTTAACAAATCAATGCTTTTAAAGAGTAAAAGATGAAATCAATTAAAGATCGAGTACAAAAAATGAAATATAAAGCACATCCACAAAAGGAAAAACAGAAATCCAATAAATACATTTCAAAATGTGATAGTTCCTTAGTCGATTGTGACGCAAAGCAAAATAAAATGGGCCTCATTCCGAGTGGGGCGGTAAGGGATACCAGGCACCGTTAAGGAGACCGGTGCCGGTAATCCCTTACCGCCCTACTACGAGGTCCCTTAGTGGGTCCCTTCCTTAACGCCTGGTCTGACCAGGCGTTAAGGACAGGACCCGTTAAGGGACTTCAGAGCTAATAACGGTACCGCAAATTGCGGTACCATTATTAGCTACTTCCCCATTCCCATTGAGCCCATTGGGGGCTCAAATGGGAATGGGGAATGGTATTTTCACTGTGGACTTACCGGTCCCGTAAAGGTCGGACTACACCGGTAAGTCCCCATTGAACGAGACCGGTGCCGGTACCATTATTGGAGGCAGTCATGGCGCAAATAGCGCCATGACGACCTCCAACCTGGGAATGAGGCCCAATGTACTCAATCCGTGAAAACCTATACATTTGCCAGTAAAACTACTGCCTATAAGTCGCACTGTCCAAATGACCTCAAGTCATTTAGTCTCAAGCTGTTGATAAATGTGAGGAATGAAACCAGCATAGGCACTTGTGTGCCCTCTATGCATTTTCCCCAAAATGATTGCTGGTCTTTGACATTGATAATGATATTTTATTTGTATCGCGTTCATACACAAGTGTTTCAGAGTGTGACGAGGCAAGGGAGGGGAACAAGCGAGTACAAATACAACGATCTTATTAGGCCCAGTGACATTGAGAATGCGCATATGCAGGGAAGAGGGCAAGGAGGAAAGTGCAAGGGAAAGGGGAGAAAGGGAAAGTGCTGAACAAACAAATAAAATAAACAAGTGGTAGTGCAGCCAGCAAGTGGCAAGTGCTAGGTTTAAGGCACAGACAGGGGGTGTCTGATAAGTGCAGAAAAAGGGGGTGGTGAGTGTAGGTTTACAGATAGAGACCTAAGTGCAAGGGTTGCCAGGACAGGTGCAGGTGTGTGGCAGGGTGGGCAAGTACTTGGGCCAGAAATCAGAGGGTAAACCAGGTGTACGATCCCAAAGCAGAACAGATCAGCAGGAGAGAGGAGGAGAGATGGCAGAAGTAAGGAAGAAGGTCTTGAGGTGCTTCCATAACTGGAGATGGTTCTCCTCAGGTTTTAGAGAGGCAGGGAGGCTGTTCCACAGAGAGGACCCAGCCGAAGATATAGATCTACCCCCAACTTGTTTCTTTGAGGAATGACTGACCCTGAGGGAGTTGGAGGTGGAGGAGTGAAGAGCACGATAAGGAAGGTTTTTACGGAAGGAGAGTTGAAGATATTTTGGAACCAGGCCAAAAAGCCTTGAGGACAATGCAAAGGGTCTTGAATTTAATCCTTGCAGCCACTGGGAGTCAGTGCATAGATTTCAGTCCTGGAGACATACGATCCCTGGGCTTGAGGCCAAGGAAAAGTCATGCAGTCCTGTTCTGCATAACTTGCAGAGGGTGGAGAGTAGAAGCAGGGAGATTTTGAAAGGGGCTGTTGCAGTAGTCCTGCCTAGAGAGACAGTGAGCTTCTGGGGGAAGGAGAGGAAAGGAAGAATACCTCTGAGGAGGTGCATCTGGTAGTGTCACTTCTTAGAGACGTCAGAGATGTCAGGAGAAAAGGAGAGTGTGGAGTCGAAGATGACCCAGAGGTTCTTAACCTCATAGGTGGGAGAAGGAAAGTGGCCAAGGGAGGGTGACCAGAGAGCAACAGGAAAGGAGGGAGAAGGTGTGCTGATAAGGAGAGTCTCAGTCTTGCTAGTGTTAAGGCAGATAACATTGGCGGCACACCACTCCTGGATGGCGGACTGTTAGGCAGAATTACGTGCAGTACCCTTAGGGAACACTACACACAATTAAGACCACAGGTGTAAATACAATCTCACCTTTGGTACAAGCCTGTACTACACAGTTATGTGGTAGCAGTGGCTGAGCAGCCAGAATCATCTCAAGAGGGATGAGAGCAGTACAAGATGTTACACAATCGCAGTAGTTCAAACAATCGCAGTAGTTCAAACAAACACTGTTCAAGGTTTCGTGGCAAAAGAATATACATTTATTTACACAGTCAGTTGGAAAACATTCCACTAGTAAGAAGCAGCTCAATAGCACAATCTCCTGCACTACAGTACACAACCAATAGGTTTCTGAACAAGTTAGGCTCCCCTGAAGTGGGAGCAAAATGGCACTTCAGTAACTTTCAAAAGGGGTAGAAAGAATAAAGGTTATAAGAATTAAAGTACAATTACTTTCATAGGCAGGGAAAATAGTTTGCTATTCAATTCAATATGCTTGGGTCAAAGTCAATGGTTCAGAGTTTTGGATAAGATAGCACAGTTCTGGTAGTAAATGGTTAAGTCTTTGCCAATGTTCTTAGAAGTAGTTATATGTCGGATTAGGAGTGAACAAGACTCCAAAGGTGGGAAAGTTTCATAAACTTTCACCATGGCAGAAAGGATTTCCACACCGAGTTTGCACAGTACCTTAAGTATGAAGAAAAGCTGTAGCTGAGGCAGTTGTTCCTGGCAGTTCCTGCAGATCTCGCTGTTCGTAAGCTTCAGTTGTGGAGACACGAAGGAGGACATCGGGAGGTTCCTGCACTGCCCAGAGAATAGGCCACAAGCTGGGCTAAGCGTCAGTTTTATGGCGTGAATGCCTTAAAGTCCACAAACTGGTATCCTTCTCACTGGCTATCCGGTTTTCAACAGCACTCTGATGAAAATTCGACCAGTGTCCAGGTGGCTTATGAGTTGGTTGCTACCACCAGCTCAAGAGAAGAAGTCGTCCTTGAAGGAGGTTCTCTGTCGATGGAGTTTCAGGCAATTCGGACCTGAAGCAGGGCTTCACCGGGCAAACCAATGGTCCAGTAATTGCAGCAGTCGTCTTCCTTCAGCTCGTCTTCGGTTCTGTCATTCAAGTGGTCGATTCTGCCTTTCAAATCCCAGATACCTGCTTTTAAACAGTTTTCTCCCATTCATTCCAACCTAGCTGTCACTTACCCAGCAGGGCGGCGGTCCTTGCCGGAGAGTCAGCCAGCCAATCACACCAGAGTGCATTCAGGTCTCCTAGGAGACTAAGCACAGGGAGTTTTGGGCACCTCCCTCACATCCTGTCCACCCCAGACACTTAGGCTCCAGGGGAGGGCTTCAACACTGAAGCCCGCCAAAGGGCATCGAACAAAGGGACCAAACCTGGTTTGGCGCGCAGAGTTAAACACAAGAAGGACCTTTCCTAAAACAAACGGCGAAACAAGATGATGGCTGACCTGATTTTTAGCTACCGGTGTAGGAAGATAGTGTGTGCTGGGTCTAGGAATTTAAAAAGACTAGCAAAGTCAATTTAACTTTGCATGCTCTGGGAGACAGTAGTCAGTCCCAGAGAAGGTATTTAAACCTTGGGGAGTCTGAAAGCCACCCCTTTGCCACTGCACTGAAGGTGTTGTGTGACACACAAGAACAAGATGATGCTTATGGAGTTGTCTAAAACTCCATATCCACAAAACACAAAAGTAAAACACATTGAAAATGAAAACTTCAAAGTCCCAAAATATAGTAAAAGAGCTGGAGGGCTCTAAGGTAAAGGGAATTTAGCACTTGGGTGAGAATTCTTCCTAACACGACAGACAGTTTGTTATGACCGGCTCTTGGTCATAGGGTTCACTCCAAGGGACACTCAGGATACACAGGTCAGGTACACATAGTGGTTACTTTATTAGGGTTCTTCTGTTACAAGGATCAGATGTCATTATAGTTATTAGGAGATAAAGAGGAAAGGGACAGGAGCCCACTGGCTCCCACCACCCAGGCTCACTTAATCTAACTGCCTGGGTTAGAACCCATTCAACTCCAAACATTCTAATCTCACACTCCAGACTCACAGCCTACATTCTGATGGTGACATCAATCCTGGCTCAGTACACATGCAAGTATAAGAGCCAACCCTAACACCTCCTTTCCTACAACAAACAAACACACCTCAAACACACACTTAGAGGAAGCAACCCTAACACAGTCAGAGATGAGAGAAAGAGAAGAGGTGGCGGAAGGGAGCCTGAAAATGAGTTGTGTCATCCGCATAGCATCGAAATTTGGAGCAGAGAGAGGCAATTGTCATGATGCCCGCTCCCGGGGAGCCGGTTCAAGCCCTGCGTCCCCGAAAGCGGACATCCAGTCCCCAAGGAAGGACCCAGCAACCCCATATAGGGGCCCTTTGGACAGTGTTCTGGCGCCTATGGCGCCAGGCTCATAAAAGACATCAGTCCTGGCGCCATAGGCGCCAGGCTCATTATGGAAGTGCTTGGGTGCACTTACCTGATGCAGACCATGCTGCAGGATCCTGGCCTCCTTGAAGCCTGAAAGGAACTACTTTACCTTGGGACTAATTTACCATGCGGGCGTGGTCGGGGAAGGATACATACCTGATTGGAGGAAGGATACATACCTGGAACTTCTTCCAAGGCTATTTAAACCCCACCCAAACAGCCACACGTGCTTCGCGTTGTTCTGCATCTAGCAGCTGGATGCTCACCGTGTCTGCTCCTGCATCCTGACTTCTGCCACGCCTGCCAGCATCCTGGATCACCTGCAAAGGAAGAGAAGAAGAGAACAGAAGAAGGAAAAGTCCTTACCTGCTAAATCCGCATCCCGGAGACATCTCGCCGACAATCCTGAAAAGGAAGACTTTTATTTAAAAGCTCATCGCGTCAATCGCTGCAGCGCCGCATTCCACTCACCTTTACAGGGCGCCTCCATGTTCAGCAGCGATCATCCGGATTCGCAGTCACGCCCAGCGCCTAGGGAGAAAAAGACCAGAACAAAAGGTGAGAGAGAAGGGAATAAGGAAAGCTAAATCTCCATGTTAAGACTTACCTGTTGATTCATTCCCTCTTCATTTCGGGTCCGAGCCGCATCCTGGCATTTCCGGACCCCGGCCCCTAAGGGGAAAAAGAGACATCAGCGTTAATGAGCTAATGAAAAGACATTACCAAAAAAACGCTCAACAAAGACTTACCTGATTTCTACAAGGATTTCACCTCTCATCTCGGGTCGGTGCCTGTTCCCCGGCATTCCGTACCCCGGCCCCTATGGGGAAAAAGACACTAGCATTAGTACATTAATGCATGGACACAAGGGGAACCTCTTATCAAAAAACTTACCTGGAAGCCAAGCAAGTTTGGTTCTCACCAATCCGAAAATCCAGTGAAGTAACTGGATACCAACGCGCCCCTGCATCAGAAGCAGGATGGAGAGCTCGTCCTTCCAGACCCTAAGGTGAGAAGCTACGAGGAATCACAGAAGGGTTTCGAGGAGGGTGAGAGGGGAAAGTGGGAGGCTGATTGCATTACCCCGCAGACAGTTAATCCCCTATTTTCGCCTACAGAAGGATACTTCTGCGAGCCAGACAAACCAGATTTGGGGGCCCGGTCCAGTCCGTCTTCCGAACCCTGCGCATCACCTTAGAAGAGGTCACAGCAGCGCGAACCAGGCCAGCGCCTCCATGGGAGTCAGGTGAGCGTTACAGCAATGCAATGGGTGAGAGTTGCCAGGTATTGGTTGAAAAGCCAGGGTGTAAGGTTAGACCTCTGGGGAACACCACAGGTAGAGAGAGAGAGACAGATGAAAGGAAGGAACCAAGTTGGACCTGGGAGGGTTGATCAGAGAGGAGAGAAGTCAGCCAGGCTAGAGCCTGATCAGTGATTCCCAGGTTGTCATCGAGACGGTTGAGCAGGATGGTATGGTTGACAGTTTCAAAGGCAGAAGAGAGATCGAGTAGCATAAGGACAGAAGGGATGTTAGAGTCAAGGTTGTAGAAGTTTCCGTGCTTCTGGCAGCTCTAAAGCCAGACTGATGGTCATGGGTACAACCAGCAGAATCCGAGTGAAGGTTAAGCTTCGAGATGGCCAGCTTTTCCAAGAGTTTCCCCAGGAAAGGAGTAATGAAGATCGGGCGATAGTTTGCCAGGCAAGAAGGGTCAGATGTGGATTTCTTGAGAAGAGGGTGCACAAAAGAGTGCTTCAGAGGGGATGGGAAGGCTCCCAAGGCAAAGGAGAGGTTGCAGAAATCGGACAGGGAAGAAGCAAGGGTGTCAATGTGGTCCTTGAAGGTTTTGGAGGAACAAGGAAGAACCCGTTTTGACGAGACGTTCATAGATCGGACTTGTCTAGAAACCTCATCAGGGGAGAAAAGAGGAAAGGAAGAGAAAGAGGGTGGGGGGCGATTGCAGGGAGCCCAGAGTTTTTACAGATGTAGAAGGGAGAAGAGGGGGAGGGGATGAGAGCGTGGACAGAATGTCTGGGTTTTTTAGATGAAGTGAGATGCAAGGGCCGTGCAAAGGACCTGGGAGGCAATAGGAGAGGTAGAGACTGCAGAAGGGTTGGCCAGCTTCTTGCAGATTTGGAAAAGTTTGGCCGAGTTGTGAGATGCCACAGAGACACGGGCTTGGGTGTGGCTCTCTTCTTAGTATGGACAGAGAGTCGGTATTGCCTTTGGAGCAGGCCCCAGGAAGCCTTGTGGACATTGCAAAGGGTCTCGAATGTGTTTGCCAGAGTATGAGCAAGAAGCCCTCCAATTCCCCTCAGCCACCATGCACTTACGTTAAAGGGTAGATAGGTCAGAGTCGGACCAAGAATTGCACGTGTTTACAGAATCTACATTCAGTGTCTGTCTCCAACAACATTTTCTGTCTATTCAGAACCTCCTTGGTAGTAAGTAGGTTCCAACTAAACTGCAAATAGTCATCCCGGATCTTAGCACCAGGAAGTTTTACCAAGGAAGGAACCAGAGTGCCCCTACTTCTATGTTCATGTTGCAGGTGAAGTAGGCTGATATATTCATGCAAGCTTTCTGTGTTTGCACACCAGTCTTGATAAAAAAAATGTATACATGTAATGGATTGCTTATCAAGTCATCCTTCCCCAATTCCAATTTATGCAGTAAAATTTCACAGTGACCAGTGAATTCCACCAATGTGAGTACCTGACCGGAAATCAAAACCTCAGCAAGAGTCTGGTAGAGTGTGTTGTCGCAGGGCTGTACAATTTGGAATACAATAGCAAAAGGTGCCAATGGCCTTTCGCTTTCAGGGAAGTGAGTCCAAGTTCGTGTCTAATGGCACTTACGGGCACAGAAATAGGGACCCCCAAGACTTTGCGCCAGAACAGACCCACAATACGAGTAAGAACATCCAAATCCCAATCTTCTAGCCACTCAATTCCATATAGTAATTTTTAAGTTATTTTGCCCTCAAAAAATCTAATTAGAGGGATATGTCAAAAGCTTAGGTAATTGCCGCCCGTGGGAGGGATGGAGACTGGGCCGCCATGGAGTTGTTCCATCACGTTTCCAGCAAACTCACATTGAGGGTCTAGTCTTTTCCAACATGCCCGCTGCCGGGAGGTACTAAACATTCTAACTCCCGGCAGCCGACGTGTTGCTACCGCCTTGTGTGCTGTTCCCCTTTGCGGATCATTTCGCTTGTGATTTTCCTCTTTGGTTCCTCATGGAATTCCCCTTTCTTTTTTTCCTTCTGCTCTCTCCCCGTTGCATTTGCCCCTGTGCAGGTCTGCATAACACTGCCTTCCTTTCTCTCCCTCTCTCTTGGCAGGCTGGTTTTTTCTCTCTCTCTCTCCGCCGCAACCTGTGGTCCTTTTCTGTTCCAGATTTTCTCATCCTGGGGTTTCCTCTTCCCTTTTTTCTGTTTCTCGTTCCTGTCTCCTGCGGTGCTTCTCCAGCTCCGCGTCCGGTCCTCCCTGTGCCGGCGCTTCTGCCTCCGCTCACGCTCTACTCACCTTTACTATCACAGGGCCTTTCCTGGGGGCGGACGCCCTGATCTTCAAGAAGGCTACTTATCCACTTAGTAAGTCAGCCTTTTTGGTGATATCTCTCTGCACTTCCCGGAATCAACCTTCCTGTGGACAACTTCTTCACTGCCTCATTCCACTGGTTTGCGGCTGGCCCTTGCATCATCAAGTCCTTCATCCTATGGGTTTTTTTTATGTCTGCAAGGCTTTTTCCCATTAAGTCTGTCCCAGGAGGGGGGCCACAGGTCTACCTTCTCCTAGGTGGCCACTGTGGCTTCCACTCGGGCTATACCCTATCTTCAGAAAAAAAAGAAGAAGGACTATCATTCCAGAAGACTTTTGGTCAAGAGCAGCTCAGACACTGGGAATTCAGGTGAGGAGGAAGAGGAGGTGGTTGACCTTGATATGATATGATATTTTATTTATATCGCGCTCGTACACAGGTGTGTCAGAGCACGACCAGGCGAAGGGAGGGGAACAGGGGAGAAGCAAAACCAACAATTCTACTAGCCCCAGTAACATTGAGAACGCGCAAGAGCAAGGGGAAAGGAAAAGGGGGAAAGTACATGGAAGGGGGGAGAAATTGGAAAATGTGGAGCATAGGAGAGAACAAAATAAATATTAAGTAAAATAAACAAACAAAGGTGATAAACAGTGGTAGTGCAGCCGGTAAGTGGCAAAGTGCTAGGTTAGTCACATAGGGTGTATCTGATAAGTGCAGAAGAAGAGTGGATGGGGGACTGTAAGGGTACAGATATAGGCCCCAGAGCAAAGGGTGACCCGGAGGCAGTGCAAGAGGGTGGCAGGGTGAGCAGGTACCTGGGCCCGAAGGACAGAGTGTGGCCAGGTGCACAGTGCCGGGAGAGAAAGCAGAAGCGAAGAGGAAGTTCTTGAGGTTCTTCTGGAACCGTAGATGGTTCTCCTCAAGTTTCAAGGTGGCAGGGAGGCAGTTCCAAAGGGAGGCCCCAGCCGAAGTCAGAGATCTTCTCCCAGATCCTTTCTCTGAAAAACGACTGACCCTGAGGGAGTTAGAAGTAGAGAAGCGAAGGGCTCAAGAGGAAAGGTATTTATGGAGGGATAGTTGAAGGTATTTTGGACCCAGGCCCCAGAAAGCCTTCTGGATGATGCAGAGTGTTTTAAATGAAATCGTTGCATTCACTGGGAGCAATGAAGGGATTTCCGAGCTGGAGACATATGATCCCAAGGCTTGAGGCCAGGGACAAGTCTTGCAGTCCTGTTCTGGGTTAGTTGCAAAGGGCGGAGAGTGGAAGCAGGTAGATTTAGAAAGAGGCTGTTACAGTAGTCCATCATAGAGAGAATCAGAGCTTGGGAGACAGTGAGCTTCTGAGGGAAGGCGACAAAGGGAAGAGTACCTGTAAGGAGGTGCAGTAAGAAGTTTGACTTTGTCGATACCTCAGAGATGTGGGCAGAGAAGATAAGTGTGGAGTCAAAGATGACCCAGAGGTTCTTGGCCTCGCAAGTAGGGGCAGGAGGAGGGCCAAGGGAGGCCGGCCAGAGTGTGAGGGGAAAGGATGGAGAAGGTGTACCAATGAGGAGGATCTCAGTCTTGTTGGCATTTTAACAAAGATCATTGGCGGCACACACATTTTGAATGGCGATTAGGCAATCAGATATGAGGGAAGGAGTAGAGGTGTCTGGAGGAAGCCTGAAAAGGAATTGGGTGTCATCAGCATAGCACTGGAAATTTGATCAGAAAATGGAGATGCAGTAAGTGAGAGTTGCCAAGTATTGGTTGAAAAGACAGGGCGAGAAGTTAGACCCCTGGGGAACGCCACAGGTAGAGAGGGAGATAGAAGATAGGAAGGACCCAAGTTGTATCTGGGAGGGTCGATCAGCAAGGAAAGAGATCAGCCAGGCCAGAGCCTGCTCGGTGAAACCCAGGTTGTCACAGAGATGATTGAGCAGGGTGGTATGGTTCACCGAGTCGAAAGCAGAGGAGAGATCAAGTAGGATAAAGTCAAGGTTGGAGATGTTCAGGAGAGCAGTTTCCGTGCTTCTGGCAGCTCTGAAGCCAGATTGGTGGTAATGGAGAGAGACGACAGAGTCAGAATGAAGGTTATTTTTCAAGGAGCTGGAAATTGTGCGATAGTTAGCCGGAAATGAATAATCAGCTGTGGGTTTCTTGAGGAAAGGATGCACAAGGGAGTGTTTCAGAGGGTACGGGAAGATCCAGAGACAAAGGAGATGTTGCAGAAATCATCAAGGGCAGCATTGAGGGTATCAATGTGGTCCTTAATAGTTTTAGAGGAACAGGGATGGAGCTGTTTTGATGAGGCTTTCATAGATCGGACTTTTCTAATGACCTTGTCAGGGGAATCAAGAGGAAAGGAGGAGAAAGCGATAGAGGGTAGCTGAAGGTGGATTTACAGATAAAGTGTGAGGCAAGGACATTGCAAAGAGACTGGGAGGCGAGAGGATGGGTGGAGACTGCAGCGGGGTTGGCCAGCTCCTTGTAGATGTTAAAGAGTTCGGCCGAGTTCTTAGATGCTGCAGAGACACAGGCTTTAATGTGGAATTGCTTCTTGGTGCATACAGAGAGATCAGCCAGGCCAGAGCCTGCTCGGTGAAAACCAGGTTGTCACAGAGATGATTGAGCAGGGTGGTATGGTTCACCGTGTCGAAAGCAGAGGAGAGATCAAGTAGGATAAAGTCAAGGTCGGAGAGCAGGTCTTCACGGATGTTCAGGAGAGCAGTTTCCGTGCTTCTGGCAGCTCTGAAGCCAGATTGGTGGTAATGGAGAGAGACGATAGAGTCAGAATGAAGGTTAAACTGAGAGATGGCAAGCTTTTCAAGGAGCTGGAAATTGGGCGATAGTTAGCCGGAAAAGAATAATCAGCTGTGGGTTTCCTGAGGAAAGGATGCACAAGGGAGTGTTTCAGAGGGTACGGGAAGATCCAGAGGCAAAGGAGATGTTTCAGAAATCATCAAGGGCAGCATTGAGGGTATCATGACAGAGCTGGCAGTGAACCATGTCTCGGTAAGACCAAGGACATCAAGGTCAAGATTTCCTAGGAGGTGGCAGATGTCAGAGGAGTGTTTGATGGCAGAGCGAGAGTTGAGGGTGGCAGGTGAAGAAGGTTGCTGGCCTTAAAGACCTTCCGGGGAGAGGTACAAATCAGAGGTACGCGCTGCAGAGTTGTGGAGGGAGCTTGAGATGAGGCAGAGGAGGAAGGGGAAAAGTGCAAGGTAGCCAAGGGAGGAGAGTAGGGGACAGCTGGAGATGAGAGGAAGTTGATGAGGCGAGGGAACCAACTATCAAAGAGGAGGAGATTATCCTGAGGGCCTTGCAGCATGCAGTGCCATTTAGTAAGGCATTAATGATGACTCTGGAGGATTCAAAGGAATCCATACAGGCTTCCCAGCGGGTGCCACCATTAATGGTAGAGGTGGAGACAGGACAGAGCACAGAGATCATATGAGGGGTCCAGAGATCTGGTAGTTGATAGTGAAGCAGTTTGAGTAGATAGGAGAGACAGATAGTGCCATGTGCAGGTAAAGAGAGGAGGCAGTGGGAGAAATATGCAAGTGCAGCGGTATGGAACAGTCACTAGGCTAGAAGGTTACAATTTAGGGCCAAAGTAAAAATGGAAAACACGCCCACATTTGCTTACAAAAACACACCCAAATTGGCTTACAAAAAAACACCCAAATTAGATTTCCGATGGCAAATGCTAAGGCACCATAGGTAAAGGAGATGAGGTATGAGGTATGCGTTAGAGTTGAGTGGTGAAACGAGCGCATTCGAGAGCCTAAAAGGAAGAACAGTTGGACCAGGCAGAGGGGAGAGTGAAGGTTCAGGAAGGGAAGAGAGAGGGTGAAAAGAAGGCGGGAGCTAAACGTAAGGAAAGGGAAGTAGGAGAGTCTTGGTAGTCCAGTTACATGGCTGAGTGAACTGGCAGCCCCAGGGACGGTTGGGCTGTTGTAGTTTTGTCATGTAGCATCCCGTTAAGCGGACAGTGAAGCTGACAGGGGCCTTAGAAGTGGGCCTTTGGTGAGGGAGCCGGCTAAAGACCTTGGGGCAAGCAGGGGAACTGGCGGGATAATTGAGAATTTACAGTAGCAGAAGTTAATTCTTTTCAATTGTGGGATATAATGTTTCTACTTTCTCCCTAAAATGCTTCATGAGGAAGTTTCTGTCTGGAGAACTTGTAATTGGAAAGCCAAGATAGATGAGTGTCTTGAACCTTTCTAGGGTAACCCCATTCACAGAGCAATTTAGCTTGTTTTTTTGTGCTCTCTTTACAAGCGACATTACTTGTGTTTTTTAGGAGTTCATCTTAAGGTTATTTCTCCTCGCAAAGCCTCAAATGCAGCCAAAAGGCGGCACAGCCCTGTTTGGGTGCAATCCAACAACACATAGACCAACCAACTTAAGGGAATATTTCCAGTTTTGGGAGAGGCGAAAAAAACTCTCTCCAACACTGGGCCCACATCTGCGACATACAAGTTAAAGAGAAAGGAGGCAAAAATGCACCCCTGTTTCAAGCCATTAGTTGTGGGAATCGTTTCTTTGTTTCATTCACCTTGTCTATCTTGTGTTGGTTCCATTTCATTCTGTTGAATGCAGTGTAGAGCCCAAGTCCTTCATCATTCTCTCTCAACCTCTTCCCTTTGGCCAATTCAATGAGCAAGTCACTCCTGTTGGTCATCAGAAAACTGTCAAGGAACACGTAATCACAAGATCTCTTGTTATCACTGTGCCAGGTAATAGAGTCCCCTGTATCCACGTTAGTGGTACCATTCAAGAAATATCACCCCATTTTATGTCAGCGGACTTTCCATTTGCTGCCATTCAAAAGCTACAATTGGGGGTCTACAAAGTCAGTATTCTTCCACGTGGGTGAGTTAGATGACAGGGCTTCATCTGACTCTAAATCAAGACACGTTGAATTGAAGTCACCAAGGACAATCACATACCTGTCTTTGTGGGACTCCATTCAGTCCACGTAGTCGGTCGAGACGGCTTTAAGAAAAGAGTCTAGCTGGTCTATGGCCTCATGTCAATAAATATTGCAAATTATGGTTTGTAAGGGCATCAGTTCAGTGTGAGTTTCCTAGTCAGCGGCCATGAAGCCAGATCTAAGGTCATATTATTTGGTGAACTTTAGGCCACTACAAGATCTACACATGGTCCTGAGACCCCTCTCTGGCCTCCCCTTCATGCCCTTGCTTGCCAGTTGTGCAGTCCCAATGTATCCATCCATTGCGGGGTACTTCCATCAGCTAAGGCTCCTGGCGCCCCACAGATAGATTAGTGAATATGTGCTTGTGACCTCTTGTGTTCCAGGTGGCAAGTTTGAAGGCTGTGGGTGCTAGATCCTACGTGTATATTTTTGGGGTTCATGACTTGAGTTTAGATTCGCTGCCAGCCAGGACAAATCCAATTGGCACGCACCCCACTCCCCTGTCACTTTATCAGGGCCCATCATACTGGCCTGTTTACCCGCCTTCATTGTGCGACTGAATTGCTGTGAGGGTGTGTTATATTGACGCTGTTCATGATTAGTGGTTGGTTGGAACCCTCCCCATCAAGTGTGAGGCCCTGGGCATGTCCATGGTTTTAATGGAAAACCCAAGTTACCCCAATGTCTCAGATTCCCTCAGTATTAGATCAAATACCTTTCAGGACTCAAGTCCATGCACAACTCTGTATGAGCTTAACCCACACATTCTACACTCTCAGTGTCTCTGGTGGATAGAACACTGAGATGGATCAGCAGAACGATTCAAAACCAAGCCCCTGTCTTGGCATAGTTGGCCGTGCAAGAGGAGCTGATACGAAGCCTGTGGTTTGGCTGGACGCAGCTTAAGGCCACCGTCCTGAAGAGAGACAGTCAGTTCCTGGAATGTGTCATGATGAGCTCCATTTCTCTGCGTCAAGCCACCTAAGTCCTCTCTGCCCCTTGCACCTTTCAGAATTGCAAGTATAACATTCTAGCGATTAATACAAGAAGTATGCAAGATTTTATTTTACTGCTGGCATAGCTTTTCATAAATGTGATGTGCACCATTTCGGTCCAGGCCATCGTAGTCAGGGCCTCCAAGTCCTTTTCCCCTTTCGGAATGTCAGTGCTGGTTTATCCCACAGTTCAGCCTCAGTATGTGCTGTGGTGGGAATTGTTGGATAAGCCCATGGCAGCCCTCTGAGCCACATTCCGGTGCTGCACCATGATTAGATCCACAGGAACCAGCGCAAAGAACATGAGCGTGCTCATGTGGTCGGTCATTGTTGATGTCAGTTGATAAAGGGAGTGTGTTGGGAGCCCTGGTTGTGATTTTGTAATTTGTATCAATGTCAGCCCCATGTCCTGGGATGACTGCTGCCTGCACTTTTGTGGCAGTCAGATTTTCAATTGCAAAATTCACTTGCACTGGGGGTTCCCAAGACGGAACCTTAATGGGGTTGATCGCCCCACTGTGAGGCAGTCGATCTCATTATTGGGACAAGAGCCAAAGAAGGTTCTCCGCAGCTTTCGAATTGACTTTACTCGCCGCCAGTGGCCTGCGTTCATGTTGACTGTCCTTAACCCCACTTTCTTCATCCGAAACATACATGATTATTGAGTCAGTGTCAGGATCCTCAACGACCGTCTCAACTGGACAGGGGAGTTGTTTGTTCCCACTCCCGGCCAGTATCTCTGGTAGATAAAGTTCTGTATGGTTTTAGATGAGGACTGTGGTCATGTTCACTTTGCTTCTTTTCTTGGCCTGTTTTCCCTTTTTGCCAGGCCCCTTCCTAATAATAAGTTTGGTGCTGGAGCCCATACAAAGAGGTGTGTCCAGTCCCGCTGCTCCCCTTTGTTCAGTTATCACCAAATGGGGAGAGGGAAGGGCTGTAGTGCCACCAACAATAGGAACCATGTCAATGAGGGGCTGTTTGTCTTGGGCTATGCTGTTGGTGAAATTAAAACCACCTGCGAAGAATCTACTCCTCTATTGGGGAGACTCTTCATACAAGACAACCAACGTGGGGATGACTTGATTGATTGAAGATAAGGAGCTCTATGGATGCAATCCATTGGAGGTTGACTGCTGCATGCAGGGGCAACACGAACTGCTCCTGGAGGGCAACTGAGGAGTAGAAACTTAGGAAGTGCACGTTTCAGCTGCACTATCTTCTTCTCCAGAGTCTGTATAAAATGCTGGAGATGTTGACTCCATGGGCCCGTGCCCTTGTTCTATTCTCAATGCAGTGGCAGTTACTTCCTCCATGCTGTCTAAGCTGGCACCCCCTTCCCCTCGATCAGTGCAGACTTGAGATGAAATAGGCTCTTGGTGTTAGGCAGAATCCTGTGCAGTTCCCTTGGGGAACACTGCAAAAAGATTAAGACTACAGGAGTAAGCAGTAAACCCACTTGGTAGCAGTCTGCACCACCCAGATTTACCTGGTAGCTGTGGCTGAGAAGCCAGACCTCTCTCAAGAAGAGCAGGGCAGTATGTAGAGTATACACAATAGGGCCAAAACACAGTAGAGAAAACAAACACTGACCAGAGCCTTGTATCAAAAGTATATCATTATTTATTTAAAACACACTTTAAGCAATACACTAGCACTCTCAATCAAAAGCAAGTTAAAACACAGTCAGGTAAGTATACACACCTCCCTTGATAACTATCAGACAAGTTAGGGTAAAAGCACTACTATTTGTAAAGACAGAAGTGAGCGCTTAGCCTAGATGGCACTCCAATAGTTAAGGTTAAAGGGAGAGAAAAGACAGAGCATAAAATAAAACAGTTCCCAACACTTTTATGAGTTCAGAGCAAGGGAAGAAAGGCAGGTTATACTTTAGAGCCAAAGTTCGCATAGGCCAGGCCCACTTTAAATGGAGCAAAGCGAAATGTGCCCAGGATCACACGTTTAAAGTGCACTAAAATTATTTGCAGAATGTTCAAAAGAGGTTAGGGCGATTCAAAATATATAGTTAGAAGGTCTGGAGCCAACCCAGTATAGAAGCCAAGGATTTAGGGTCACCTTTAGCAATCTGTAGAAAGTGAGGCCAGGCAGGACACAGTACCTTAAAGAGAGAGGAAGCTCCAGCGGGGGCAGTTGTTCCTGGCAGTGGTTGCAGTTCATTGTTCCGACCAGGGGAAGAGAGGATCTCGATGATCTTGTCCAGAAGGAAACATGGAGTCGATGCACTGCACAGGGATGAAACCAGCTGCGGAGTTACCGATTAAAAGGTGCGGTCCTTTTATTCGCGGTCAAAAGTGGTGAGCTTGGCTATCCGGCCGCTGGGGTGCTTGGCACGGGCAATTTGACCAAGAGACATCTTTGGAAGGCGAAAAGGGCGAACTGGTTGATCCTACCAGCTCAAAGGAAGAAGACTCTCCAGTCCAATATGCAAAAAACTAGGTTTATTCAAGGATTGCCTGAGGGGTTCGGGAGCTCCATCCTCATTGTGGGTTGTTGTGGGCGATATTGGCAAGGGCATTTGGCTTGCCTTTTCTTCCATTTGTTCATACAGTGACTTATGAGAATGCTTTCGTCCAAACAGTGTGAAAGCGTAGGGTGATTTGAAAAAGAAAGCCTCTGTGCTGTTCTATTATGTAACTGAATGGAGCGCGAGGGATTCACAATTGCAGATTAACACATAAATTCACTGTTACCTTGTTTCCTTGTGTTTCGCTGTGAACCACTGTAAACCACTCTGCACCACTCCCTGTGCCACGCTCTGTGCTTCGGGGGTCTTTTAAAGGTGAACGCAGCCTCCAGGCAGAATGAGTGGGAAAACAGCAAAACACCACAGTGAACCACTCTGCACCATTCCCTGCACTTTACTTTTTAGGAAAAAGTTTATTCATGTACCGGGATACAGAGATTAACTTTTGTAACGATGCAAAAGTAGGACTCCTACACAAAGGTGGCACAAACCTTTATTAACCAGGATAGGGGTTGAAAAAACACCCTCTCTGTCCCGAAAGCTATGAAAGCTATGAATGTCAGGATGTCAAATGAAGAGTCTGTCACTGTTGTGTCTCAAACATCTACCTCTGACCCTAACACTAATAGCTTATATCAAAGGAGCAAGAGGGTTCTCTTTCAAAGAAAAGTGGTGATGACAGTTCTTGCCAACAGAAATGTTCCTAATGTTTCGATTGATCAAAACGACAAAAGAAATGTTCCCCAATGCATAACTCCAAGGATCAGGGGTTGGCCCTTCCCTTAAATTCCTGCTGGTTCCACTTTAGAGGCTTAATAAAACTAATGTATCTCATTTGGGTCCACACCCTGTGTCCTCTTGAATGAACTTCACAGTATTTTTATATTCTCATGTTGGCGCAAGTCCCGGACTTGCAGTTCTGTATCATACTAGCTTGGTTTACTGCCATGCCAAGCATATGCTCTGTGCTGTCTCTGCTTCTCTCATGGTGCCAGACCCTATGTTTTACTTTCTCTCATATGGGTGGGAGTCCCAGACTTGAAATGGGCTGTTGCAAAAGTTTGGTTTACTCTCCTGCCAGGCACATGCTCCCTTCTGTACTGTCTCTGCTTCTCTCAGGGTCCCACGCACTCTTATTCTTTGTTACTCATATGGGTGGGTCCCTTCCTGCTGAGCATATGCTCTGTGCTGTCTCTGCTTCTCTCAGGGTCCCAGGTATTCTTATTCTTTGGCTCTCATATGTGTGGGGTCCCCTCCTGCTGAGCATATGCTCTGTACTGTCTCTGCATCTCTCAGGGTCCCAGGTACTCTTATTCTTTGGCTCTCATATGGGTGGGGGATCCCTCCTGCCGAGCGTATGCTCTGTACTGTCTCTGCTTCTCTCAGGGTCCCAGGCACTCTTATTCTTTGTCTCTCATATGGGTGGGGTCCCCCCTGCTGAGCATATGCTCTGTACTCTCTCTGCTTCTCTCAGGGTCCCTGTCACTCTTATCCTTTGGCTCTCATATGGGTAGGGTCCACCCTGCTGAGCATATGCTCTGTACTGTCTCTGCTTCTCTCAGGGTCGCAGGCACTCTTATTCTTTGGCTCTCATATGGGTGGGGGTCTCCTCCTGCTGAGCATATGCTCTGTACTGTCTCTGCTTCTCTCAGGGTCCCAGGTACTCTTATTCTTTGGCTCTCATATGGGTGGGGTCCCCCCTGCTGAGCATATGCTCTGTACTGTTTCTGCTGCTCTCAGGGTCCCTGTCACTCTTATTCTTTGGCTCTCATATGGGTAGGGTCCCCCCTGCTGAGCATATGCTCTGTACTGTCGCTGCTTCTCTCAGGGTCCCATGCACTGGTATTCTTTGGCTGTCATATGGGTGGGGTCCCCTCCTGCTGAGCATATGTTCTGTACTGTCTCTGCTTCGTTCAGGGTCCCAGGCACTCATTCTTTGGCTCTCATATGGGTGATGGTCCCCTCCTGCTGAGCATATGCTATGTACTGTCTGTGCTTCTCTCAGGGTCCCAGCCACTCTTATTATTTGGCTCTCATATGGGTGGGGTCCCCTCCTGCTGAGGATAATGGCCTGTACTGTCTCTGCTTCTCTCAGGGTCCCAGGCACTCCTATTCTTTGGCTCTCATATGGGTGGGGGTCCCCTCCAGCTGAGCATATGCTATGTACTGTCTGTGCTTCTCTCAGGGTCCCAGCCACTCTTATTCTTTGGCTCTCATATGGGTGGGGGTCTCCTCCTGCTGAGCATATGCTCTGTACTGTCTCTGCTTCTCTCAGGGTCCCCGACCCTCTTATTTCATCTTCTGTAGTCGCTCCCTGATTCCTCCTAGATTTCCAGCACCTCTAAGTCTGTCTGCGTACCTGTTTCTGTGGTCCACAATTTCCAAGCAGCAGTGCTTCCTTCTGAGTCTCTGGCAGCCTTTCTCCGTTCTCTGTGGTCACTTTGCATTCTTCGTTCTCTTCTCTGTAGTGGTCGCTCCACCTGTCTCTTCTCCCCTTTCGCAGGATGGGGCTTTGCTTTCCGGCAGCTTGCCAGTCTTTGGGGCAGCCAGAGGTTTGTTAGGGCAGTTTGCAAAGGAGCTCCGTCTCCTTTGACTTCCTTCTTGCTCCTGTTCACCTCTGTGCATGGCGTCTCCTGCTTCGGTCTCTTGTTCGCCGGATCACTGTCCCTCGGGTTCCATTGTTGTAGGATGGATTTCTTCTCGGCTCCATAAACTGGACTGCCAGCTGTTCACAATAGTGAGGCTCCTTAAGTGTTCCAGTACCTGTTCATAGGTCATACTATCCAGTATTTTTAGCAGGAAAGGGGAGTTAGTTATAGGCCTATAATTTGGGGCATCATGGGATCAAGACCTTGTTTTTTTAGCAGGGGGGTGAGCCAAGCTCCCTTCAATCGTGTAGGAACATAGCCTTCCTTCAGGGAGGCATTAGCCATAGTTCTGTACCTGTACGATATTCCCTTTACACAAAGATGGTTCGAGTTTGAGGAAGGTTATTCTTAGTTCATCCTCCGTAATGCTTCTATAATTAAAGACTGGGACCCTCAGGTGATCTTTGATCTTGCCTTCTCCCTTTACTTCTGCCTCATTAGAGATAGTAGTCTGTACTTTCTGGACTTTTGCTTTCTGAATGGGGATTTGATTTATTCCACTTTATCCATCATGGCCTCCTGGATGCAGAGTGTTTGGCGGCTTCTCCAATTCCTTCAAAATGTGGAAGGTTTCTTTGGGCTTGTGCTGTGCCTGGGCAATCCGTAGGTCAAATGCTCATTCTTAGTTTAATTATAGCCTCTTTATACTTCTTAGCTGATGTTGTATAACTAAGTTTGGCATAGTCGGCCTTGGAGGATTTCCAATGGTAGAAATCTTTCCTTTTGCAGACTCTTAAATCTTTAAGTTCTTCTGAGAACCAGGCATCATGAGTGAGATGGTTCACCTTCCCGAGTTTTAGCGGCACCAGAGTGTAAGTTGCATGTTCTAGCGCATCCAGGAGTGCATTCATCATATCTTCTGCAGAATGCAAGAGTTAATTACTCCTTGTAAGGGGTGGAGTGCGCTGCTGGACTGTCTCGGGATCCAGTCTCTTCAAATTTCTCGAGACACACCAATTTGTTTTATTGGCCTCTTTTTACACTCATATGCAATATAAAACTCAATGAAAAAGTGATCCAACCAGGGACAGGGGGCAATGTACGATTTGCTCAAAATAATGTTCTACGAGGACACCCAATCCAGCATATTGCCCATAACATGAGTGGGTTCATCAATATGTTGGATGTAGCCTGTACTTGCCGTAAACCTTTCTAATTCCAGAGCAGCTGCAACACTCCTCTCCTTACTGACTGCGCTCCTGACACTCCTCTCATTGGTTACTATGCTACCCAAATTGCCTCTTACATGACTCGGCTCCCTAACTCCTCTCCTTAGTGACTGTGTCCCTAACTTGCCTCCTTAGTGACTGTGCATATTAACCTCTCTCCTTAGTAAGTGTGCTTCCAAACAGCTCTCCTTGGTGACTGTGCTTGCTAACGTGTCTCTTTAATGACTGTGCTCCCTAACTCCTCTCTTTGGTTACTGTGCTCCCTAACTCCTCTCTTTGGTGACTGTGCTCCCTGAGTCATCTCCTTACTGACTGTGCTCTCGACACTCCTCTCATTACTGACTGTGCTCTCTAACTTGTCACCTTATTGACTGGCTCCTTAACTCCTCTCCTTGGTGACTTTGCTCCCCAATTTGTTTTCTACATGAATGTGCTCCCTAACTACTCTCCTTAGTGACTGTGCTCCCGGAACTTTTCTCCACTACAAGCATCTATTTAACTGAATGAACATGGTGCACTCCAACAACCTTTTGGAAACGTGTGTTAACTTCCTGAACTTGAGAACCTGCAAGGAACAGAGTAGAAATGCAGATAAAGTGAGGTTCACCTTTCAGGGTGTGTGATGCCGCCATCACATCTAAAGAACTCTAAAATGACTCCCAGTTGGTGAGGAACCATAGTATACTTCAACTTCAAGGAACGTGGCACTGCTGAAGAACAATTATTTTTCCCAATGTCCATTGAGCTTTATATTTTCACTGGGCCTCATTACGACCCTGGCGGAAAGTGACTGACCGGACCGCAACAGCGTAAATAGCGTTTCCGCCATTGCACGAAGGAGCAAAGTGCGGCTAATTACGACCCATCGGGCACGAGCATTACGCCATGGCGGAATCCGAAAGGCTGCGATGGCGGAAATGACCCCAAAACGGCCCTTACCGCCGCCGTACGCTGCACCAGGTGCAATACCGCCACCCATCTTAGCGGTCACCGTAATGAGCGGTCACCGTAACGAGCGGGCACCGCAAATTACGGGCACCGTAAATATACGGAAACGGAAGTAAAAGCATGTGGCCGGAACGGGAAACAGCACGCCGCACAACTATAAAATCCGAATCCCAACACAACCATTAAAAATCCGACCCTGACACACATCCCAACCCGTTAGCAACCCCAGTTAAAAAAATAAATATGGGAAAGGTAGCCAAGAAAGCGTGTGATCGCAAGCGGCAGGTACACTTCTCCCGAGAGGAACTGACCGTGCTCACCGAGACCCTCCAGGAAAATGCCGCCGTCGTCTTCTCCAGTCAAATGACCAGGACGGCCCTTGCCAACAAGAAGGCCATATGGGCCCTGGTGGCACAGCGCGTAAGTGCGGTGGGGACAACACCCCGCACGCCACAGCAATGTCGCAAGCGGTGGGACGACCTGCGGATCCGCGTACGCAGCATACTTTCTGCGAACAGGAACATCGCCACAGCTACCGGGGGGGGTTCAGAGTCGCCCATCAAGTTGACCCCCTGGGAGGATATCTGCGCCTTCACCATAGGAATGGAGAGCATAGAGGGAGTCGGAGGGATGGAGAAAGGAGTGCCGACATCCGGAGAATCAGGTAGGTTGGCCAAGAGAAACAATGCGAAATCCACAAAACACGAACATGTGCAGTACCATGTGACCCCATAGTGCAATACATACTTTGCCCTGACAGCGCCCTCTAAAAGTCAGAATGAATAAACAAATCAATCAAGATGCCATAAACAACCCCTACATGTGCAGCATGCACCCCCTAACTGCAGGCAGCCAAATGAATGCATCCTCAATCCACACGAAAATGAGACCACCTCCAAGGCCCAGTCCCAAATCAGCCTCATGTACCACCCCAATGCATTTGATACGTTGCCATTCCAAATCCGACAGACCCATAACTAACGCTCGCCCCTCTTTACTCCACCACAGGGTCCGATACCAACGACGAGCTGCAGGACACCCCTACCAGCACGCCTGCAAAGAGGGCCAGGACCAACGTCCCAAGAGCCTCCACCTCAGGTGCAAGGATCAAGACACGGCAGCAGCAGGAATCAAGTGGCAGCACACTGGAGGGGACTGCAACAGGCACCCCAGCAGCCAGCAAGTCCACAACCCCAGCACCACAGGTCCCCCCAAAGAACGTATCTGATGGCACTGCCTCTGGTGGTAGCAGCACCATAGGTGACACAGCTGTCATGCCAGCATGCTCCGACACGGAAAACAGTGCTGGCGACGTAGGTACCATCCATGACCTTTCCCAATCCCCCTGCATGTTCCATCCCCTACACCATGACGAAACCACGCAGGGGCACCCTGAAGACGACGACTGGCCAACCCCCACAAGTCCTGTGCCAAGGCAACATGTGTTGAGCAGCCCCCCTGTCACACCACCGCAAATGTCCATGGCCCAGCAGAGGCAACAGTCCCTCGACCTGCTGATCGAGCAACAGCAGGAAGTGTCCACGCTACTCAAGGACCATGCAAATGAATGCGGGGGTTCCAGGGCAGCCATGGAAACATCCACCGAGACACTCAGGGCACAAATAGAGAAAAGTAGTGAGAGCCTCAGGGGAGAAATGGAGAGAAGCACCGAGAGCCTGAGAGCACAAATGGAGAAAAGCACCGAGAGCATGAGGGGGGAACTGCATGCGACGTCCAAAGACGTTTGTGCTGAACTTGCTGCTGTGCGCCGTGTGCTCTCGGAGCTCTCACAAACCCTCAGAGACATGCATGGACGCGAGCAGGCAGAGACATCATCCGTGGCAAGTTCCGTCCAGGGCAGCCCCCAACGCAGATCTGGCAGGAACCTGCGCTCCACGGGCAGGGGTGCCCCTGATACCCGTAGAGGGGGCTTGCAATAGCGTCTACCCACGGACAGCATGCATATTTGGACACTGGTGTTGGGGGGGAGGTAGTAGGGTGGAGGGGGTGTGTTGGGCTTCACTGGGTGGCGGGTCCATAGGGTGTATAAATCAAATCACATTAACAATACAGCACCTCATTATCATCCAATGACATGTGTGGACATTGATATTTGCGTACGAGGCCTTCATAGGCGTACAGTCCACAATGTGCCTGTACTACACACACACAGTGCCACAGGTCCCCTTTCCGTGTAATAGGCACCATGCGTGGTTGCTAGAAGCATGCATCTATGATGCTCTGTCGGATTGCACGTGCATCCTGTGCCTCATGGACTCCTTGAGGTGCCTCCACATCCCCACCCTCATCATCATCATCATCTTCAGGTGCATGCAGTACAGCGTCAGGGGGCATGGGCACATTCCTACGTATGCACATGTTGTGCAGCATGACACATGCCATGACCATCTTAGAAACCTTCTCATGGCTGTACATGAGTGCCCCGCCAGACCTGCTGAGGCTGCGGAAACGAGCCTTCAGTAGGCCGAATGCCTGTTCAATGACCACACGGGTACGTGAGTGGGCATGGTTGTAGTCCTCCTCATGCTCGTTCTGTGGGTTCCGGATTGGTGTAAGGAGCCATCTCTTCAGTGGATACCCGGCATCACCTGTATGAGACGAATAAAGGGTGTCAGTGGAATGATAGTGCTAAGTAGCCCCCCCCCCTCCTGCAAGGTCATTGACGCATCAAATGGGCCACGATGTCATGCATGGAATGAGACTCACCGAGTAGCCAGGATCTGTGCCCTGCGTGTCGCTCCATGTAGCGTGGTATTCTTGTGTTCCTCAGGACCATAGAATCATGGGTAGATCCTGGAAATCTGGCACAACAATGCGTAAAGATCTTGTTGGAGTCACACACCATTTGCACATTGATTGAATGAAATTGTTTCCGGTTGCGGTACTGGACCTCCATGGCATGTGGGACAACCAATTCAACATGGGTGCAGTCGATGGCACCAATGCAACCCGGGATGCCGCCAAGTGCATGGAATCCCACTTTTGCGTTGGTAATCTCCTGGTACGTGCGTGGTAGTGTGATGTGGTCGTCGGCGTGCTTCAGGAGGGCATCGTGCACTTGGAAGAGTGTCCGTGAGAACAGTGGCTGTGAAATGCCATGCAACTGTCCCACTGTGTGCTGGTAGGTGCCTGTGGCCAGGAAGTGGAGTACAGACACCACCTTCAGTAGGGGTGGGATGGCGGTTGGGCTATCTATCATGCTCACGAGGTCAGCATGTGTCATGTCCACAATGGCGATTATGGTGTCCCGGTCCAAACGGTAGAGGGTGTGGATCTGCTCAGCAGTGAGGTTGAACGGATCAGCTCGGAGGCGTGGGATTGCGGGCCGCCTGCGTGGTGGTAGTGGCAGTGCTTGTGGGCCTTGCTGACCCTGCCTTGCCCTCCTCCTCCTCCTTCTCCTCCGTCTCCCCTGTGCGCCCGGTTGTTGTACCTGTTGTTGTTCGTCGTCTTCTTGTAGTTGTAGCACTTGCAGTGCTATCTGGTCCCCCAGGCCCAACATCGCTAGTCCTGCCGGTAGCATTTTGGAGTGGGAGTGGTTGTGGGAGGGGTTTGGGTCTGCTATATATGTGCTGTCGGCCTGTATGGCCTCCACCTGTGCTGATTGAATGAATCTGTGGCAGATGCAATCCCTTCTGGCCGAGCACGTCCCGCACGTAAGGCTGCATTTGGCCGCATGGCATCTTGGGATTGGAATCATGTATCAAATCCCGATGGCAGTGTGATGTACTTTGACTGATTTTCATGCTATGCTCCCATTGTTACACATGCTATGATTGCAGCCGCTTACATACCTGTGAAGAGTCAGTGGTATGTAGGGCTCGATCGATGGCCGACCCTCATGCAGCACAGTAACGTACTTCACCGACGGGCGTGGCGTCCCATTTGTGATTGCAGCCAGTTAGCATTATGACACACAGCCGCACTACATTGATGTAATTGTGAATGCAAGCGTTCACAGAAGCCTTTTCGACGTAATGTTGCAAGTGAGGAATTCGAAGGCCAGCATTTTTGGTTTTGAAGTAGCGGCGAGGATACGCCCACAGGTCTGGCTGGAAATGTAACGTTCTATTGTAGAATGTCCTTGGGACATGGCCCATATCGAGCAAGCAATGAATGATATGAATTGAATGGGATGCGCAATAGCGTAGTGGACGATAAGGCAGGACGTTCCCAAATCCATCTTGCTTCACAACACTACAGATCCGGCCAGGAGCACAGTGGTTTTTGCAGACTGCATTACGCACAGACGCGATGGAAGTTTCACATATTATGTGAGTGAATATTCATGCGTTTTCATTGCGGGATGAGGGAATGATGAATGGATGCATGGACAGATGATTCCGTTTAGGGTCTGCCATGTACATGGGTTTTTTGAATCACTCCCCTTCCCCTGCGCTATGTGATGCAAGGCTGCCATAGTGGGACTTACGTCTATCTGCCCTTGTCGGATCCTCCCTGTCTCGACGCGCCTTCATACACTTGTGTCTAGGCACGTTACTAATCCCATGTCATGGGTTCTATCTTGACGGACGCATGCACAGTAACCGACGTTGCCAATGGTGTATTTACCTCGATTGATTTCGTTATGAATCGATACTGATTTAGGGGTGTGTATATTCCTTTGGAGTGGGCTAGCATGCATATGGGTGTGGATTTGGTGTGTTGAATGAAGATTGTAATGCATCATGAGTCCCGTAATGCAATCGGTTAATTTGTGTTTCATTTGGGTGACAGGTATCTCCTGCCCTATTGCAGATGCCATCTCTACGCCACTCCTCCAGATGGGTTTTACTCTCGACACCTGCAGCTTCGGGTGAATCAGTGGAGCACCATTTCGATCTTATGGGACGATCGCCAATGGGCCACATGCCCTTACGCTGTACTGGTGGTAAGGTGCAACATTTCGGCCTTTCAGCTCGACTAGTGCCTGCCTCATGGGACGGACCTGCGGTTCTTGCCGCTTCCATGTTGCCTTTTGGAACGTTGATGTAGGCCCTGTGTGCCATGATGGTACAGGGCGTCACACAAGTGGAAGCTGGTCAATTATTGCAGATGCAGCCCTCGGTGATGATGGATGTTTTGGTGTTATTTTGCAAATTGCTGTGGGGCCTTTGTCATTTGGATGTGCATTTAAATTGTATTCCGATATTTGTCGTGTTGCGTTATTCTTTGCAGGTGATGTGGCGATTTTCGATTTGTGGCGGTATGTATTGCGAGATGATCTGCATTGTGTTCCGCCTTCTGAGTTGAGTTGTGTGGTACAGTACTGGCCGCGTTTGCCTACGTAGCACAGTATGGTCACGGATAGGGGCTGCCATTGTGACTGTTTACATGATGTGCTGTTCAGGGGCGGGGGATTGGCTTTTGGCCGACTGGTGCCTGTCAGCCAGGTCGATTGGTGGAATGATGGGATGTTCAGAATGTGGCTGGTCACAGGTGCCTGTGTTTGCGTGCGTTTGTTGGAGGGGGACTGGGGTCATGTCCATTGGAATAGCTTCTGTATTCATGCCATCTGTGCCCTGCAGCTCCCATCGGCCCCTCTTGGGATGAGCCTGGCTGCTCAGTCACTCTGCCAACTTGTGTGGTACATGCTTCTGCTGATGGTTGGTTTGTTTACTGGCAAGAGTACAGGGCTGGTGCAATCCCCCTCAGGATGCTGTTTTGGATGTTGCCTTGCGCTGGTGGCAAGCGATGGGGGACTACTGTTGTTTTGTGTCATGTGTTCTTGATTTTCATTTTGATGTATTGTACCTTCACATGCCTGTGCTGCATCAGTACGGCTATGGTGACATGCCGTACATGGATGCCCACTCACGGGGCGCTTTGAGCCCCTGCATGCATTTCTACGTTGGCATGCATGGGTGAATTGTAGATTTCACTGGTTGCATAGTGTGAGTACATTGCGCCTGCCAGGAGTTGTGCAATGTGGCCAGGGAGTGGAGTACAGGCACTCAGTGGGCCATTTACGGTTGGTTCACGATGCCGTATTTCTCGCCATGGCGGAATGGTACTTTACGACGTGCTTGATGGCGTTCAGTACATGTCCGCTAGGGTCAGAATTCGCGTACCGTTGCGCCATGGCGGTGATTCCGGTTTTGCAAGGCGCGCGTGCGCGTACTTGGTGCAGTTAGCGTTGCCGTTCACTGCGGTGTCGCTAATGGCATCGTACTTTACGGTGACGGGTCATAATCGCAACGAGCGGTGTTCGATGGCGGTATTGCATTTCCGCCATCATTTTTCCATTTCCGCCAGGGTCGTAATGAGGCCCACTGTGTTTTAATTATTTCCAGGGACATCGGTGATGATGGCGGACTTGGGAAACTGGAGCATGGCAACAGGCTTCATCCTCGTAGGATTCTCTGTCCCCTCAGAGGTGAAGGGTGCCCTGTTTGCTGCTTTCCTGCTGGTTTACTTGCTGACCCTCCTGGGGAACCTGCTCATCACTGCACTGATTGTAATCAGCACCAATCTACACACCCCAATGTACTTATTTCTGTTCAACGTCTCCTGCGTGGACATTGGCTCAGCTTCTGTCACAGTCCCCAGAATGCTGTTGGGCCTCCTGGTCGAACACAACTACATCCCGTTCAAGGAATGCATTGCACAGGTCTTTGCTTTTTTGTTTCTGGGTGCCACAGAGGTTTTCCTCCTGACGGCCATGTGCTATGATCGCTACATCGCCATCTGCCTCCCTCTGAGTTACAGCGTTATCATGAGCGGGAGGTTTTGCATTCTACTGCTGGCCATTTCTTGGATGGCCGGTTTCATGTACTCTCTTATTCTAACCCTGCAGGCAGCTCGATTACCGTTCTGTGGTGACAACAAGATTGACAATTTCGTTTGTGAATTCCCAAACCTTTTGAATCTGGCCTGTGCTCACCCATTGGCCAACCAGATTGTGATCTTTGCATTGGGGGGAAGTGTTTCACTGATCACCTTCCTGGTCATCGTCACGTCCTATGTCCACATTATCAGAGTCATCCTAAAGATCCCGTCCACGGAGGGGAGGAGGAAGGTCTTCTCCACCTGCTCTGCACATCTCGTGGTGCTTGCCATGTTTTATGGGACTGGGGCAGCAACATATTTAAAACCTTCCAGTATCTCACTGGGGCATAAGAAACTAGCGTCACTCTTTTATGCAGTCTTTGCACCAATGCTAAACCCAATCATTTATAGTCTGAGAAATGAAGAAGTGAAAAAGGCGGCGATGAAGGTGATGCATCGCAGGCAAAGAGTCCTGTAGACCTCAGTAATGCGGTGATGGGTTAATAGTCAAATGTGGAAAACTTAATGTCGAAAAAAAAAAAATTGAATGTCTTTTTTACTTTGTTTTTTGTTCGAAATGGGGGGTTCCCACCCCAAGCCCACTTTTTTTATTTTTTTATGTTTGAACCTTTTTTTTTTACATACGGAACCCAAAAAAAAAATGTACAAAAAAATAAAGTATTCGAATTTTTTTCCGACATTATGTTTTCGAATTTTTTGTAAATCGAAATTATGTGTTCGACATTATGACTGCACACCGCGAGATGATATTTCTTGTGTTTACACCTCCACCACCTAATTCCATTTGAGATTTACAATCATCAGTGTCTACAAAGAGCAATACACCAGGTCACATCGCACCCGTCACTTATCCTGGTTTTCTTCATATTCCATTGTGTCTTCGCGAACACTTATATATCTCGTCCCACCCTTGCGCTTGTCTCTTTATATTGATGCAACTGCAAGGGTGCAGAAGAATGAGACTGGCACAAAGGTGGCATGTTTGGGGTTAAAGACTTTTATTTCCAATGAAAGGAAGAGAAAATCTTATCTATCCTTCTTCTAAGAGGGGTTTCCCTGCCTTAACATAACCCTTAAAGGGGCAGTCAAACAAGTGGAACGATGTGCAGACCTGTTGGTGAATGACAAGGATTGATATGTTATGTTCTTGCCATGGATTTTAGAACCATTCCCTCCCCGGTTTGTAAATACAGGTAAAGGGCATCTACCCAGTAAGCCCACTATCTAGGGATGGTATTGGGAATTCTCAATTAGATGGCTGAGATATTGCCCCTCCTATGAAGCCAGTCCCACAACGAGCTAGTTATCGAGTTACTTGCCCAGTGTCCCTGCAGAATTCTGGCAGGGAAACAGGGGAGCTCAGTGTCCTGTACTGGAATGTTTCTGGTATTGAAAGGGTCTAGTTCTATGCCAAGCTCCAATGTCAAGGCTGTTTATGACATGGGCCAAGATATATAGCTCCGCGATCTAAGATATCAAGGCCACGCTCCAAGATCTAGGCTACCTATTCCAAGCTCCAAGATCTAGGCTATCTATGCCATGTTCCAAGATCCAGGCTATCAATGCCATGCTCCAAGATCCAGGCTATCTATGCCACGCTCCAAGATCTAGGCTACCTATTCCAAGCTCCAAGATCTAGGCTATCTATGCCATGTCCCAAGATCCAGGCTATCTATGCCATGCTCCAAGATCCAGGACATCTTTGCCAAAGTCACTAATCTTGGCTACCTTTGCCAGGCTCCAATATCACGGATATCTAGGCCATGCTCCAAGATCGAGGCTGTCTATGGCATGGGCCAAGATATAGTCTATCTAGGCAAGGCTCTACGATCTAAGATATCAAGGCCATGCTCAAAGATCTGGGCTACCTATGTCAGGCTCCAAGATCTAGGCTATCTATGCCATGTCCCAAGATCCAGGCTATCTATGCCATGCTCCAAGATCTAGGCCGTCTTTGCCAAGGTCACTAATCTAGGCTACCTATGCCATGCTCCAAGATCTAGGCTATCTCTGCCAGGATCCAAGATCTAGATCATCTTTTGCAAGGTCACTAATCTAGGCTACCTATGCCATGCTCCAAGATCTAGGCTATCTCTGCCAGGATCCAAGATCTAGGTCATCTTTTGCAAGGTCACTAATCTAGGCTACCTATGCCATGCTCCAAGATCAAGGCTATCTCTGCCAGGATCCAAGATCTAGGTCATCTTTGTCAGGCTCCAAGATCTAGTCTATCTATGCTATGTTCTCTTATCCAGGCTATCTATGCCAGGCCTCAAGAGCTAGACTATCTATGTACTGCTTCGGAATCTAGGCTACCTAGCCCAGGCTTCAAGATCAAGGCTACCTATACCATGCTCAACAATCTAAGCTATCTAAGCCAGGCTCCAAGATCTAGGCTATCAGTGCCATGCTCGTTGATCAATGTTATCTATGCCAGACTCCAGGATCTAGATCATCCATGCCAGGCTCCAGGTTCTAGGTTACAATGCCATGCTCAAAGATTCTGGCTATCAATACCATGCTTCAAGATCTAGGATATCTATGTCAGGCTCACAGATCTAGGCTATATATGCCATGCTCCATTATTGAAGCTATCTATGCCATGCTTCATGATCAAGGCTTTCTATGTCAGGTTCAAGGATAAAGGCTATGTATGCCATGCCCCAAGATCTAGGCTATCTATGGCAAGTTCCAAGATACAGGCTATCTATGCAAAGCGCCAAGATCCAGGCTATATATGCCGTGCACGAAGATCCAGGCTATCTATGCCATGTTCCAAGATCTAGGATATCTATGTCAGGTCCCAAGATCTAGGCTATCTGGGCAGGATCCAAGATCTAGGCTATCAATGTCAGCCTCCAAGATCTAGGCTATCAATGCCGTGCTCCAAGATTCAGGCTATCTATGCCAGGTTCCAAGAAGTAGGCTATCTATGCAAGGCTGAAAGATCCAAGCTATCAAGGCCATGCTTCAAGAGCTAGGCTATCTATGGCAGGCTCCAAGATCAAGGCTATTTATGCTATGCTCCAAGATCTATGCTGTCTATGCCATGCTCTAGTTTCAAGACTTCTTATGCCATTATACAAGATCTGAGCTATTTATATCATGCACTATAATCTAAGCTATCTATTCCATGATCCAAGATCTAGGCTATCTATGCCAGGCCCCAAAATATTGGCTATATATGCCAGGTATCAGGATCTAGGCTATATATGCCAGGCTTCAAAATAGATTTAGACTATAATTATAATTATATTTATAATTATTTACACCGTGCTCCAAGATATAGACTACATATGGCAGTCTCAAAGTTCTAGGCTATATATGCCATGCTCCAAGATCTAGGCTATGTATGCCATGCTCCAGGATCTAAGCTATCTATGCCATGCCCCAAGATCTAGGATATCTATGTCAGGTCCCAAGATCTAGGCTACCTATGCCATGCTCGCTGATCTATGCTATCTATGCCAGGATCCAAGATCTAGGCTATCAATGCCATGCTCACTTATCTGGGCTATTTATGTCATGCTTCAGAATCTAGGCTACTTATCCAAGGTTTCAAGATCAAGGCTTCCTATGAAATGCTCAACGATTTAGGATATCTATACCAAGCTCCAAGATCTAGGCTATCAATACCATGCTTAGAGATCTAGACTATATATGCCATGCTTCACGATTTAAGCTATATATGCCAGGCTCCAAGTCTAGGATATCTATGTCATGTCCCACGATCTAGGCTATCTGTGCCAGGCTCCACGATCTAGGCTATCAATGCCATCCTCCAAGATCTAGGCTATCTATGCCATGCTCCAAGATCGAGGCTATTCATTCCAGTTTCCAAGAACTAGGCTATCTGTTCAAGGCTCCAAGATCCAAGCTATCAAGGCCATCATTGCTTATCTGGCCTATATTCACCAGGATCCAAGATCAACACTATGTATGCCATGCTCCAAGATCTATGCTGCCTATCTCATGCTCCAGTTTCTAGGCCACCTATACCATTATACAAGCTCTAGGCTATATATGCCATGGTCCAATATCTAGGCTATCTATGCCAGGATCCAAGATCTAGGTCATCTATGCCATGCTCGCTAATCTAGGCTACCTATGCAAGGCTCCATGATCTAGGCTAGCTATGCCATGCTTCAAGATCTAGGCTATCAACGCCATGCTTGCTTATTTAGGCTATTTATGTCATGCTTCAGAATTTAGGCTACTTATCCAAGGTTTCAAGATCAAGGCTTCCTATGAAATGCTCAACGATTTAGGATATCTATACCAATCTCCAAGATCTAGGCTATCAATACCATGCTTAGAGATCTAGACTATATATGCCATGCTTCACGATTTAAGCTATATATGCCAGGCTCCAAGTCTAGGATATCTATGTCAGGTCCCACGATCTAGGCTATCTGTGCCAGGCTCCACGATCTAAGCTATCAATGCCATCCTCCAAGATCTAGGCTATCTATGCCATGCTCCAAGATCGAGGCTATTCATTCCAGTTTCCAAGAACTAGGCTATCTGTTCAAGGCTCCAAGATCTAAGCTATCAAGGCCATGATTGCTTATCTGGCCTATATTCACCAGGATCCAAGATCAACGCTATGTATGCCATGCTCCAAGATCTATGCTGCCTATCCCATGCTCCAGTTTCTAGGCTACCTATACCATTATACAAGCTCTAGGCTATATATGCCATGGTCCAATATCTAGGCTATCTATGCCAGGATACAAGATCTAGGTCATCTATGCCATGCTCGCTAATCTATGCTACCTATGCAAGGCTCCATGATCTAGGCTAGCTATGCCATGCTTCAAGATCTAGGCTATCAACGCCATGCTTGCTTATTTAGGCTATTTATGTCATGCTTCAGAATTTAGGCTACTTATCCAAGGTTTCAAGATCAAGGCTTCCTATGAAATGCTCAACGATTTAGGATATCTATACCAATCTCCAAGATCTAGGCTATCAATACCATGCTTAGAGATCTAGACTATATATGCCATGCTTCACGATTTAAGCTATATATGCCAGGCTCCAAGTCTAGGATATCTATGTCAGGTCCCACGATCTAGGCTATCTGTGCCAGGCTCCACGATCTAAGCTATCAATGCCATCCTCCAAGATCTAGGCTATCTATGCCATGCTCCAAGATCGAGGCTATTCATTCCAGTTTCCAAGAACTAGGCTATCTGTTCAAGGCTCCAAGATCTAAGCTATCAAGGCCATGATTGCTTATCTGGCCTATATTCACCAGGATCCAAGATCAACGCTATGTATGCCATGCTCCAAGATCTATGCTGCCTATCCCATGCTCCAGTTTCTAGGCTACCTATACCATTATACAAGCTCTAGGCTATATATGCCATGGTCCAATATCTAGGCTATCTATGCCAGGATACAAGATCTAGGTCATCTATGCCATGCTCGCTAATCTATGCTACCTATGCAAGGCTCCATGATCTAGGCTAGCTATGCCATGCTTCAAGATCTAGGCTATCAACGCCATGCTCGCTTATTTAGGCTATTTATGTCATGCTTCAGAATCTAGGCTACTTATCCAAGGTTTCAAGATCAAGACTTCCTATGAAATGCTCAACCATTTAGGATATCTATACCAAGCTCCAAGATCTAGGCTATCAATACCATGCTTTGAGATCTAAACTATATATGCCATGCTTCACGATTTAAGCTATATATGCCAGGCTCCAAGTCTAGGATATCTATGTCAGGTCCCACGATCTAGGCTATCTGTGCCATGCTCCAAGATCAAGGCTATTCATTCCAGTTTCCAAGAACTAGGCTATCTGTTCAAGGCTCCAAGATCTAAGCTATCAAGGCCATGATTGCTTATCTGGCCTATATTCACCAGGATCCAAGATCAACGCTATGTATGCCATGCTCCAAGATCTATGCTGCCTATCCCATGCTCCAGTTTCTAGGCTACCTATACCATTATACAAGCTCTAGGCTATATTTGCCATGGTCCAATATCTAGGCTATCTATGCCAGGATCCAAGATCTAGGTCATCTATGCCATGCTCGCTAATCTAGGCTACCTATGCAAGGCTCCATGATCTAGACTAGCTATGCCATGCTTCAAGATCTAGGCTATCAACGCCATGCTCGCTTATTTAGTATATCTATGGCAGGCTCCAAGATCTAGGCTACCTATGCCAGGCTTCAGAGTCTACGCTACTGACGCCAGACTCCAAGATCTAGGTTATCAATGCCATGCCTGTTCATCTAGATTGTCTATGCCAGGCTCCAAGATCTAGGCTACCAATACACTGCTCACTTATCTAGGCTATCTATGCCAGGCTCCAAGAGCTAGGCTATCAATACCCTACTCACTTATCAAGGATATCTATGCCAGGCTCCAAGATCGGGACTACAATGCATTGCTTCAAGATCTAGACTGGCTATGCCAGGATCCAAGATCTAGGCCATCTATGCCAGGTTTGCCATTTTCGCGTATCTAGACTATAAATTCCAGGCTCTAGGATCCAGGCTGTCTGTGCCAGGCTCAACGATCTTGGCTATCAGTGCATGCTCGCTAATCTAGGCTATCTATGCCAGGCTCCAAGATCTAAGCTACAATGCAATGCTCCAAGATCTAGGCTATGATATGATATGATATGATAGGTTATTTATAACACGCTTAATACTCAGAAGGTTCTAAGCGCAGACGTGGGGTTCAAACCTGTGTTGCTCTGTGTCATCTTGCTTCCAAGGCGAGCACATTGCTCTTGAGCTATCCTCCCTATCTATGCCAGGTTCCAAGATCTGAGCTATCTATGCCAGGTTCCAAGATCTAGGCCATTGGTGGCATACTCTATATATATAGGCTATATATGCCACGCCAAAAGATCTAGGTAATCTATGCCGGGCTCCAAGATCTAGTGTATCAAAGCCCTGCTTATGTATTTAAGCTAACTATGCCATACTCCAAGTTCTAGGCTACCTATGTTATTCTCCAAGATCTAAGCTATCTATGCCAGGATCCAAGATCTAGACTAGCAATGCCATGCTCCAAGATCAAGGCTACCTATGCCAGGCTCCAAGATCAAGGCTATCTATGCCATGCTGTAAGACAAAGGCTACCTATGCCACGCTCCAATATCAAGACCATCAATGCCAGGATCCAAGATCTAGGCTATCTATACAAGGCTCCAAGATCTAGGATGTTAATGACATGCTTGCTTATCTAGGCTATCTATGCCAGGATCCAAGATTGGGCTACCTATGCCATGCTCGAGGATGTAGGCTTTCTGTACCATGCTCCAAGATCCAGGCTATCGAGCCCTGCCCACGTATCTAGAATAACTATGCCAGGCTCCAAGATCTAGGCTACCTGTGTTGTTCTCCAAGATCTAGGCTATCTATGTCAGGCTCCAAGATCTAGGCTATCAATGCCATGCTCGTTGATATAGGTTTTCTATGCCAGGCTCCAAGATCTAGGACATCTATGCCAGGCTCCAAGATATAGGCTATGTATCCCTGGCTCCAAGGTCTAGGGTATATATGGCAGGCTTTAAAATGTAGGTTATTGATGTCATGCTCACTTGTCTAGACTATAAATGCTAGGCTCCATGATCTAGGTTATCTGTGCCAGGCTCCAAGATCTAGGCTAGCTATGCCATGCTCCCGGATCATAGCTATCTATTTCAGGCTCCATGATCTAGGCTATCTATACCAGGCTCCAATATCTAGGCTGTCTATGCCATGCTCCAGGATCAAGACTATCTATGCCAGACTCAAAGATCTAGGCTATCTATGCCATATCTAGGTTATCTGTGCCAGGCTCCAAGATCTAGACTAGCCATGCCCTGCTCCAGGATCAAGGCTATCAATATCAGGCTCCATGATCTAGGCTATCTGTACCACGCTCCAACATCTAGGCTGTATATGCCATATTCCAGGATCAAGGCTATCTATGCCAGACTCAAAGATCTAGGCTATCTATACCAGGCTCCAAGATATAGCCTGTCTATGCCATGCTTCAGGATCAAGGCTATCTATACCAGACTCAAAGATCTAGGCTATCTATGTCCATATCCAAGCTCTAGGCTACTTATGCCATGCTTCAAGATCTAGGCTATCAATGCCATGCTCCAAGATATAGCCTGTCTATGCCATGCTTCAGGATCAAGGCTATCTATACCAGACTCAAAGATCTAGGCTATCTATGTCCATATCCAAGCTATAGGCTACTTATGCCATGCTTCAAGATCTAGGCTATCAATGCCATGCTCCAAGATCAAGGCTATCTATGCCATGCTCCAAGACCAAGGCTATCTATGCAAGGCTCCAAGATCTAGGCTATCTGTGCCATGTTCCAAGATCAAGGCTACCTATGCCATGCTCCATGATCAAGGTTATCAATGCCATGCTCACTTATCTAGGCTATATATGCCATGCTCAATGATCTAGGCTAGCTGGACCTGGTTCCAAGATCTAGGCTATTAATGTCATGCTTTCTTATCTAGGCTATCTATGGCCAGATCCAAGATCTAGGCCACTTATGCCAAGCTCCAAGATCAACGCTGCCTACACCAGGCTTCATGATCTAGGCTATCAATGTCATGCTCACTTATCTAGGCTATCTATGCCATGCTCCAAGATCAAGGCTATCTTTGACAGGCTCCAAGATCTACCCTATCTATGCCCTGCTCCAGGATCAATGCTATCTAGTTCAGGCTCCATTATCTAGGCTATCTATACCAGACTCCAAGATCAAGGCTATCTATGCCTGGTTCCAAGATCTAGGCTATTAATGCCATGCTTTCTTGTCTAGGCCATCTATGCCCTGATCCAAGATCTAGGCCACTTATGCCAAGCTGCAAGATCAGCGCTACCTATGCCAGGCTCCATGATCTAGGCTATCAATGTCATGCTCACTTATCTAGGCTTTCTATGCCATGCTCCAAGATCAAGGCTATCTATGACAGGCTCCAAGATCTCGGCTATCAATGCCATGCTCCAGGATCTAGGCTATCTATGCTGTGATCCAAGATCCAGGCTATCTGTGCAATGCACCAAGATCTAGGCTATATATGCCATGCTCCAAACTGGCCTGTCTATGCCATGCTCCATGTTCTAGGCTGTATATATGCCATGATGCAAAACCAGGCTATCTATGCCATGCTCCAAGATCTAGGCTATGAATGCCATGCTCCTAAACCCAGGCTATCTATGCCATGCTTCAAGATCCAGGCTATCCAAGCCAAGCTCAAAGATCTAAGCTATGAATGCCATGCGCCATGGTCCAGGCTATCTTTGTCAGTCTCCTAGATCTAGGCTATCAATGCCATGCTTGTTGATCTAGTTTTTCTGTGCCAGGCTCCAAGATGTAGGGCATCTATGCCAGACTCCAAGATCTAGGCTGTCAACGCCCTGCTCATCTTTCTAGATTAAGTATGTCAGGTTCCACAATCTAGCCTACAATGCCATGCTCTGAGATCTAGGCTATCTATGCCAGGCTGCAAGATCTAGGCTATTAATGTCTAGCCAGGCTCCAAGATCAAGGCTACCTATGTCAGGCTCCATGACCTAGGCTACCTATGCCAGGCTCCAAGATCAAGGCTATCTATGCCAGGCTCCAAGATCTAGGCTATTTATGCCAGGCTCCAAGATCAAGATTATCTGTGCCAGGTTCCAGGATCTAAGCTATCATTGGAATGCAGCTTGCTCATCTTGGCTATCGATGCCAGACTCCAAGATCTAGGCTATACATGCCAGGTTGTAGGTTCTAGGCTATCTAAGCAAGGATCCAAGATGGAGGCTACCTATGCATTGCTCCATGATCTAGGCTATCTATGCCAGGCTCCATGATCGAGGCTCCAATGCCATGCCCCAAGATCTAGGGCATCTATGCCAGGCTTCAAGATCTAGGCTATCTGTGCCAGGCTCCAAGATTTAGGCTGTCAATGCCATGCTTGCTCATCTAGGCTATCTAAGCCAGCCTCCAAGATCTAGGCTATCTATGCCTTGCTCCATGAACTAGGCTACCTATGTCAGGCTCCAAGATCTAGGCTATCAATGCCATGCTTGATTATCAAGTCTATCTATGCCAGCTCCAAGATCAAAGCTATCTATGCCATACTCAAAGACCAAGGCTATCTATGTCAGGGGCCAGGATCTAGTCTACCTATGCCAGGCTCCAAGATCTAGGCTATCAATGCCATGCTCGATGATCTAGTCGATCTATGCCATGCTCCAAGATAAAAGCTATCTATGCCATGCTCAAAGACCAAGGCAATCTAAGCCAAGATCCAAGATCGAGGCTACCTATGACATGCTCGTTGATCTAGGTTTTCTATGCCAGGCTCCAAGAGCTAGGGAATCTATGCCAGGTTCCAATATATAAGCTAACTATGCCATGCTCCAAGATCTAAGCTATATGTGTCATGTTCCAATACCAGTCTATCTATGCCATGCTCAAATATCTAGGCTAAGAATGCCATTCTCCAAGATCCAGGCTATCTATGCCATTCTCCAAGATCCAGACTATCTATGCCAGACTCCAATATATAGTCTAACAATGCCATGCTTGTTGATCTAGGTTTTCTATGCCATGCTCCAAGACCTAGGGCATCTATGCCAGACTCCAAGATCTAGGCGATCAGTGCCCTGCTTGCTTTTCTAGACTAACTATGCCAGGCTCCAGAATCTAGGGTATCTATGCCAGACTCCAAGATCTAGGCTATCAATGCCCTGCTCACCTTTCTAGACTAACCATTCCAAGCTCCAAGATCTACTCAACAATGCCATGCTCCAAGATCTAGGGTGTCTATGCCAGGCTGCAAGATCTAGGCTATTAATGCCATGGTTGCATATCTAGGCTTTCTATGCCAGGCTCCAGGATCAAGGCTACCTGTGCCAGGCTCCATGATCTAGGCTACCTATGCCATGCTCCAAAATAAAGGCTACCTATGCCATGCTCCATGATCTAGGTTTTATAATGGCTCCAAGATCAAGGCTATTGATGCCATGCTCCAAGATCAAGGATACCTATGCCATGCTCCATGATATAGGCTATTAATGCCATGCTCCATGATCTAGGATATACATGCCAGGCTTAAAGAACTAGGCTATTAATGCCATGCTTACTTATCTAGACTATATATATGCCAGGCTCCAAGATCAAGGCTACCTATGCCAGACTCCAATATATAGTCTAACAATGCCATGCTTGTTGATCTAGGTTTTCTATGCCATGCTCCAAGACCTAGGGCATCTATGCCAGACTCCAAGATCTAGGCGATCAGTGCCCTGCTTGCTTTTCTAGACTAACTATGCCAGGCTCCAGAATCTAGGGTATCTATGCCAGACTCCAAGATCTAGGCTATCAATGCCCTGCTCACCTTTCTAGACTAACCATTCCAAGCTCCAAGATCTACTCAACAATGCCATGCTCCAAGATCTAGGGTGTCTATGCCAGGCTGCAAGATCTAGGCTATTAATGCCATGGTTGCATATCTAGGCTTTCTATGCCAGGCTCCAGGATCAAGGCTACCTGTGCCAGGCTCCATGATCTAGGCTACCTATGCCATGCTCCAAAATAAAGGCTACCTATGCCATGCTCCATGATCTAGGTTTTATAATGGCTCCAAGATCAAGGCTATTGATGCCATGCTCCAAGATCAAGGATACCTATGCCATGCTCCATGATATAGGCTATTAATGCCATGCTCCATGATCTAGGATATACATGCCAGGCTTAAAGAACTAGGCTATTAATGCCATGCTCACTTATCTAGACTATATACATGCCAGGCTCCAAGATCAAGGCTACCTATGCCAGGGTCCATGATATAGGCTATCTATGCCATGCTCCAAGACCAAGGTTATCTATGTCACGCTCCAAGATCTAGGCTATCTATGCCATACTCCAAGATCAAGGCTCCCTATGCATACTCCATGATCTAGGCTACCAATGCCAGGCTCCGTGATCTAGGCTCCAATACCATGCTCCAAGATCAAGACTATCAATGCCAGGCTCCAAGATCTAGGCTATTTATGCCAGGCTCCAGGCTCCAAGATCCAGGCTATGTATGCCATGCTGCAAGATCTAGGCTATCTATGCCAAGCTCCAATATTTTGGCTATCTATGCCAGGTTCCAGGATCTGGGCTATCTATGCCAGGTTCCAAGATCCGTCCTATCTGTGCCAGGCTCCAGGATCTAAGCTATCAATGGCATGCTTGCTTATCTCAGCTATCACTGCCAGGCTCCAATATCTAGTTCATCAAGGAAAGACTCCAAGATATAGGCTATCTATGCCATGTTCCAAGATCTCGGATATCTCTGCCAGGCTGTAGGATCTAGGCTATCTATGCCAGGCTACAGGATCGGTGCTAGGATCCATTATCTTGTTCCTCTATGCCATGCTCGCTAATCTAGGCTACCGATGCCAGGCTTCAACATCTAAGATAGCTATGCCATGCTCCATGATCTATGCTTTCTATGCCAGGCTCCAAGATCTAGGCTATCTATGCCATGCTCCAAGATCCAGGCTATCTATGCCAGGCTCCAATATCTAGGCTATCTATGCCAGCCTCCAAGATCAAAGCTATTTATGCCAGGCTCCAAGATCAAGGCTATCTATGCCAGGCTTCAAGAACTAGCCTATTTATGCCAGGCTCCAAGATCAAGGCTACCTATGCCAGGCTCCAAGATCTAGGCTATTTAGGCAAGGCTCCAAGATCAAGACTTTCTATGCAAGGCTTCAAGATCTAGGCTGTCTGTGCCAGGCTCCTGGATCTAAGCTATCAACGGAATGCTTGCTCCTCTTGGCTATCAATGCCAGACTCCAAGATATAGGCTATCTATGCCATACTCCAAGATCTAGGCTATCTATGGCAGGCTCTCGGATTTAGGCTCCTATGCCATGATCCAAAATCTAGGGTATCTATGCCAGGCTTCAATATCTAGGCTATCTGTGCCAGGCTCAAAGATCTAGGCTATCAATGCCATGGATGCTCATCTAGGCTATCTATGCCAGCCTCCAGGATTTAGGCTATCTGTGCCTTGCTCCAAGATCTAGGCTACCTATGCCATGCTCCATGATCTAGGCTATTTATGCCAAGCTCCAAGATCAAGGCTATCTATGCCAGGCTCCAAGATCTAGGCTATTGATGCCAGGCTCCAAGATCAACGCTATCTATGCCAGGGTCCACGATCTAAGTTATTTATGCCAGGCTCCAAGATCAAGGCTATCTATGCAAGGCTCCAAGATCTAAGCTATCAATGGAATGCTTACTTATCCTGGCTATCAATACCAGACTCCAAGATATAGGCTATCTATAGCATTCTCCAAGATCTAGGCTTTGTATGCCAGGCTCTGTGATCTAGGCTCCTATGCCTTTCTCCAAGATCTAGGGTATCTATGCCAGGCTTCAAGATCTAGGCTATCTGTGCCAGGCTCCAAGCTCAAGGCTATCAATGCCATGCTTGCTCATCTAGGCTATTTATGCCTTGCTCCAAGATATAGGCTACTTATGCCAGGGTCCAAGATCTAGGCTATCAATATCATGCTCAATTATCTAGTCTATCTACGCCATGCTCCAAAATCAAAATTATCTATGCCATTCTCAAAGACCAAGGGTATCTATGCCAGGGTCCAAGATCTAGTCTATCTATGCCATGCTCCAAGATCAAGGCTTCCTACACATTGCTCCATGATCTAGGCTATGAATGCCATGCTCACTGATCTAGGCTATTAATGCATGCTCACTTATCTAAGCTATTCATGCCATGCTCACTTATCTAGGCTATTGATGCATGATCACTTATCTAGGCTATTCATGCCATGCTCACTTATCTAGGCCATTCATGCCATGCTCACTTATCTAGGCTATTAATGCATGCTCACTTAGCTAGGCTATTAATGCATGCTCACTTATCTAGGCTATTCATGCCATGCTCACTTATCTAGGCTATTAATGCATGCTCACTTATCTAGGCTATTAATGCATGCTCACTTATCTAGGCTATTCATGCCATTCTCACATATCTAGGCTATTGATGCATGCTCACTTATCTAGGCTATTCATGCCATGCTCACTTATCTAGGCTATTCATGCCATGCTCACTTATCTAGGCTATTCATGCCATGCTCACACATCTAGGCTATTAATGCCATGCTCACTTATCTAGGCTATTCATGCCATGCTCACTTATCTAGGCTATTAATGCATGCTCACTTATCTAGGCTATTCATGCCATGCTCACTTATCTAGGCTATTCATGCCATGCTCACACATCTAGGCTATTAATGCATGCTTACTTATCTAGGCTATTCATGCCATGCTCACTTATCTAGGCTATTAATGCATGCTCACTTATCTAGGCTATTCATGCCATGCTCACTTATCTAGGCTATTCATGCCATGCTCACTTATCTAGGCTATTAATGCATGCTCACGTATCTAGGCTATTGATGCCATGCTCACTTATCTAGGCTATTAATGCATGCTCACTTATCTAGGCTATTAATGCATGCTCACTTATCTAGGCTATTCATGCCATGCTCACTTATCTAGGCTATTCATGCCATGCTCACTTATCTAGGCTATTAATGCATGCTCACTTATCTAGGCTATTCATGCCATGCTCACTTATCTAGGCTATGAATGTCATGCTCACTTATCTAGGCTATTGGTGCATGCTCACTTATCTAGGCTATTCATGCCATGCTCACTTATCTAGGCTATTAATGCATGCTCACTTATCTAGGCTATTCATGCCATGCTCACTTATCTAGGCTATTAATGCATGCTCACTTATCTAGGCTATTCATGCTATACTCACTTATCTAGGCTATTCATGCCATGCTCACTTATCTAGGCTATGAATGCCATGCTCACTTATCTAGGCTATTAATGCATGCTCCCAGATCAAGACTAGGTCACCGAGAGTGCTTTTGTTAAGGATTGCAATTGGGTGTCACACACCGGACCAGGACACTTGGTGTTAGCCTGGGATGTGGCGCTCAACAGGAATGTTTTTTTCTTTAATTTCAATGAATTCAAATTGACCCGATACCCGACCCATCTCATGCCCCCTTTTACAAATACCTGGCGTCACAATGGACCATGAACCAGGCCGGTTGGTGAAAATACAATATTGATTTATTTTTAAAATTCACAAAAATCACACACATTTTAATATTGGGCAGCAATCACCAATGGGTGATAATGACAATGGAAATGGAAGCAAAGCACTTGGTTAACCTTCTAGTAGAACATATCCAAAGCACAAGTGAATAGGAACACTTTTTCAATTAGGATAGATAGCACCCAAGTTAAGGTTTTCCCCTACAATTTTCCCTCCACCCACAAATAATCGATTTATGAGTGAATAGAAAAAAGCAGCAGGTAGTCAGGGATAAGAGGCACCAAACAGAATCAAAATCCGAACTTCCCTCACAAAATAAGAGGTAAAAACTTTTAAACCCTTTGCAAAGGCCTAAAATGACACTTGGATTGTGAGAAATAATTAATGATATGTGTGTTTAAATAATGATATACATATGTTTCATCACAGCATCAGGGAGGTTATATCACTATCAACCATAAGGTAAGGTATCACAAAAGCATACGGTTCACAAAGTACATTAAAATAGAAAACCCAGTGCAGCCGGATTCACACGTGGAAAAATTGCATTTACACTTTTTAGCTTTAAATGTAAAATGTTGTTTTTTAAACGGGTGAAAAACACTGAATTGGAATGTGTTTTATTGGCAGGGGGGATAGATGAATATCACAGAGACAATATACAGGTGAAAGGAGGTCTCTAGCTACAGAACTGGATGAGATTTGCAAAATAGAAGAAGGTTCGCTTTTGGTAAAATAAAACCGTGGAAGAGAGAAAATCAGCTTAGAAACAGGACAGGTTTCCCTTAAACTAGATTATTAAGGCTATATTGTTACAGAGGGACACAGTAAGATCCAATGTTGATTAGCGACGTCAACCTTGTCACCCCAGCGTACAGCTTTATGTGGAAATGAGTTTGATTACTCAAAATATGACTAAGGGATTATGATCTACACAAGACAGAATTAATAGAGAGATGACACTAGCACTTACAAAGTCAAGGACAGGGTGCACAGAGAATTCTAACAGTTTTAAAAAGTTACCAGGATATGGGTAGGATTGCTTAGAGAGTGGAATAAAGACAAACGTGTCAAGATGGGGAGACTATGTGTTTCTCTGGGATGGGGAAATACTCAAAGTCCACGCTTGAGTTTTGGGATTTTGAAACTGTCAGTGTTCTGGTCACCAAAGATTCTGGTCACCGGATAGCAGACTCTCCTGGCAAAAGACAGCTTATGCAAAGGTCTGGTTACCGGATAACAAGGACAGCTGGATGGCAGGGGTACAGCGGGCATGCAGTTAGTGGGCAAACAGCCAGGCTGGTCTCAGGATGTTTCCCCAAAGAATACCACAGCTTTCCCTTTGGTTATTTAGATTTAGTGGGATTCCAGGATTCAGGCCTTGCTGGGATGTCAGCAATGCTTTGGCTTTGCAGTGGAATCTGGAATCAGGAAGGATGAAGGTGGAAGATCAGGAACGCAGGCGCAGGAAATCAGGAAAGAGTGTGTGTAGCGTTTTGTCAGCCACCCTTTTTATAGAGCTTGTGACATCATAGAATTATACGGCAGAGCAGGCTTAGCTAAGCACACTTATAAATAACTGGATTGGTCGGGGGTAATGGTTGACGCCTTGCTTTGAGCTGGTTGGGTTTCAAAGACCCTGATGTCAGATTGATGATGTGAGTTTTGCAATGTCCAGAACCTCCCACAGTTACTTTTGCTAAAATCCAGTTTTGACATAAATGGCACATTTGTACAGTGGTAGCGTTTAACAAATTACATAAGCAGGTTACATATTGTATGCAGCACATGCCAGTTCAACTCTTCAGTCTGTAAGACATTGTTTCGTCCTTCTGTTAATTTTTGGTCATTTTAAGTGTGAAATATTCGTCCTAAAATTCTATAACTTTATAGATGTATGTGGATTATCATTAGGCATGTCAGCATCGAAATTCGCAGTGGCATCAGGTATACTTTCCTTAGAATACCCAATTCTCTGCCATTTATGTTCCCAATATGGCAGTGACAGCTACAATGTCTTAAAGTAAAACCCACAAAAGTACATTGAAACTGTTAACTTTTTACATTCCTGCAAAGTCCAGTAGCAAATAAAAGTCTGAAAAGTTTCTTAAGAAAATTGCTGTTTAAACCAAATGGTCAGCAATGTCCTCCAAATATGGTCATGCCTTTTCAGTCCAGGTTTGTAATAGAGTTTTTCTTTGAAGCTTCTTGTAGAAGTCACGGGGAGGAGTGATTTCCTTTTTCACATCTTCGTGTCCCAGTTTTTCTATTGTAAGAGGCCTCTGCCTAGACGAATATCTGAGGAGTATGTGAACTTTCTTTTGTCTTGGTCAGTTGAAGTTTTCAAACCTAGTAATTATCAGCCAAGTGTCCTGGAAGTTTATGCTGGTTCCTTTCCTTTTGGAAGAAGCCTTAGCTTAGCCAGGAGGAATAACCTGTTCTGGAGCTTGCAAAATCCAGCCAATGCAGTTTTATTCCTTTCTTTCATTTTGTCCTGAATCAAAACATGCCTGTTGAATAAAGCATCCCATATATGTTTTACAGCACAAACCCATTTTGCATTGTTAGACAAGGGCAGGGCCTTATCCAACATACACTTTTAAAACAGATATTTTTCTTTATTTGCAAAAGTACATTTAAACATGATGTGAGGCCTGCGGGCATTTTCCTTTCAAAAAGGTTCCATCTGAATTTCCCACTTTGTTTTGTATCCATAGATAGTTTCTTGTAGGCAGCGATTTGTTTGAAACACAGATTCACTGAAATTGACATGGACCTGGAGAGCTGGAGATTCTTTGAATTATTGATCTTTGACAATTTGTAACTCAAAAGTAAAGTGTTTCCCGTGAAGCTGAAGTAAAGCTTCTTTTGATTCCTTCAGAACTGAACAGCAGCCTGTCATTCAGGGATACTGCCTTTGTCTGCTGGAGCACAATGTGAATGTGAATGGGCATGGCAGAGTCTCCTTAATAAAGTATGGTGATGAGGAATCAGAGGAAAAGAGCATCAGAGCAACATTATTTTTAAATGTAATGATTTCCCTTTTTCAATGGGAACTTTGGTCTTGCAGCAAATCTGCTTTTTTTCCTCACTCCCCTTCATTGATACATGTAAGAACACACTGGCAGGCTTTTCAGTGTGACCCCTTGTTCCATCATGACCAATATGTGCTTGGCAAGATGGTGCAGCAATCTTTTTGTTGCTGCAAAATGCAGTTTTGGTGTGAGGCAGTGGCGCTCCAAGGAGCCAGCATAGCCATTTTGCTGTTTCTGCTGAAATGCAGCTGGGTTATGGATGGGAGTACTGCAGTGTAGGTAAATATATCCCACAAATTTCCCCCCCCCCCCCTCGACTCTTCTGAGATTCCTTGTTGATGGAGAGTAGGGCAAAGTGTGATGCATCGGTAGAGCAAAACGGGGTTCATCAGGTGGACAAAACGGGGTGCATCAGGTGGAGTCCTTCCATCATCAGGGAGCGGTACTCCATGATCATCTCGCTGTCTCTCGTTGTAGTGTGGAGCAACACCTGTAGCTTTCCCAGAGGTCTTCCTTTAGGAAGGAGCAGGAAGAGTGTTAGGCAGAATCCTGTGCAGTTCCCTTAGGGAACACTGCAAAAAGATTAAGACTACAGGTGTTGGCAGTAAACCTACTTGGTAGCAGTCTGTACCACACAGATTTACCTGGTAGCTGTGGCTGAGCAGTCAGACTTCCCTCAAGAAGAGTTAGGCAGTATACAGAGCATACACATTAGGTACTCAAAATACAGTAATACAAGCAGACACTGACCAGAGCTTTGGTATAAAAGTATATAATTATTTATTTAAAGACAAACTTGTAAAATACACTAGCACTAATATGGCAAGCAAGTTCAAAACACAGCCACTATTACTATAGGTACATCCCTGATTACTTATTGAACAAGTCTTAGTTAAAACACCACTTATTTTCAGACAGAGGTGAGTGCTTAACGCAAGATGGCACTCCAATAAGTTGATTAAAAAGGGAGGGAAAAAAGCAGAATTGGAAAGCACACACTTCTAACACTTTTAGGTTAACCAAAGCAAGTCAGAAAAGGCAGGGTCTACTGTAGAGCAAAAAGTTCATAGGCCAGGCCCACTCTTGGAGAGAGCAAGGCGGAATGTGTCCAAGATCACACAGTTGAAGTACACTTTAAAAGTCTTTTTAGATAGCTCAGAAAGGAGTTAGATCAGTTCAGAAAAGTTAGGTTAGCCAGCCCAGGGTCAACCCAGTTGGAAAGGCAAGGATTTAAGCGATACCTCACACAGACCCTTGAAAGGGCGGCCAGGCGGACACAGTACCTTTAGGTTGAGAGGACGTTCCAGCATGGGCAGTGGTCCCTGGCAGCGGTTGCAAGTCACGGCTTCGTCCAGAGGAAGAGATGATCTCGACGAGGAGGAAAGCTGAAGGTCGGTGCACTGTCAGGGAAGAAACCATCCGCGGAGTACTACCCTTTTTTCCGCGTATTGGTGAAACCGTGGTTATCCGGTCGCCGGGGTGCTCGGTACAGGTGATCCGACCATGAAATGATCCAGAAGGCGAAAAGAGGGCGAACTGGTTATCCCCACCAGCTCAGAGGAAGAAGACTCTCCTGGAGGAAGATCTTCTCTGTCGTCGGGAAGTGGTGAGTTCGATTCAGCAGGGCTCCACCGGTGGTGTCATCATTGCAGGTGGGCTCAGCTTCTCCCTCTTTGGATTCTTTAGGTCCTGTGGCGACTTCTGAATTTCCAGTCCCCAAAGCCCTGCTTTTATGCAGAAAACCCCCATTCATTCAGCCTAGCTGTCAATCAAACATGCTAAGTGGTGAGCCGGGCGGCTCACCACTGGGCCAATCAGAGTGGAGTGTGACTTGAGTTGCCGAGGCAACGCAGTCCAGGGTGCCTAAACCCCCCTCAACCCCTCCTAAGATACCCAGACAGAGTGGCACCACTTGGTGGGCTTCTGTGGAGAAGCCCACCAAAAAGTGGAACAAAGGTCTCGACTTGGGTTGGAGTTACAAAGGTAAACACGGACGCCATTTTGGCACTGACTTTTGGCAAAAAATCCCAACCGGTGAATTTATATTAATTTAATAAACCGGCGGTATGTTTGAGGATATGTTAAAAAGTATTAGCCTCGAACAATGGGAAAATCCCATAGGAATATATTTGTGGTTGAATTTAAAAAGTAGTATCCACTGCCACAAGCCAAAACTCGATCAGGGGGGACGGGACAGTGCACCCACGAACAACAGACCCAGGGGCAATCGAATTGCCCCTACCAGTACGTCCACAATATAATGGTTTGTACTGGTTCTGTTCACAATTTAAGACTAGTAAAACCAATGGTGACTTTACATGCCCTGGGAGACAGTAGTCAGTCCCAGGGTATGGAGTCTATGTTTGGGGGTCACTGTGACAACCATGTGTTACTGCACGGAGGGTACTGTGTAACACACATACCAAAAACACAAGAAACCCTATGGAGTAAAATACCCCATAGCCCATAAAACACATACAAAGTCAAAGGAACACCTCAAATCATGTCTAATAGTGGGAGTAAAAGAGTCTCACTCTTAGCAGGAGAAAAAAAATAAACCCCAAATATCCAGCAAAGCTGCTGGGGGACTCACTAGGTTTGGGAAATTAGCCTTAACAGAGAATTCTCCCTAACAAAGAGGGCCAGAGTGGGCGGCCAGAGAGAGGAGAAGAGGGAGCAGGTGTCCCAATGAAGAGGATCTCAGTCTTACTGGCATTAATGCAAGGATCATTGGTGGCACACCATTCCTGACTTGCAACCAGACAGTCTGGTATGAGAGAAGAAGCCAAGGTGGCTGAGGGGATCCTGAAAGAGAGCTGAGTGTCATCCGCATAACAGTGAAAATTGGAGCAGAAAGTAGCGATGCCCTGGGCAAGAGGTGCCAGGTAGGGGTTGGAGGGCCTGGTTGAGAGGTTAGACCCCTGTGGAACAGCACAAGAAGAGTGAGAGAGATAGAAGAGCGGAAAGACTCCATTTAGACCCAAGAGGGTCGGGGTGAGAAAGGAGGTCAACCAGGCCAGGGCCTCATCAGTAATACCAAGGTTGTTGTGGAGGCGATTGAGAAGGATGGCATGGTTGACAGTGTCAAAAGCAGAGGATAGATTGAGGAGAATGAGGACAGAAGGGAGATTAGAGTCAAGATTGGAGAGCAAGTCTTCAAGGGTGTTCAGGGGAACAGTTTCCATGCTTCTGGCAGCTCTGAAGACAGAGAGGCCATTATGGAGGCAACCAACAGATTCATTATGTAGAGTAAGCTGGAAGATGGCCAGATTTTCAAAGAGTTTGCCCATGAAAGGAGTGATGGAGATTGGGCAATAAAAAGCCAGAAAGGAAGGATTGGTGGAGGGCTTCTGTAGAAGGGGGTGCACATGAGAGTGCTTAAGGGGGAGGGGAAAGTTCCAGTGGCAAAGGAGCAATTGCAGAAATCGGCCAAGGCTGGGGCAAGGGTGTCGATGTGGTCCTTGAACAGGGAGAACTTGCTTTGACAAAACCTTCATAGATCAGCCTTGTCTAGAAACATTGTCAGGAGTGAACAGGGGAAAGGAGGAGGAAAGAGGAGGAGAGACTGCCTCAGGCAGGCCAGGAGTGGTAGAGGAGGAGGAGCAAGAGGAGGTAGAAGAAGAGAGGGTGGACAGGGGCCTGGAAAGGAACAGGAGAGGTAGAGACTGCAGCAGGATTGGCCAGCTCCTTACTGGTTTTGAAAAGTTTGGATGAGTCATTAGATGCCGCAGAGATTCAGGCTTGGATGTATGTTCTCTTAGGGAGGACTGAGAGTTTGTACTGCCTTTGGAGCAGGCGGCGGGCCAGTTTGTCAGGGGGTGCATCCGATGCCCTCCACTTCTTCTCCGCCACCCTACACTTGCGTTTAAAGGTGGCGAGGTCAGAATCATACCAAGAGTTGCACTTGGATTTGGGTTTCAAGCGGATCCTCGTGACAGGGCAACGACATCTAGGGTGTTAGAGATAGAGAGATGAAGATTAGAGGGGGCTGTGTCAGGGTGTGAGTCAGCCAACGGTACAGGAGGAGGAGAGAAGGTAGCAGTGAAAGCCTCAACTGACACACGCTTCATTGGTTGGATGACCGAGAAGGTAGATGGCCGTGCTGGAGTCGGTTTGACCTGCAGGGAAGAGAGAGATAGGTTGGAAAAAAGAGAAAGTGAACACTCCCAGAGAGAGGAGTGGTTAGAGGGTTAGAGAAGGGGAGGTCTGAGGGATAAGAACATCCAGGGTGTGCCCTGCAGAGTCTGTCAGGTGAGAGGGAAAAAAAGAAAGAGGGAGAGAGAATCGCAGAGGTTGTGAAAGAGTCCTGAACAAGGGATGGTAGCATCCAGGTGGATGTTCAAGTCTCCGAGGAGGAGCAGTTGAGAGGTAGAGGAAAGGAGCGAGGAGGAGAGGTCAGCCCACTCAGAGAGGAAGTGGGTGTTCTGTTCATTCAAAGGAGGAGTAGCATTGGAATGATAGAAGAAGGGATCCACTCTGGGAAAATCAGGGCTAGACCCTGTAAGGAACTCATGGTGGCAACAGTAAAGACAGACACAAGTGATCACAGTTCGAGGGTGTTTATCAAACTGTAAATGCAGGGTGGCAGCAAAGCCTTATCTAAACCTCAATCTAAGATGGGAGCAAGCTCTGACCATCAAATAAAAAATAATGGTATAGACGCATTTCATCACCTACTTTTTCATTGTGGGACTTTTCATCGCCAGATTTTTCATCGCCAAATGTTTGGGGGGGTTTATAGGGGTTGGGGTATAATTATTAAAGTAAGGGGAGTTTTGGGGGGAACCCCCCCCCAAAAAAAAAAAAAGATGAGTTTTTGGCGATGAAAAATCTGGCGATGAAAAGTCCCACGATGAAAAATAGGTCGATGAAATAACGTAGAACCAAAATAAGGTAGTCCCTGTGGTGTCTTGTCAAAGCAAAAAGCCTATACTAAAAAAAAAAATATTGCTAAATCCTTACAACTAATTACAGAAAGATTGTGGGATGGGGTTTCCAAAAAGAAAGAAGTGTTCACAAATATAAAGTCAGCATGTGATTTCCATGGGGTCTTCCTTCCCCATGTTTTGAGCACGGGACAAGGTGGATCTCCTGAGAACAGCACACACTCGAGCTTTCCCAGCACGAGTCGACAGTTCCATTCTATCAGGTTCTTCGATGGTTAAGTCTCTTTTTACTAAACGTCTCTTGCCTTCGAGGGCCCTTTGTATTCAGCAATACAAACAAACATAAAGTTCCTTTCCAAATGAACGTTGGGGTGATGACGTTCCACCCCCTGGATCTCCCTCTCTCAGGCTCGGACCCCTATGCTTCTCTCGATCGAGCTCTGGTCTTTCTTTTGGGATCTCCCTCTGCCAGACTCGGATCCCAATGCCAACGGGGACAATCCACATCCACTGGTCTTACAATACTTCTTGCATTCACTGTTAGGAAGAATTCTCATAAATGGCTGATTTCCCTTACCTAATGAGTCCCTCAGCAGATTTGCTGGATTTCTAGGATTTATTTTTTTCACCCGGTAAGAGTGTGAGCCTTTTTCCCACTCTTGCATGTGTTTTGCTATGCATGTTTTCACTTTTTGTGTGATCTTGAGCACTGGAGCATCACCTACTCCATGGCCTCATATTTTTCATGAGTGTTACACAGCACCTTCAATGCAGTGACAAAAGGTTATCTTTGAGACTTCCCACTGACTCAATTTTCTGGGGCTGTCTACTGTCCCCCAGGAAAGGGTAAAGTTGCCATTAACTTTATTTTAGTCACTTTAAACCACAGACCCAGTACACCCCATCTTACATGGAGTATTTGAAAGGGTTAATTCTTATCCCTTTTTGTCTGTGTCTCTTGGAGACTTGTTTCTCTCCCTTTACATCAAGACTTGGCTGGTGGCAGTGGTAACTACCCTAACTTTCCTACCACGATTATCTGATATAAACGTGGTATTGTTCCAGGCTATTAAAGTAGCCTCGAACATAAACCCACTTGACCAAATACATTTTATTTTGGCTCTGGCTGGGTTTATTCACCATTTCTTATTGTTAAAGTATTTTTCGTGTTTTTCTCTGCACGCCAAACCGGGGATGATTCCTTTGTTCGCCGTCTTTTCGCGGGCTTCTGCACAGAAGCCCTCCTTAAGGTGCCTGAAAGTCTGGGTAGGCAGGATGTGAGGGAGGGATCTTCGGAACCCTGCCATGGGTTCCCTTGGTAACCAAAGTGACACTCCTGTTTGATTGGCTAAGGGGACTGTCCTTGCCAGGACAGCCACCCTGCTGTGTGATTGACAGCCAGGCTGTATGAATGGGGGAAGACTGCATAAAAAGCAGATCTCTGGGACTGGAAAGGCAGAGTCGCCACTGGAACGAAAGACCCAATGAGGTGCTGACAGAAGAGGACCCCTACAACGACTGAACCGCCCGGTGAAGCCCTGCTGCAGGTCCGAATCTTAAGAATCCGACGACAGAGAAGATCCTCCAGGAAACTTCTTCCCTTGAACTGGTGGGACCAACCAGTTTGCCCAAACTGCAAGCCAGGACCCCTCCTCTGGTCGAATTTGCTGTACAGAGCTACAATGGCCCGGATAGCCAGGAAGGTCGGACCCTGCTTGGGTTTTAAGGAGCGCACCTTTTATTTGTTGGTTTGCTCTGCTGCTGGCTTCTTCCCTGGGTAGTGCAGGACCCTCCAGTCTTCCTACTTCTTGTCAGTCCGACAGTCTGACAGTCGCTTCAGGAACTGTGAGCCTGCAGGAACTACCAGGAACGTCGGCCTTAGCTACAGCTTCCTCTCCGTTTTAAGGTACTGTGCAAATCCGGTTGCTCGTTTTGAAAGTGTTTGAAATCTTTCGCCAATTGGTGGGCTTGTCCTTCTCTTCTCTTTGAACTAACTTTTCTATTAACCAACCTCATCCGGAAACCGCGCCACAAACTTTACCGCGAACTACCCTGAACTGTGTTATCTTGAGCAAAAGACTTTTGACCCAATGACTTTGGCCTTAAGCCTTTTCTACCTGATTTCATCACTGTAGTTTCTCTTGTTCAATTGCCCTGAGTACTTACCTGTTGGTTTGATTTAATTTCTAATAAGTTTGTCTTTCCCTCCCTTTTAAATTGTTGGAGTGCCATTTTGCTCCCACTTCATTTGGTGAGCTTAACTTGTCTGGAATATAAGGGATGTGGTGTGGTGTATTAAGAGAGTGATGTTTGAACTGCTTATAATAGTGTAATGTTATACAACTGAAGAGTGAAATAAATATATATTTTTTTACTTGAAAACCTTGAGTCAGTGTTTGACTGAACCATAGTAATTGCTGTCTTTTGTGTAACTATCTGATACTGCTCGCTTACTCTTGTGTAGTATAGGCTTGTACCATAGGTGAATTTGTCACTTGTAGTCTTAATTGTGTGTGGTGTTCCCAAAGGGTACTGCATATAATTCTGCCTAACACTGGTGTACAGTGGTGAGGATAAAAGTATAGTAATTACACTTAGAGTGTTGCTATTACCTTGGATCAACTAACCACAAGGCTAATATCACTAAAAAAAAAAGCAATATTAATCATGTCTGATATGGAAAGCCACAGCCAGGAGACCCTCCTGAGTTACACTGAAGATTATTTAAGGAACATGTGCAAAGAAAGGAAACTCTGCCAAAGGCAAAAAGATTGAATTAGTTGAAAAGTTGTTAAAGAACCAAAGTCTGGGGAGTGGGTCTGAAATGCCTGACTCTCTAGCAAATGTGGAAAGTATTGAGGATGATAATATGTCTATTAATGATGAGTTGGAAGAGATAGACGTGTCTCTTAATGTAGGCCTCTCTGTCCCCTTGCCTGCTCAGCAACCTCAACCCTTGTCCACTGGGACCCCTACAGGTCCTACACTCAGGCCCTCATTACAACTGTGGTGCTAAGTGCACCAACTTTACCACCATGGTGTAAACTACGTTTACACCATGGTGGATGGCGGATTTACCGCCCCATTACAAGGTGAGTGGGGCGGTAAATCCCCATTTCCCATTTTCCCTTCCCCATTTCCATTTTTGCCCCATAGGGCATAATGGGAGTGGGGAAGGCGCTAATTACGGCACCGTAAATTACGGTGCCGTAATTAGCACCAAGGTGCCTTAGCACCATGGAACTTAACGCCTGCAAAAAGCAGGCGTTAAGGTGGGAATCAGGCGTTAAGGGTTAACGGTGGCGTTAACCCTTAACGCCTGAGTTGTAATGAGGGCCTCAGTCCTGAATTCATTGCTCTAGAGAAAATGAGGCTTGAACTGGAATTCAAACGTTTAAATGCTCAAACTGAACAAAAACACCAAGAACTTAAGCTAATGGAGTTGAATCATGAACTAGAAATGAAAAGATTGTCTCTTGAAAATGCTTCTCTCCCAGAGTCTTCTGGTTCTTCCAGTCCTAAGAGACCCCTTATGCCTAAAGAAATTGTGGGTATGTATGAGGCTAAGCTTGATATTTTGGATTGGTTGGCAATGTTTGAATATAAAGAATAAACAAATTACTTAGATATAGACAAACCAGTTATGCCAATAATCTATTTTCTTCCCACGATACATAAAAAGTACAAGACTTTTCCTCCTTGCAGACCTATCATAAATGGGATAGGCTCCTTAACGGAAAGGATTTCCCAGTATATAGATCTACATTTACAGCCTTTAACAACAGGATTAGCTTCATATCTACGTGACACCAAACATGTCATACAGCAAATGGAATGCATTCCGTGGGAGACAGATTACCGATTTGTGACTCTCGATGTGGTATCATTGTATACCAGCATCCAACACACCAAGGGGCTGGAAAGAACAAACAAGGTCTATTTCATTCCTTAACCAAAATAACATGATCTTAGAGATGCTAAAATTTGTTTTGTCAAACAATATCTTCCTGCTTAACAAGACCATCTATAAACAGGAACAGGGACCAGCCATGGGTGCTAAATGTGCACCCCATATGCAAATCTATTTATGGGTCATTTCGAACTAAACCATGCCTGGTAGCACCGAGCATTCAGTGAAAATAAAATTGTGTATTGGGGCCGCTCCATCGATGATGTACTTATGATATGGAACGGGAAAGAATTGAGTCTCAATGACAATAAGTACAACATCAAATTCACAGAAAAAAACAGCTCTGAAGCAATAGAATTTATAGACTTACATCTATACACAGATGGAGAAAAGATACTTACAGATCTTTATATTAAACCCACAACAGTCAATAATAAGTTACATGCAGAGAGCAACCATGTGAAACACACTATAAAGAATATTCCATACGGAGAAATACTCAGAGTCAAACGGAATTGTAGCTTGGACATCAAGTATCAAACACATCTAATTGAGCTAAAAGACAATTTTCTACAGAGAAGATATAAAGAGGACTCCATAAATCATACAATAAAGAAAGCAGAAAAGGTGTCAAGAACCAAAAACTGGGAAGAAAGATGTCAAAAAGCATTTCATCACAACATTTAACAATGAAACCAACAGCATTAAAAAAATATTAAATAGACATTGGAACATCCTACAAACAGATGATACATTAAATACCATTATTGAGGAAAAACCTACAATGGTATTCAGAAAAGCACCAACTCTAAAGAAAAAATTAAGTCCCAGTCATATTAGAAATCCAAGTATAAGTAACCTCAGTGAATTTCTGAAAGTGCCGGCACCAACGCGATCATATAAATGCAGTAAGTGCACTATCTGCTCTCAAATGCTCAATGGAACCAAACAAATTAAGTCACCAACCGGGAAAATGCAAAATATTAAACAATTCATCAATTGCAGAAGTAAATATGTGATCTATGCAATACAATGCATTTGTGAAAAGAGATATATTGGCACCACAATAAGGTAGCTCAAGACACATATACTGGAACACCTTAGAGCAATCAAAAATGGAGATACCAGGTACCCGATGGCTATTCATTTCACCAAAGAACATAGTCACTCAGACATAAGAGATATTAAATTCTTTGGCATCGAAAAAAATGATCAACCAGAAAGAGGAGGTGATAGAGAACTTTTACTACGGAGAATGGAATCAAAATGGATCTGTATTCTGGACACATGCCATGCTGGACTCAACACGGAACCTGAGATGGCATACTGGCTTTGAAAACAAACTTAAATTACTTCACTACATATTTTGGACACTTTGAATTTTCTTATATGTGAAAAATTATCTTCTTTTGCTTTCTCTTTCTATTTTTACTTACTTCTTTCCACAAGTGAAAACATAACTCTGAGCCAATCTATATGTTAAGCTTTTATAGGTTTATTTTGAGATAAGACTAATTTTGGCACTTTACAAAAATAACCGAGTTAGGACAAGGTCTGAGCAAATTTTTGTCAATTTTTGAAATAATACAATTATTGGTTCTTTATGAAAATGATCTAGTCATAACATATCTCCTGATAAAAAGCAACCAAGTACTCATTAGCCTAAATCCATATATCACAAATATAGTCATATTAACAAACTTTTTTCATAAATATTAAAATCTTGCGTGCCAATTGTTTCTGCCATAGACTAAGCTCCATAATCATTTTGAAAAAAAGCCATTACAAAATGGCCGCCATTTATTTCTGACGCACCTTATGTCGTCAGGACAATGTACCTTGTGGTGCCGAAAAATTCAGAACTTGAAACCTAATTCATGCACATCAACTGAATGATATATGACAGTCAATCATAGTTTGCTGGTGGGGGCGTGGCCAGCAACCGAACGATGAGGATATGAGCTTTACTGCTCCCGTACCACCGGCCTCATCCTGTACTGATCCTGCCTTGAAATGCGTCCGTGAGAAGCTCCAAAATATCTCACAGGCGCGTGAAATCCTACTGCACTGAATCGCTCTGAAACGGTTCAAAATCGGAGCGAGAATTGGAGTCCCAGGCGTGTGAAAGGCATAGAACCCAAAACGAACGCTGCTGCTAAGATGGCTGCTGAGTGTGTATGGTAGCCAGACAGCGTGGCAGAAGGGAGCGAGTCCCAAAAGTGGAAGCAAACATCAAACGCAGCGGCTGCGGGTTAACGTGAGGTGGTGGCTTTGCTCCCAATTAACTGATCCTTACGGAGGAGCTGTACGGCAACCGAGGGTGAGCTCTGCCCGCTCCCCCGCCGTGTGTGCCGGCCCTGCTGACCGGCGCTGGGAGGGCGCTCCCGCCTTGAGGGAGATACTCTGTGTTGCAGCCTGGTGCGGAGTCGGCACACGGCGGCCGGAGAAGCTGTCTAGGGGCTGTGAGGGAGCGTGCTTCTCCCACTGGACATATCCCCTTGCAAGCGAGAGGGGGAGAAAGAGCCGCGGCGGCTTCTGCAGTGTTGCGCACCTGGAGCCATCAAACAAGGAAGACCTACAGTGAGACAGCGGGTGCACCGCATCGCGTAGAGCGCCTGCACTGAATCCCCCTCACTGGGAACTACTGCTCCAGCGACCCTACTCCGAGACATGAAACGCGGCGGTAAGGAGGTGGGGGTGGTGGGATAGGAAGAGCTGGCACTGGGAGAGCGGGATGCCGCCTATCCCCCCTCCCCTACTGTTGATAGATCTTCAACTAGAGCCGGGGATTTCATCGGTACTCGCCAGTGACTGACTGGGGAAGGATACCGCTCCACTATCCAAGTGCCGCAAGGCCAAAGGCCAAAGTCAAGCAGCCCGCTGGCATTAACAGGGGGTAACCCAAAAGGCCACACTACAATGCCGCTATCAGACACGTGAGTAGCGCAAAGGGGCAGCACTTGCTATTGCAGACAGCTACTTCAAATTAACTAATACAGCCCACAGCAAACCCACATTGCATCAACAGAGACTGTCCTCTCCCTCGGGGAGAAGCACCCATTGGAGCATAACGTGTTATTGAGGCAATTCCTCCCCGCTAAATCCTGTCTGCACAAATAGCTAATCAACTCGTGAACCTGGCGGCACGGAAGGGAACCGCAGGGTCCCCGTGCACAGCATACGGCGTCCGCCAAAAACCATAACACACATTAGTGCCCACCTGCGCCGGACCATTACTGAGAGCGAGCACCATGGCCGATGGCTGTCCAGCTATCGGGCACTAAGGGAACGGTGCATACAAAGCTGGCATAGATACAAGAGACTACCGCTCACACCACGCCAAGTGTCAGCAACCATCACCAGTGTCCCAGCAACAGCGACTCATAGTATCTGCCACCACTTTCCTCTTCGGGGGTGGGCACCAGCTTCCAGCGCCACCAATCCTCATAAGCAAAATGGGGAAAGATAAGCCCAGGAAAACGTCTACACAAAGTAGAATTGGGCAATATGCATCCACACCGGTGTCTCGCTCACCAGAGCGGCTGCCATCGGCTGAACTAGACCGTACAGAAGAAAATGTCTCCCTCAGAAACATAATGAGCGCCACTGCCAGCTCCAGAACCTCAATGGAGAAAAAGATGGACAGTACTGGTGCGGACGTGTCCCTATTACGACATGACCTGCAAAAGCTGAGCTCCCGCACGGGAGAAGTGGAGACACGGATCTCGGAAACTGAAGATGGCTTACGAGGAGTAAATCGGCAAGTGTCGAGCATGCTGGCACCCATTAAAATCCTGGAAGCAAGAGCAGATGACAGCGAAGGCAGATCCAGACGTAACAATATCCACATAATCGGCCTTCCTGAAAAAGCAGAAGGGGATTGCATGGAACTGTTTCTCGAAGAATGGCTGACGAACACCTATGGCGTGGAGTCCTTCTCCAGGTTCTTCTCTATTGAGCGGGCCCACCGTATTCCAACCGGCAAGGTCACACCAGGGGCTCCACCGCGCACAGTCATCGCCAGATTCCTGAACTACAGGGACAGGGACACTGTACTCCAACTGGCGAGATCGAAAGGGACAGTCACATTTAACGGATCAAGGATCGCCTTTTTCCCTGACTTCACCAGGGAGGTACAGAAAGCACGCCAGTCATTCGACCCGCTCAAGAAATGGGAGTCAACTATGGGCTAAACTTCCCTGCCCAGCTCAAGATATTTCACAAAGGCACAACTGTGCACTTCACTCATCCTAAGGAAGCGTGGAGTTGGGCTGAGAGACACATAGAGGGTGATTGGAGCGGGGAGGTGAGAAGAAGTAGGGAACGCAACAGTCCACACCCAGAGCGGCCGCCGGAACAGGAACGGCAGCAGCAACCACAACTAGAAAACCCGCAGCAGGGAGAGTAGTATAAACTAAGAGCAGCTTTGCGCAAAATGCTAGAGCCACCAGGAAGTGAAATGCAAAGGAGTTCTCGCTCCCTATAGCAAGCTAACCACAGAGCACATCTAGGCCGGTGGCCAACCAAACACCCGCCCCCCGGACCAAGACTTAATCTCCAGCACCACACAGCAGTGCTGTACAGTTCAACTGTTCACAAGTTCATGTTGGGTTGACAGATGCTTCAGTTGGGGGTGCAGTATAGGAAGGGGGGAGTTGGAGACAAGGTTTGTTCACAATGTTTAGCATACAAAGGTATTAAGAGCGCAATGAGCATGGACTATGCTGTAATCCCGCTGCAAATGCATCCTAGGAAGCACACCCGTGAGTCTACACTCTACACACCCGATGGCACCTGAGGCGGCACCAACCACAAGGTGCCTAACGCTCATGACGTGGAATGTCAATGGGCTAGGATCCAGTATCAAAAGGAGGCTGGTACTACAGCATCTAAACCGACATTCCCCAGACATAGCTCTTCTGACCGAAACCCATCTGGCGGGAACCTCATGAAAGTTCTTCCAAAGGTCAAATGAATGCACAGCAGTGCATGCGGGTTTCTCCATGGGTGCGAGAGGGGTGCTGATACTGATTCATAAAAGGCTTCCTATAGAGATCACGCACATCACACAAGATAAAGGTGGCCGCTTTTTACACATTCAGGCAGCGCTCTGGAATCAAACCCTGGCAATCATGGCAATATACTCCCCCCATCCCTACTCAGTGCTCTCTTAGCAGACATTACCCCGATCCTGGCAGAAAATGCTGCAGGCACGTGGGTGATAGGAGGGAACGAAGTCATGGACAATGTCTCAGATCGCTCACACTTGAGAGCCAGGAATCCTGCTGCCACCACCAAATTGGTGGCCTTCGCGTCCGCACTGGGGCTACGAGATGCATGGCGAGACATACACAAGGATGTGCGGGAATATTCCTTCCACTCTGGTGTGCACGCCTCTATGTCCAGAATAGACTTTCTTCCTGCCAAATCAGAATGTGCACAAAGTATGCTGCGCATCCTTCCTCCCACGGGGTATCTCGGATCACTCCCCGTTAATACTTGCATTAGAAACAGAGAGGCCGTGTCCCCCACCTACATGGAGACTGAACTCCTATTACCTGGGGTTCCCAGAGCTACAGGAGAAGATGGGGACAGCCACCTCCAACTACTTCGAGCTAAATTCAGACTCGGTCAATGACCCCAACATACTGTGGGAGGCCTACAAGGCAGTCCTGAGAGGCGAAATCATCTCGTGGACGTCAGCAAAGAAAAAGGCACAATGTGAACTGATCAAAACAGCCGAAAAAGAAGTTGTGAGCAAGGAACCAGAGCACATTGCCAATGATACCCCTGAGACGAACCAAGCCCTAACTCTGGCGCATGAGAAACTGCACAATCTATCGCTGGACTGCGCCAGAAAAGCACATCATGCCATGAAGGCACGCCTTTATGAAACGGGAGAAAAAACTGGGAAAATGCTTGCATGGCTGGAGAGAGGAGAAGAGGGGCAACAGAAGGTGAAGTGTATTAAGACAGCACACGCAGACCTAGTCTCCACTGATGCAGAGATTGCAGAACGATTTTAGGACTTTTACGAAGATCTCTACAAGCCCCCAACCGCCACACCAGCCTGCGCCATGCTTGACAGCACTGATCTCCCAACACTCACCACGGAACAGGTCACTATGTTAGTTAGCAAAATAACAGTGGATGAAATCTCAGCGGCCATCTCCCAACTTCAAACAGGCAAGACTCCAGGACCCAACGGGTTCACAATCGACATCTGGAAAAAGTTGAACCACCTAGACATATCCACCCAGCTTCTCAATATGTGCGAACACTCCCTAACAAATGGTAGGCTCCCACCAGACCTTCGTAAGGCCACCATAATAGTGATCCCCAAAGAAGGCAAACCCCCTGATGAGACTCCTATAGGCCCATATCCCTAATCAATAGCGAAGCCAAAATTCTTGCTAAAATACTAGCTAATAGACTCCAAACGCTCATTACAACACTGGTACATCCGGACCAATGCCGCTTCATGCCCCAAAGGTCAACGAGAATGAATATTCACAGGCTCCATCTGGCGCTAGAGCGCGCACCTGTACTACAACAATCATTAGCATTGATGGCCCTAGATTTCGAGAAGGCCTTTGATTCAGTTTACTTGGAGGCTCTATGGACAATCATGAGGAAGATGCATTTTGATGCTTCCTTTATAAAATGGGTCCAGCTCCTCCATAACAGCCCAATGGCAGAGGTAAGGGTGAACGGTTGTCCATCGCGAGAATTCCAACTGGGAAAGTGTACCAGGCAAGGCTGCCCACTTTCGGCCATGCTGTTTGTATTAATAATAGAACCGCTAGCAGTCATCCTGCGGGGTGCGACCACGTGGAGTGGTTTCCGGTGGAACTCAGACTGGGAGGACAGGGTATCCCTGTATGCCGATGATCTCCTAGTGTACCTGGGAGATCCGGCAGTCTCCTGCCCTATAGTAACTCAAATATTGATAGACTATGGAGTCTTTAGCGGACTAAGGGTGAACTGGTTGAAATCAGTGCTCTTCCCGGTGAAAGGGGTAGACTGCATTCCGCCACTTGGCTCCCCATATCGCATAGAAGCCACACAGTTTCGATACCTCGGCATCCTAATTGAGAATAAACTAGACAACTATGTAACCCAAAACCTACATCCACTGATCAAAAGATACGCGCAAGACGTAGTACATTGGGCATCTCTGCTGCTAACACTGTTAGGCAGAGCAGCACTCTTCAAGATGCTGGCCCTGCCCCGATTCCTCTACATCCTTCAGAACGCCCCTCTCAGTATTCCCTCTACAGAGCTCTGCATAATAGATAGAGCAACACGTAAACTCCTGTGGGGAGGGAAACATCCAAGGATAGCGCTTAAAACTCTCCAATGCTCAGTCTGGGAGGGGGGAATAGGGCTCCCGAACATTCAGGTCTACTACTGGGCGACCCAAATGGCGACGATAAATGACATTCTGCATGGGAACCCAAAACTTCCCCACATACAGGCTGAAATTGCTGCCCGACATGATATGACCCCGATTGAAAGTCTATACAACAGAGTGAACCGCCACCCCGGGGGCACAATCCCAACACATACAGCCCAAATATGGAGAGATGCTCATAAGCACATAGGTTGGGACAACACACTCAGCCCAGTCCAGCCTATCTGGAATAACGCCCCCCTTGAGGGTCTCGGCAATCTCCCTAAATGGCCAATTTGGGCAGCAGCTGCTATTCATACCATCCAGCAAATATATGCAAATAACCAAATAACCCCGTTTGCTGAGATCTCGACTACATACAGTCTTCCTGCCACTGAAAGTTTCCACTATAATCAACTACATCATGCACTCACGGAATAGAGAGCGCTCCTGCTGCAAATGCCAGAGTGCACGATCATAGAAAGAAATATAGTCATTGACAGTGTGAAAGGCAAGATCACATTCACCATGTACAACGCTATCTCCTCGTTTGCCACAAAAGAACTGCCGAGCCTGAAACTGAAATGGGAAAGGGACGTGGGCCCAATTCTACCCGAAGATTGGATTGAGGCCCTGATGTATCCCAGGGATTCGGCAATCTCAGCGAGAATCAGACTCATTCAGCTGAAAATACTCCACAGAATATACTACCCCCGAGTGGCACTATACGAATGGGGCAAAACATCTGACCCAAAATGCTTACGTTGCAAGCGAGAGGAGGGGACATTCTATCACATCCTATGGCAATGCACACGAGTACAACACTTCTGGCGAGGATGTTGCGACAGACTCTCCAGAGTCTTAGGCCGCCCAATCCCAACTGACCCCACACTCCTTCTCCTGGGTATTGATGCGGAACAGGACCTATCCCGCTTTGAAAGCTGTTACTTTCAACTTCCACAGGAACAGCTAAAAGAAACATTGCGCAGCTATGGGGCTCAGAAATCACTCCACATTATGATCAATGGATATCGGACGTAGAAGCAATTATCCTAATGGAACATCGTGTTTACCAAGCAAGAGGTTGCCCGGGCAAAGCAGACAAAATCTGGGGGAAGTGGGAACTAACGTTGTGAAACACATACAAACTGAACTAATACAGCCCGATGAACAGCACTATCGCTGCCCCAGGGCATAATAACTATGACAATAATACCCCTCATCACCTGAAAGAATCAAATGAGAAAACGTCAACTGATATTTGATATATTTAATGTCTCCTGTATTTCTACCCTCACTTGTAGTTCTACATTGGTGCATATATATGCAGTAATACCTCATACAGCTCTACCACTAGTATGCAAAGTTATATGTTTGTGAGTTAAATGTCATTGTATTGTAAGGCGAAAATACAATAAAATATGTTCTAAAAAAAAAAAATATTTTGCTACCATGCACCAAACATTTTACTTATTTTCCCTACCGAATTACTATAAAAGTGAATACATAGCCTCTGCGATGCTTAGCCATTTCAAAATGGCCACTGCACGTTCTGACGCGCATGACGTCATCGCGGTATGCAAACGCAATGACGTCATTGCGCGCCACACATCGCGGCACATAAATAGGAAGTAACAAGATGACCAGATTCATCCTGGACTAGGGATGTATCGAGGCAATCGTACTTCATAGAGGGAAATGCTCTAAATCAAACAAAAGGTAACTTTGATACTATTCCTTTACTCTTTCAAAATAAATCAGATCTCTGCGCTCTTTACTACTATACTATATTAAAGTGCCCTTAGTGGTCTATCAAGTCATGCCTATGCGCTAGATGTTAAACTGTTTATTTAAATAAAAAAAGTTACCCACACAGCTAACCTTTTCCTAGCCATGCTTATGTGCAATATGTTAAACTATACGTGCATCCAATCAAAGGTTACCTACACTGGTAGTTTGAAAACGTTTCTGCACAGAATATAATACACTTATCTATATACATTAAAGAGAAATCATTTGGACTAGAATCTAGTTAGTCAATTCCAAAAAAGCTCTGTGCACCTATTTTTTCCAGAAGAAAGATTGGAATATACTGGTAAAAATGAATGAGAAAAATTGATTAAGAATAAATAATCAAGGCTAAGAAAACTAAAACATTAACAAGGGTGAGTGTATGTCCTCTTCTACACAGATATGATCAATGTGGTCCTGTTGTCTGTATTAATGTTAACATAAACAAAGAATACTCCACAAATATTTGTATAGGAGAAACATCTTTTTATTTTTAATTTTTCTGTTTACTTTAGAATCTCTCCTGAGAAACCATAGCTAAAGCTATGGGGAAACACGTGTTGGGAGATAAACGCATGCTATGAGGATGAAATTGGGAGATACATTCATGTTATAAGGATGAAACTAAAGATTCAAATGTATGGATCAAATACATGGAGTGAGCCAAAAAAATATTAAATAAATAAATAAATAAATAAATCCAAAAACCGACTGAAAGAATTATTTTCTGGGGATCACACATCTTAGGAGTACCAACTACACTATTTGCTAATGTTTGAATATAACCATGGTTTTCAAGGTCATACAGGGAATCGATTGCTTCCCTGGCTCTTCTCTAGGTTACCCACTGTTGCATCTGATGTTGTGATAGAGTTGGGGGAGGTGGATAGGATGGATTATGAATGTGTGAATCTAGCTTTAATTGCTAGATTTGGGAAGACCCCTTCCCAGTACCTTAAGAGGTTTAGAACCCTCAAAAAGCATGATGGTACCCACTGGGCTACCTGGGTATGTGAGTGTTTGAAAAGTTTAGATGGTTGGATTAAGGGTTACAAAGTAAACACTTATGAAGGAATGAGAAATCTTGTTATGTTGGAGTCTATTTTTGTTGTCTACTCTACTGAGCTCAGACTTCACTTGGCTGATTCTAAGGAGATAGAATCAAAGAAGCTAGCTAAGGCTGCTGACTTGTGGGTTGCCAACAGGGCTACTCACAAGGATTCTGGGGCTACTCAGAAAAAGGAAGAGGGAAAGCAGCCAAAGAAAGATAACAAAGAGAATTATAATACCTCAAATCCAAAAGGGGGCCACAAACAACAACATAAGGGTAAACCACAAGGGAAACCAAATCAGGCTAGTGTACCATCTGGACCCAAACCAGATGGAGGTCAGAACAAACTCCCATTCATCAAAACATTTGGGATATGTTATGTTTGTGGGTCAACTGACCATGTGAAAGGAGATCCCAGATGTAAGGGTAAACCTTCAGGAGCCCACACTGTCTCCTTAGCCTTCTCCCCAGAGGAAGAAGTACCTATGGCAAGTAGAAACTTTCACCTACTGGCTGATGAACCCATGAGAGTGTCAGCTCGTGTTTCTTTAGTGTCCCTGGGCTTGTGGGAACAACAGAATTTAGATGTCTATAATTACATCCCAGATAATACTAAACAGTATTATAAAGATAGTGTTCTTGTGAATGGTCAGGAAACCCCTGCCATCAGAGACACTGGAGCCAGCATAACTGTGGTTGATGAATCATTTTTCAAGGTGGAGGATGTTGCTAAGGCACCCAAACGCCTCACCAAGTTAGCTCTGTGCAAATGCTTCCCCAGTTACCAGCTCTCATTGTCATGACCCTTGCCCCTGGCACTCACTGGCAAGTCAGCCTTCCAGTTAGGGCCAGGTCAAAGGCCTTAAAACCTCATCCAAGACTCTCTTGGAGTCAGTCTAGTCTTTTGGGTGTGGCAGGCCTGGGACTACTTTACCTAGACTACTTTGGGTGTGGCAGGCCTGGGACTATTTTACCTGGACTACTTTACCTGAGACTATTTAAAACGCACCCAAACAGCAGAACATGCTTTGCGTTATTCTGCTGTGGTCAGCGTAACGCACACCGGTTCCAGTTCTTTGATGCCAGCTTACCTGAAGCCAAGGACCTGCAGAGAGAGAAAGAACACTACAAAACTTACCTGGAACAGTATCCTGTCTTCAATCCATCGCTGACTTCAGTTCCACTCACCTGAATGTACGAACTCCATCATCCGGCACCGCATGCATCCTGGAATACCACAACCTGGAAAGAGGAGGAAGAAAGACAGCATTAGTAAGCGTTTACTCATGTTTCCTCCTGAATGAAGAAAGCCACACAATTCTTACCTGGATAGTCATCTCCTGGTCAGTATCATTGCTGGAACATTACGGCGCTCGGCGAGGAACATCGCAACCTGCAAGGAGAGACAAGACACAGGTTAGCAATATAAAAGGCGAAACAACGCTGCGCATTGCGCATTACTCACCGGACAGCATCGTGCACACTGCGCTTTCGCCTACCGGACCATGCTCATCTTCAAACTGCATGACAAAACTAAAATACCTTTCCATACCTAAAAGGAAAGAAGCAAGACATTATTATTCGAACTAAGAGGAACATAAGAACTGCATATAAAGACTGTATAGCAGCAAACCTACGGAGTCGCAGCAGGCCTGGATTCCCACAGGGGGGGCTTGCACCAGTGAAGTAACTTGGTCGCTGCTCGCCCCCCACATCTACGTACCGCAATCGCAAGCAATAGCACTCCATCAATGTGCATATGGTATGTGACTCCAGCAAGATCATCACACATTGCACTCAGATCAACACATGATGCCATGGTGCTGCGCAACTCCACGCTACCCCGTCACATGGAGCGACATGCTGTACCACGTTACTGGCTGCTTGGTGAGTTGCCCAACTGGCCCATGGCAGTGCTTTGGGGTACTGAGGGGTAGGGATGCATACTCCACTGGGGTGGGAAAGGGGGGATGCATACTCCACCTGGGTGGGAAAAGGGGGGATGCATACTCCACCTGGGTGGCATTTGTTGGTGATTGGAGAATGCTTGCAGAGCTAAACACTCCTGACCTGAACCTCCCAAACCGAACATGACACATCACTGGCACACATTTTACCATTTATGCATATCGAAGACAACAAGCAAGAGGCACAACCAGGCCACCATGGGTATGTCAAGCAATGCATGACTGAACAGGATTGCAACTGTGCCAATGTGGCTAGTGTGACCATGCACAGTGTAGAATCCACAGCATAAATGGGAGGCTAAACATTGTCGTACAACCACAGTACATCCGCCTCAGCATGCATTATTTCACCCTGCATCATCTATTGAACGCCATCCAGACTACCACACTTCACGACAGTATAGACTGCATCTAGGTGACAATTTTGCATACGTTCAGGGACATGTGCATGTCCACACCAAATAGCTGCAGCCATGACTGTGATTTCTGAAGGTGGCAGCTCAGAGTGACACACACCTATTTGTATTTGCTTGCACGTGATGAGGATATTCCTTGAGGCCATGGCTACTTACCCCTGTGCGGAACCCGCAGAACAGCCATGAAGAGGAGTACAATCGTGTGCACACCCGTACCCGTGTTGTGATTGAGCAGACCTTTGTCCTGTTGAAGGCGTGTTTCCGCTGCCTAATCAGGTCTGATGGGGAACTCCTATATAGTCCTGAGAAGGTGGCAAAGATCACCATGGCCTGTGTCATGCTGCACAACATGTGCGTCTGGAGAAATGTACCACTGCCACCTGACATTGACATGCATGCACCGGGTGAGGATGATGAGGATGGAGATGGAGGTGAAGTAGCCCCTCTGCCAGTACGTGATGCACGGGATGGCCATGAGGTACGGTAAGCACTGATTCACGAATACTTCTGAACCACAGGGACTATGTTAGACATGTGTCAGTGACACACTGGGTCCATGTGGACATGCACACTGGGATTGTTGGGAGTTGGCCACTGAACACCGTCACACATTAAATGGATATACACAAAATGAACAATATCCAGCCATTGAATTTTTTTGCACACAACGGGTGCATTTGTTCAAACAGGAAAAAATGTGACCACCCCCCTACCCTCAGTGAACTCCCAAACCCACCCAACAAACCCCACAAACCCCCAGTGAACTCCCAAACCCACCCAACAAACCCGAAAAACACCCCAATATACTCCATGAAATGCTCCCCTTCACCCACAACCACGTGTCCCACTCCCATTGTCTGCCCACACTACTTCCAGGAATTTTTGCTGGCGTCCACTCCTTCGGGTCTGGCGCACAGGCCTGGTGGGTACTGAGGATGCAGGTGTGGTGGCTGTAGATGAGTCAGAGGCAGGTTCCACGCCTGCTCCAAGGCGTGGCCGCTGCATGTGGAGCAGGATAGAAGTGAGTACTTGTGTCACTGCCTCCAGGCAATCCCTCATAAGCACAGCTGACGCATTCACAGCGGCTGTGTTTGCTGCAATGCCCGCTGTGGTCCCCACAGTGGCAGTTGCGATTCCCCGCCTTGTGTCCTCTCCATCTGCAATGTACTGTCGCAGGAGCTCCAACATGGCCTCCTGTCGGGCCTCCACCCTCGACAGACGCGACTCCAGTGCGTTGGTGGGAGCTGCAGTGGTGGGTGGTGCACTGACAGGGCCTGCATTCTGGGTGCTGTCCTGCTCAATGGAGCTCAGGGCCGAGTCTCGGAGGCAGGGATCACAACTGCTGTAGGTGGGTGAGGGCTCGATATGGGGCTAGGGGGTGGACGGGGGGCTTGGGCTGGGTGGACAAGTCACTTCTGTGACTCCCTCAAGGTCCACATTGCCATCCAGGTCATCCTCGGTGGTGGCCGGCGCATGTAGGGATTCCCCTCCAACTGGTGTGGGTGTGGGCTGCTGGGTCTGATGTGTGTCTGGCACACTGGCAGCAGGTGTTGTCGGCTGTGTTTCCACTCGGTCAGGCACACTGCCTGTGGGTGTGGCCTGCTTGTCTGGCATGGAGGTGGTGGTGGCCCTTTTTATTTTGTGGGACGTTGATGCCCTTGCGGTGTTCTCTTGCCTGGCATCTTCCTCATCGGTGCCTGGGGGGTAGAAGAATTGCAGGGCATCAGTGATGGTGTCACATGCCAGAGGCATACAATAGTGCTGTTCAATATTCATTCATTTATGCATTCATGTCTTACAGGTGTGTCACATAGGGTGTTCTGAGGGGGCATTTTGGCATTCACTGCATGGCAGGTGGCATGCCATTGATTTGGGGTTTGTATGATGTGTTACATGGGCACGGTCCAGGTGTGTTGGCCGTGTGTTGGTTATGGGATTGGCACTCAGCATGCATTTCTGTGTGGCAGGGTTTTGGCCACAATCTGGATTGGATATGTTGATGTGGATGTAGGGACGTGCATTGCCTTGCCAGGTCTCTATTCCACATCACTTGTGCTACGTCATGGTTTCCCCTAAAGGGATGTGCAGGGTCACTCACCTTCTTCTGGGGATGATACCGCACCCATCTCCATCTCCCCAAATCCCTCAATCGACTCTGGATCGATGAAGCTGCTAGCGGTCTCCTCCCAGGGCATCATCTTTGCAGGAGAGTCGGGACCCCCGCCTGTGGCCATGGCCGCCCTTCTGTTGCTTGACATTATGTTGCAGACCCTCAAGAGGAGGTCGTCCCACATTTTACGACAGTCCCTGACAGTACATGGGGTGGTCCCCACAGCCGACACCTTGCGGGCAACCTCCTGCCAGATGTCCTTTTTTCTGCTGGACCGCACGCTTCATATCATGTGATTTTATGAGGTCTGGATGTGCAGCCAGAGTGCCCACCAACATATTCAATTCTGCGTCGGCGAACCACTGCTTATGCATCCGGGGGGTGGTCTTCTGGGTAGCCTTGGACATCCTCAAAGTATTGCCACAGTGCTCAACAGGTATCAACTGGTGGTTGGGGAGGATGGCAATGGATTGTGTTTTTAAAGATGGCCGCTGGGCCATTTCCCATTCCGACAAAATGACGTTATTTCTGGGTCCGGTTTTACGAACCCAGTATTAGCATGTTGGTATTACCGGGTCGGTATTTAGGGGTTCCTCCTAGGCGGTGCCGGTATCGGCGGGTCCCGTGATGGTGCTATCGTGGGGTTGGAGGGCCTTTTGTGGCATGCCGGTATGGGCATTACCGGCATGGGGGTTTGCGCGTGCTTGCGCACTCGTAATCACCCGCTATTAGCGGGGTCATACGAGCACAGACCCGCTCGTTCCGCCATGCCGGTAATGACCCCGTTTTTACTGCGCTATTCGTAATGAGGCCCACTGTCTTAGTTGGAGATCTTGACCCTGTTGACCATCCTGAGCTGCAGTCTTTACTGGCAGAAGGTGGACCCAACAGGGCAGACTTTAGCAAAGGGCAGAGAGAGTGTCCTACTTTTGAAGGTCTTCGACAACAGGCTGCTAACAAACTTGATGGGCAAGAAGTTGGAAAGCACAGGTTGAGCTTGGAAGATGCCCTCTTCTACAGTGAACCAACTGAGTCTATCCCTGGGGACTGCAAAAGAATTGTAGTGCCCCTTGCTAACAGACTCTAGTTCCTACAGTTAACCCATGAAATAACTGTAAATACCTGTGGCTGGTCACTTGCATTTCAAGAAGACCAAGGAAAGGCTCTCTCTCTCTACTTCTACTGGCCTAAGATGAGTTCAGAAGCTGACAAATTATGTAGGAGCTGTCACACTTGCCAAACCTCTGGCAAGAGTGGAGCCAAGAATGTGGTACCCCTGGTGCTTCTCCCAGTGGTGGGAGTTCCTTTTGACATTGTCGGTCCCCTTGACCCACCCACACCTTCAGGGAACATGTTTATCCTGGTTGTAGTAGACAATGCTACAAGATACCCAGAAGCCATACCTATGAGAACTGTTATGGCTCAGGCTTTGGCTAAGGCTCTACGTGGTATTTTTACCAGAGTGGGGATTCCTAAGGAAGTGATATCCAACAGGGGATACAATTTTATGTCCCACTGCATGCAAGCCATGTGGAAAAACGGTGGTGTCACTTACAAGTTCTCTACAACCTACCATCCACAGACAAATGGACTGGTAGAGATGTTTAATCGTACTATGAAGAGCATGATAGGTGCTTTAGAAGAACCCCTTAAGAAACAGTGGTACCTTCTACTGCCATGCCTTCTCTTTGCATTTGGAGAAGTCCGTCAGGAGGGTGTTGGTTACAGTCCCTTTGAACTTCTCTATGTCCTTCCAGTCAGAGGTCCATTGGCCCTGATCAAGAAGGGGTTAAAGAGTGGTCCTTCCCCCAAGCCAGTCAGAGTGACTGACTATGTGATAGGTCTCCAGAGGAGAATGCCACACATTATGGCAGAAGCAAGTGATAACTTGAAAGCAGGTCAGGCTCTGGTCAAACATTGGCATGACCAGAAGGCCAGCATGGTTGAGTTTACTCAAGGCCAGCTTGTACTAGTTATGGTACCAACGAGGCAGAGGGCCTTGCAGGACAAATGGATATGACCCTTAAAGGTTGTGGGCCAACTTGGAGAGGTGAACTATTTGGTGAACTTAGGCAGACCTAAGGAGGCTCCCAGAGTCTTTCACACCTACTGTTTAAAGGCTTATACCTCGAGACCAGAAGTAGGAGCTTTGCTTCTAGCTTCAGCTCAAGAGGAAGAGGAGAGTGAACCTCTACCTGACCTCCTCAGAGGCCAACCTTTAGATGAACAGATAGAAGGAGTTAATCTCACTTCTCAGCTGACTTCTGCACAACAGGAGGAGTGCAAAGTTCTGTTGAATCACTTTGCCTCCCTGTTTTCACTATCACCTGGCTTGACCCTTTGGGGCCAGCATGATATTCTCACTGGTGACTGTTTACCTGTGAAAAGCAGAGGTTACAGAATGACAGAGCATGTGAGATCCCACATCAAAGGAGAGGTCAACAAGATGCTTGATCTCCGGTTACAGAGCCCTCTACAAGTCCATGGTCTAGTCCGGTTGTTCTAGTACCAAAGGCAGGATCCAAGGAGTTGAGATTCCGTGTGGACTATAGAGCTCTAAATGCAGTCACCAAGACTGATGCCCACCCTTTGCCAAGGACAGATGAGTTGGTGGATAGACTTGGTTCAGCCAAGTACCTCAGCACGTTTGACCTCACGTCAGGCTATTGGCAAATAGCCCTGACTGAACATGCCAAGGAGAAAACTGCATTCTCCACCCCAGTTGGTTTATACCAGTTTAAGGTTATGCCTTTTGGATTAAAGAATGCACCTGCTACATTCCAGAGGATGGTTAATCAGGTTCTGAATGGGATGGAGGACTTCTGCATGGCATACTTGGATGACATTGCAGTGTTCAGCCCAACATGGAAAGAACATATTGATCACCTGGGATATGTTTTGCAGGCTCCTCAGAAGGCCCATCCGACCATAAAGGCAAGCAAATGTCAAATTGGTCAGAGTAAAGTGGTCTACCTTGGTCATGAGGTAGGAGGAGGTAAAATAAGTCAATTTCCTAGCAAAGTACAAGCTGTGCAAAACTGGGCCACCCCTACTGCTCAAACCCAAGTGAGAGCTTTCCTAGGTCCCACTGGGTACTACAGGAATTTCATAGAGAACTAAGGGTCCATAGCTTATCCTTTGAATGTGATCTCCTCTCCAAAATTCCCTAAAAAGGTTAGATGGAATGAGGAGTGCACTCAAGCCTTTGAAAACCTGAAGAAAGCCCTTTGTCAAGCTCCAGTCCTAAGAGCTCCTGATTATCACCAACCCTTCATTGTGCAGACAGATGCCTCCAATATAGGTATAGGCACAGTCCTTAGTCAACTGGATGAGAAAGGTAGGGAGTACCCCATTTGCTTCATCAGTAGGAAACTGAAGGAATCAGAAACAAGGTGGGCAACCATAGAGCGTGCATTTTTTGCCATTGTGTGGTCTCTGAAGAGGTTTAGACCATACTTGTATGGATCTACCTTTGCAATTCAGACAGACCACCAACCCTTGAGATGGTTAATGCAAATGAAAGGGGAGAACCCAAAACTTCTAAAATGGTCAATCTGCCTCCAAGGGTTTGATTTCACCATTGGGCACAGAGCAGGTTGTCACCACCAAAATGCTGATGGTCTCTCTAGGATGTTTTTAATCGACTAGAGTCATCCAGAAGTGTATTAAATCCTCCTGTCCCTTAGTCTGGGGAGGGGCGAGTGTTAGGGAGAATTCTCATAAATGGCTGATTACCCTTACCTAATGAGTCACTCAGCAGATTTGCTGGATTTCTAGGATTTATTGTTTTCACCTGGTAAGAGTGTGAGCCTTTTTCCCACTCTTACATGTGTTTTGCTGTGTGTGTTTTCACTGTTTATGTGATCTTGAGCACTGGAGCCTCACCTACTCCGTGGCCTCATATTTTTCATGTGTGTTAAACATCACTTTCAGTGCTGTGACACAGGGTTGTCTTTGAGACTTCCCACCCACTCCATTTTCTGGGGCTGACTACTGTCCCCCAGAAAAGGTAAAGTTGCCATTAACTTAATTTTAGTCACTTTAAACCACAAACCCAGTACACCCCATCTTACATAGAGTATTGGAAATGTTTAATTCTTATCCCTTTTTGTCTGTGTCTCTTGGAGCCTTGTTTCGCTCCCTTTACATCAAGACTTTGTTGGTGGCAGTGGTAATTACCCTAACTTTTCTACCGCGGTTATCTTATTTAAAAGTGGTATTGTTTTAGGCTATTATATTAGCCTCGAGCATAAACCTGCTTGACCAAATACATTTTATTTTGGCTCCAGCTGGGTTTATTCGCCATTTCTTTTTGTTAAAGTCTTTCTCGTGTTTTTCTCTGCGCCAAACCAGGGATGATTCCTCTGTTCGCCGTCTTTTCGCAGGCTTCTGCACAGAAGCTCTCCTTAAGGCACCGGAAAGTCTGGGTAGGCAGGATGTGAGGGAGGGATCTTCTGACCCCTGCCATGGGTTCACCTGGTAACACAAGTCGCATTCCTGTTTGATTGGCTAAGGGGACTGTCCTTGCCAAGACAGCCATCCTGCTGTGTGATTGACAGCCAGGCTGTATAAATGGGGGAAAACTGCATAAAAAGCAGGTCTCTGGGACTGGAAAGGTAGAGTCTCCACTGGAACAAAAGAACCAATGAGGTGCTGACAGAAGAGGACCCCTACAACGACTGAACCGCCCGTTGAATCCCTGCTGCAGGTCCGAATCTTCAGAATCCGACGACAAAGAAGATCCACCCGGAATCTTCTTCCCCTGAGCTGGTGGGACCAACCAGTTCGCCCAAACTGCAAGCCAGGAACCCTCCTCTGGTCAAATTCACTGTACAGAGCTACAGTGGGCCGGATAGCCAGGAAGGTCGGACCCTGCTTGGGTTTTAAGGAGCACACCTTTTATTCGTTGTTTTGCTCTGCTGCTGGTTTCTTCCCTGGGTGGTGCAGGACCCTCCAGTCTTCCTACTTCGTGTCAGTCCGACAGTTGCTTCAGGAACCATGAGCCTGCAGGAACCACCAGGAACGTCTTCCTCAGCTACAGCTCCCTCTACATTTTAAGGTACTGGGCAAACCCTCTTGTTCCGTTCCGTTCAGCCGCGGGGAAAGTGTTTGAAATCTTTCTCCAATCCGAGGGCTTGTCCTTCTCTTCTCTTTGAACTAACTTTTCTATCAACCAACCTCGTCCGGAAACCGTGCCACAAACTTTACCGCAAACTACCCTGAACTGTGTGATCTTGAGCAAAAGACTTTTGACCAAATGACTTTGGCCTTAAGCCTTTTCTACCTGATTTCATCACTGTAGTTCCTCTTGTTCAATTGCTCTGAGTACTTACCTGTTGGTTTGATTTAATTTCTAATAACTTTGTCTTTCCCTCCCTTTTTATTTGCTGGAGTGCCATTTTGCTCCCACTTCATTTGGTGAGCTTAACTTAAGGGATGTGGTGTGGTGTATTAAGATTGTGATTTCTGAACTGCTTATAATAGTGTAATGTTATACAACTGAAGAATGAAATAAATGTATATTCTTTTACTTGAAAACCTTGAGTCAGTGTTTGTTTGAATCATAGTAATTGCTGTCCTTTGTGTAGCTATTGATACTGCTCACTTACTCTTGAGATAGGTTTGGCTGCTCAGCCATCCCTACCACTTTACTGTTTAGTACAGGCGTGTACCAAAGGTGAATTTCTACTGTCACTTGTAGTCTTAATTGTGTGTGGTGTTCCCAAAGGGTACTGCATAGAATGACGATTCCCCCTGCTAATAGCGCAGGGAGCTCTTGGTTCTATTAAAGACAAGGAAGCAAGCATTATGCTTCATCTTCTTATTTTATTACTCTCCAGCAGTTTCAACAAATAAATAACATTTTTTCAAAATAACATTTTTTTCTTTTTCAAAAAAACTTCAAGTCCCATCATTCCTTGTAGTCTTAGTCTCTTGTCCATGTGACCTAGTCCTTCCTGTTCTTTTGATCCTCCTCTTCTTTGACTGCTTCAAACTGCAATCTTCTGTAATTTCAAAAGCCAACGGGCCAACCAAACTTTGAACTTCATGCTTTATGTGGAATTGATCTCTTGCTTCTGAAACTGCAAACTCGTTCCGATTACCCAGTCTTTTCTCAGATGTTTTCAGCCATTCTTCTGCTCATCTCCTAGTGTCAGAAATAACGATAGTCATATGTTAGGGCGGGGAATACACACCCTATTCTGGGAGGAAATGATCATCATGTTTACTTGCAATACATTACATTATTGACTATATTATCGACTTTCATTTCCTGTGTATCTGGGTCGGGAATTTAATTCTCGCCTCCTTGTCTTTAATAGAATCAAGAGCTCCCTGCGCTATTAGCAGGGGGAATCTTTATTCTATGTCAAGACGGAGGCGAGCATTAAGCTTGTTCAAAGCTTCTTACTACTGTTTCCGCTATTGTGTTGATTGGTCTAAAATAGAACGTTCTAAACGTTTTATCGCTAGCCCAATCTGCTGCTTTCATGATGTCCTGCAAAGCTGTGCCTTGCCCTAATGCTTTTGAGGCCATCGCTCCTCTGACTGAATGCGCTCTGAACTTAGTCATGTCAATGCCTGCTAGGCTCATGATGTCTCGGACCCATCACGCTATAGTGGCTGTTGCTACTCCTTTGTGTGGTTTCCTGTGCGCTATTAGCAATTGGGTTGTCCCTACTGGCCTCAGCTCTGCTGTTCTACTCTCGTACTCCTTTATGCATGTGGCTACGCACCACTTTGGGTGGTCTTGCATGTATGGGTATGTGATTGTGGAAGAATCTGTTTTCGTTCTTCTGCTCAGGTCGAATGTTACTCCTTCTGGCCCATATGTCTTTCTATTTACTTCCAGTGCCATGACGTCTGCTACTCACCTGCATGACACCATACACAGTAGCATAGCTGGTTTTCCCGACAGCTGTCCTAGCGACAGGTATCTGTTACTGAGCCAATCTGTTAATAGCTTCAATACTACAGATATGTCCCATAGTACTTCATACCTCGGCTGTGGTGGCTTCCTAAATCTTATTCATTTTAGGAGTCTTATCACAGCTACGTTCTCTCCTACCGACAATCCTTCTAAAGGCAGATGTCCTGCTCCAATTGCGGACCAATAGACTCCTATTGTTCTGTATGCTTTGCTTTGTATGCTTTGCCATCTTGTAGGAGTTTCATATTTTAACTAGAGGGGCAGAAACGGGATGAATACTTCTCCTTCTGCACCATGTCGACCACCTATTCCAAGCTGCGTCGTAGCTCCTTCTAGTTGAAGGTGCCCACGACTCGGCGGTGAGGCTTGCAGCCTGCGCTGAAATCCCTGGGAGATTCCAGCATCTCCTGCAATCTTGCACGCCATCAACAGCAGTGTCCCCTTCACTCTCAGAGGGTGATATGACCCAACTGGGTCAGTGAGAAGGTTCTCTCCTTGAGGTAGTACTCACGGGTAATCTGCTACTAGCTCCATGAGTGCTGGAAACCATACTTGGGATTTCCATATCGGAACTACCACTATCGAACTCACTGCTTCTCTGCGCACTTTCGCCAGTACCCTGCTCATAATTATGAACGGAGGGAGAGAGTAGAGTGTTTGCTCTCTCCAGTCTTGCAGGAAAGCATCCACTCCAGCTGCTGCTGGATCCAATCTCCAGCTGAAGAACCTTTCTTTCTGTACGTTCAGTCTGGACGCAAACAGATCTGTGTAAATTGGTCCCCAACGTTCTTCCAGCCGCTGGAATATCTCCCGATCCAGCATCCAATGGCTGGAGTCTGAGAGGTGCCTGGAATTCCAGTCTGCTATAACATTCAGTGACCCTGGTAGGTATTCGGCTATTACTGAGGTCCCTGATTCCAGGCAGGAGTGCCAAAAATCCTTGGCTATGTTCGCCAATAACTTGGATCTCGTCCCTCCTAAGTGATTGGTGGACTTGACTGCTGAAATGTTGCCCATTTTCAACAGAATACAAGAATTCACATTTCCTTGCGTAAAAGCCTAGATCGCAAAGGATCCGGCTAACAGTTCCAGACAGTGATGTGTAGCTGGAGTTCTTCCGAGCTCCACCTCCCTCCTATCTAGAGATCTCTGCATCGGGCTCCCCAGCCCTCTCTGCTGGCGTCCGATTCTATTATCAAATCTGGACGGTCGTCGAAGATGGCTCTCCCATTCCATGATTCCATGTTTGCCAGCCACCACTCCAGCTCTGTTCTGGATTCTTGATCGATGTGTACCAGCTCGTGATAATGCAGATCTTGCTGAAGGTGTCTTATCTTCAGCCTTTGCAGAGCTCGATAGTGTAGCGGACCTGGAAATATTGCTTGTATCGAGGCTGACAATAAGCCTACTACTCGTGCTATTGTGCGGAGTGATATGACTATCTTGCTGAGACATGTTCTTATTTCTCTTTTTCTGTCTCTTATCTTTCTGTTTGGGAGCTCTAAGGTTGCTGTCCTGATGTCTACGATAAACCCTAGGAATTCTAACCTCCTGGTTGGTTTCATCTCTGACTTCTCCTGGTTCACTAGGAATCCCAGGGATGTCAAGAGCTTCACTACCCAGACGGTCTGATAGGTGAGTGTCTCTCTGCAGCTGGCCATCAGCAGGATGTTGTCTAGATATATAATCATACGTATCCCTTTCTCCCTGATCGCTGCTGCTACTGGTTTCATGATCTTCGTGAATGCCCATGGCACTGAAGCCAGTCCAAACGGCATTGTGGCAAATTGCCATAATTGCCCATCCCAGTCGAATGCTAGGAAGGGGCAAAAATCTCTTTGTACTGGTATCGTCAGGTAAGCATCTTTCAGGTCTATCCTCACTAGCCAGTCGTCCCGTCTGAGTGTGTCTCTGAGCTGATGGGTCCCTTCTATCTTGAAATGGTTGTAGGCTACCCATCTGTTCATGTTGAAACACTTGTGTATAGGCGCGTTACAAATGCCATATCATATCATATCATATCATATCATGTTTTTCAGATTTATTACTGCCCTCACTTTGTCCTTTCGGTGGACCAAAAACATGTTGCTCACAAATATTGGGTGTGTTTCGCATGGCTCGATCACCTGCTTCTTTACTAGACTCTGTAGTTCTGTGTGTAAAAGCTCTTTCTCTACCTGCGTCATGGTTAGAGGAGGGGGTGTTTGCCATTGTGTGGGGGTCTCTATAAATTCTATGTGCATGCCTTTCGCTGTCTGCAGAACCCAGGCGTCGCTGGAAAGTGAACGCCAATTCTCCCAGTACACCGCTGTCCTCCCCCCGACTGGTGGGAACGTAAAAACTTTCACCTGTGGAGAAGTTTTGTCCTCTAACCTGTCCTCTACCTCGCCTTCCTCTAGGGAAACAACCTCTTGGCGGGAAGAATGAGTCTGGCTGCCTGTTCTCCCAGTACTGGTTTCTATTTCCTTGAGGCCTTCTGAACGCTTGATAGCGACCGGTCGCTCGGCCTCTGTACCGACCGGTCTCGCCAAAAACTCTCCCGAGGAAGATTTTCTTCATGGACGCTTGGGCCTTCTCTAGGGAAACTCCCTATTTCTTTGCTGAAAGTTTCTCCAAACAAGAGTCCTTGAGCCGCCTCACCTGCCTCATATGATGACAGATCTCCCAGTTTGTGGTCAATCTTGAGCAGGAGCCCTCTCTTGAGTTCAGACGAAATTGCGCAATTAGCATTGCCTAAAAGGCATACGGCCCTTTGCGCCCAGTTTGCTATGACTCCTGGGTCCACTTCCTCTCCTGTGTCTTTTGCCCGTTCAGCAAGGTCCATAATTTTCGCTAGTGGTCCAGCTATGTCAAGGACTTTTTCCTGACAGCTTTTCCAAGAGCGATCTATACCTTTCCTGGGGTCTCTGTTAGATTTTGAGACAAAAGATAGCATCTTTGGGTCAAGTTCTGGGGCTTCTGCGACTTTGCCCGGTAGTTCCGGTCTCGGACATTCTGCTCTCATCCTCTGTCTAAGTTCCTTCTCTAGAGTTTTCCGCAACCTTTCCGTCATGTACTTCGCGACCGTCGATGAGGGCACCCATTCGGATGATCTAGGATTTCTGATGTCTTCAGGATGGAACATGTCAGAGGTTTCTTCCTCTTCTAGGTTGTGGAGTTTTCTCAGCCTTTTCTTTGACGGAGGTTGACTTCTCTTGTCCCCTTCGTTATCTGCTTCCTCCTGTGAGATGTGGGGGATTCTGTTGGTTCTTCTTCAGGGAAGACCTCTTCTGTATTGCGCATATTATCGTCCCCTGGGTAGGGGGTCTCGAGGCTCGGCACCTGTGCTTTTTTCATGAACGCTTCCCTTAGTCTGTTGAAAGTGTCAGAAGCCTCTGGGGCCACTGTACCTGCCCCTTCCGTCTGGCCCGGGGGGTCAGAAGAGTCTTTGCTCTTCCGGACCTTATTACACCCCTTGGGGTCTTTTGATGAGACCTTAGTGGACGTGCTTTCTTCAGTGCTCTTTTCTTTCTGGCTCAGGTGTAGTTCGATAGTTTGAAGTCTATCTTGTAGGCGTCTTACTCCCTGAGTCACTGCGTCCGTGAGTGAATTCCCCAGCACTTCCTTAAAGCTTCTAGGCTAAGTCTTCTTAATAGACTGCCTCCTGTTCTTCCTCACTCCACTCAAAATTAGCCATGATAGTGCTGTTTAGGTGCCTTCTTATTACCTTTTCAGGTGTAGTGGCACGTCGACTGAGCCACTCTAGTGAGGCTGCACCTGACTGCACTGAGTACAGTGATATGCAGGTCTTTTCAGGGCTAGTCTTTATGCCCTCTGTGTAATGAATACACTTTCTTAACTAATTATGATGATGGACGAGCTTATCACTGCTCCGTATCTTTCCGTGCCTCGATTTTGCTTCTGATCCGAAGCTTCGCACCAAGCCTTCTGTTTGGCTCTGCCCCCCCAAGGGTGGGGGCTCTAGAGGTGAGCGATCATGCTCCTTGATAGACCTCTGCTTCCCGAGCCGGGCCCTCCTTCGCGAGGGAGGGGGTCGCTTGCTTATTATGAGCGTGAGCTTCCATCACACGCTCGCGCTCAGCTCCTCCCCCGTGAGGGTGGGGGCTGATCTCCTGTCGCGGTCAGGAAAAAGGATTTCCCGCTTGTGCTGCTAGCTCCTCCCCCGCAAGGGTGGGGGCTGCCCGCTCTGAGGCACGCGATGTGCTGTGGGTCTTTGTGAGGAGGTTGGCTGGCCCCTGCTGTGTCGAGTAGTGCGGCACAGTGCAGCCGACTCCTAACAATGAAACAAAAAGTTTAGAAATTTAACGCTGGTGTGCTGCGCTCCCCTGGGGCCTATCAATCCTTCCCCTATCCGCAAAACAACTTGTTATTAACTTGTATAGTGCTCAATCTCAGTATAAAGACACAACGTTACGGAGTAAATAAAATTCTGTACTTATCTCTGGAGAGCAGGAAAAGAAGAGGAGGATCACAGGAACAGGAAGGACTAGGTCACATGGACAAGAGACTACAAGGAATGATGGGACTTGAAGTTTTTTTTGAAAAAAAAATGCTATTATGAAAAAATGTTATTTATTTGTTGAAACTGCTGGAGAGTAGATTAAAGAGAAGATGAAACTTAATGCTCACCTCCATCTTGACATAGAATTCTGCCTAACATTCACGAATCTTAATGTATTTTTAAACAGTTCTTCAGGCTTTGCCCTTTTTTGTCGGCCTCCCTCTGCCAGGTTCACTCCTGCCAACTTTGGCAAAACAGTGCACTGCGGACATCCCTCAGTCGGATTCACTCCTGTCAACACACTGTTCATAGGGACTTCAGGCCTCGCCCCTTTTTGTTAGCATTGCTCTGCCACGTTCACTCTTGCCAACCTTTGCAAAACACTGTTCATGTGCTAATTTTACCAAGTGGGGTTAATTTTCCTTTTCTTCGCAATCATCTGTCGGCCAAAGACTTTCAACGATACAGAGGATTTTACAAGACCCCTGTATGACCACTTCAACCTCTTTTCGCCTTTTCCCAAGGCCTTCCTTTTACGGTAGTTTCTACCATCGGGTAATCAACCAAAGTTTCTGGTGTGAGCACCCACATGGTGCCGGACTTCTTTGTTGCTGGTTTTCCTCCTTTTTCATCAATAGCACTTTCACAGTTAAAATCAGCCGTTTGCTGCTTTTCATTCAACAAAGTTCAGTTTCTTATCGACTCTCCCCTCAACTCAATGGCTGTGAGGAACCGCTTGGCTTTCTCTCTCCGAAAAAGTCAAGGTTGGTAGCACAGAGACCAGCGTCTCTCTCTGGCTTGGTAATCAGCATAGGAGGGTCTTGTGTACCGTTGACTTCTACTGCAACACACGCTGGCTATTGTTCTGTCTGCAGAGATTTCACTGGCCTTGTTCAAAAAGGGCTAATTCGCTTCTCTCCTTGCCACCCTCTCGGTATGTGTCGTCTTTCTCCTTCTCTTGAACTGCTGTGCTGAGTTAGCTCTCACGTTGTACGGTCTGCCTTGCTCTCCCTGTGCTCTCGTGCTCCCCCTTTTATCCCTGTGGGGAAAGGAAAGGGCCGTCAGGTGTATGTAATTCTGGTTAATTACCTGACTCTGCCTGACCCTTGTGTCGGGACATGTCAGGTAAACAGCTCTAGGGTTGGTCTGCCATCTTCCACGGGGTAAGAAAGAGTTTGTGTCAAAAGAGGGGATTTTGTCATGGGAAATGATATTCTCGGTCCTAGGGAGTTGGTAAATTCAGAAGGGTGAGATTGGTAGGATTTGTGAAGCAAACAGGAATCACCAGGATTATTATCATGATATAAACAAGGGGTTTGTGGGAACTGTAGTGTTTTATCTGAGCAAATTGGGAATGCAGGAAATAATAATCAGAGGGATGAGAAAGAGAATAACTGGGAGTATTCAGGTAGGACATGGAAAAGCAGGAATTCTGAAAGAAGTGGTTTCTGGATGTAACTGGGTTTGGGATTTTAGGGGATTTGTTATATTTGGGCAAGAGAGGTTTGACGGGAGGAGGATGGGTAGATGTATTACAGCCTACAAAGGCTTTAGGTATCTTGTCCGCTCCTCCTTCTTCATCAGAACAATACTGTGTCTCACCAGGGATTTTTCCCCGAGCACAACCCTGGGCTCCCCTATCCAGGTGATTCACTCTTTCCGTCCGCTCCTAGGCTCCTTAAAAGTTCTATCATTCGACCAGTCTGCTGTCAGCATAATCTCTCTAAGGGATACCCCAGCCTTAAAGGCCTTGGACGCCATAGCTCCTCTCACTGAGTGTGCCCCGTACTTTTCCACATCTATCCCTGCTGCCTGCATCACTTCTTTAACCCATCTGGCTATAGTAGCTGTGGACACTCCTTTGAATGGTTTCCTGTGCGCAATAAGCAACTGCTTCGTACTCGCTGCTCTGAACTCCTCTGTTCTGCTCTCGTACTCTTTCACGCAGCTTGCCACGCACCATTTAGGCCTAGCCAGGAAATATGAGTAATGAACCGAGGATGTCCCCATCTTGGTTCTTCCCACAATTGTAAAAGTCACACCTTCCGGCCCGAATGACTTCCTATCTATCTCCAGGGCTCTCACGTCTGATATGAGTTTACAAGAAACTAGGCACAACAGCATCGCTAACTTCCCTGATAACTGTTTCAGAGATAAATATCTGTTCCCTGGCCAACTCTCCATTAGTTTAAGGACTGTTAGAACATCCCAGACCGTTTTGTATCGAGGTTCAGGGGGCACTTTAAATTTGGCTCCTCTAATAAGCCTCACAACTGCTGGGTGTTCACCTGCTGGCACTCCTTCTATATGAAGATGCCCCGCGGATATGGCGGACCTGTACACTCCTATGGTGCAGAAAGCTCTACCGTCTTGGAGTAATTGAGCTAGAAAGTTCAAAATCATCACTAGAGGAGCCGAAACGGGATGAACACCTCTCCCTTTGCACCAGCTAGTCCACTTGGCCCAAGCCGCGTCATAGCTCCTTCTTGTGGAGGGAGCCCAGGAGTCCGCAATGAGCTGCGCAGCTTGTAACGAAATGCCAGGCAGCGCCCAGCGTCTCCTGATATCCTGCACGCGATGAGCGGGAGAGTCCCCCTCACTCTCAGAGGGTGATACGACCGAGCTGGGTCCGTGAGCAAGTGCTCTCCCTCTGGGAGAAGCCTCGGGTAATCCACTACCAGTTCCATGAGCATTGGGAACCATACTTGTGACTTCCAACAAGGCGCTACCAGTAACAGCTCCGCTGTCTCCCTCCGACACTTCGCTAGAGCTCTGTTCAGCATCATGAATGGTGGGAACGCGTAATGTGGGCCTCCGTTCCAATCTTGCAGGAACGCGTCTGTTCCTCGAGCTCCCGGATCCAGCCTCCAGCTGAAGTACTCTGCTGTCTGGGCGTTCAACCGGGACGCGAAGAGGTCGATGTGCACTGGGCCCCACCTCTCGATCATCCTCTGAAAGACTGCTGGATCCAGCTTCCAGTCGCTGGAGTCCGTGAGGTATCGAGAGTTCCAGTCCGCTATAACGTTCTACGTCCCGGGCAGATATTCCGCTGTAACGGACGTCTCTGACTGCAGGCAGAAATGCCAAAAGTCCTTCGCTAGTTCGGCTAGCATCCTGGATTTGGTGCCACCCAGGTGATTTATGTATCGCACTGCCGATATATTGTCCATCTTAAGTAGGACACAAGACCTCATCTTCCCTCTCGTGAAGGTCCTGATCGCGAAGGATCCTGCCAGCAGTTCTAGGCAATTTATGTGCAAGCGGAGCTCTTCCTCGCTCCATTTCCCCCCTGTCTGCAGGTCTCTGCACCTTGCTCCCCAGCCTAACCGGCTGGCATCGGACTCTATAACTAGATCCGGTCTGTCTCCGAAAATGGCACGCCCATTCCAGGCGTCCATATTCTTTAACCACCATTCTAGCTCTTTCTGGATTCGTGATCCAACGGCACTGTCTGGCGATAGCGCAGGCCCTGCTGCAGATGCTGTATCTTTAACCTCTGCAGAGCTCGATAATGAAGTGGTCCCAGAAAAATGGCCTGAATAGAAGCTGCAAGCAGTCCTACTATCCTTGCTAGGGTCCGGAGGGATATTAACTGTTTCTCTCTTGATGTCGCAAATTTTCTGGGCCGGCAGCTCTAGGGTCGCGTTCTTGGTATCCAGAATGAAACCCAGAAAGTCTAGCCTTTGCGCCGGTTCGGTATCTGACTTTTCCTTGTTCACTAGGAATCCTAGGGAAGACAATAGGTCTAGGACCCACTCTGTCTGGTATCTGAGGGTCTCTCGATCCTCGGCTAGTAGCAGGAGATTGTCTAGATAAATGATCATTCTTATGCCTTTCTCTCCTATGGCCGCTGCTACCGGCTTCATTACCTTGGTGAAAGCCCATGGTGCAGAAGCAAGTCCGAAGGGCATAGTCTTGAATTGCCAGAGCTGTCCTTTCCAGCGAAAAGCTAGGAAAGTCCTGAACTCCTCTGCTATCGGAATAGTCAGGTACGCATCTTTCAGGTCTAGCCTGGTCAACCAATATCTCTCTCTGAGCGTGTCTCGGAGCAGATGGATGCCTTTCATCTTGAAATGGCGGTACACAATCCACCCGTTCAACTCCATTAAGTTTATGACTGGACGCACTTTCTCTTTTCTGTGCACCAGAAACATGTTGCTTAGGAAAGCGGGATTCTTTGGGCACTTCTCTATGGCGTTCTTTGCCGCTAACAGGCATAACTCCTGGTTCAGCAGGGTCTGCTCTGCGCGCTCTAACCGCTGCTGGTGAGGCCTGCGCATTTGTACTCCAGTCGCAATCCCACGACTTCTTGCACTAACCAGGCATCGCTGGAAAGCTTGCGCCAGTTTCTGAAGAACATGCCTGTTCTCCCCCCTACTGGGGGCTAATATGCTGCTCTCATCTTGAGTGAACCCTTGTCCACGACCGGATCCTCTTCCTCTATGACCTCTCGGGAAGCGTCCTCTGGACGGGAAGAAGGAGTCCTGCTGTCTATTCTCCCTGGGCTCTGGGATTCTGGGGCCTTCTTCCACCCTGGTTACGACCAGTCGAGCGACCCCTGTGGCGACTGGCCCCACCAAAAACTTGGCTGGGGAAAATCTTCCTTTTGGAAGCTTCGGCCTTTTCCAGAGATGAATAGGTGCCAACGAAGCGCCCCATCTCTTTACCAAAAGTCTCTCCGAAGAGGAGTCCTTGCGCCGCTTCGTCGGCTTCGTAAGAGGCCAAATCACTCAGCTTCAAAACTATCTTCAGTAGGAGTCCTCTCCGCCGCTCCGATGCTATGGCGCAGTTGGCGTTCCCCAGGAGGCATACTGCTCTCTGCACCCAGCCCGCCAGGACGTCAGGGTCTACTTCCTCCCCGGTGTCTCTGGCTCTCTCGGCCAGGTCCATTATTTTAGCGAGAGGACCGGCCAAGTCTAATACCTTCTCCTGGCAACTCCTCCAGGACCTATCGATACCCTTCCGGGGATCTTTGGTCATCTTTGAGACGAATGTCAGCATTTTGGGGTCCAATTCTGGCGTCTCTGCCACCTTCCCCGGGAGATCTGGTCTCGGACACTCCGCTCGGAGCCTTTGGCGGACCTCCTTGTCCAGTGCTTTTCGCAGCCTCATGGTCATATATTGCGCCACTCTCGGCGAGGGCTGCCAGTCCGAGGACCTCGGATTCCGAATGCTATCTGGGTCGAACATGTCCTCCTCCACCTCTTCGAGGTGCTTGTCCTTGCGGATTCTCTTCCCTCCACTAGGTTTGATCTCAATCTCATCTCCCTCCTCCTGCGAGGGGGATACACCTTCTTCCGCCACTTCTCCTGAACCTGGGTCCTCTTCTCCATATTCTTCTCCCCCTGGAGCGGGGGTCGTGAGGTCTGGCACAGTCTGACGCCACAAATATGCTTCACGAAGCTTTGCAAAGGCATCGATGACCTCCAGGGCCTTCTCTTCTGCCCCATCTGAAGGGCCCTGGGGGTCAAGAGGGGCTTTCCTCTTACGGGCCTTAGTACTCCCCAATGACCCTGCTTCCGAGGGTCTGTGGGCGTGCATCCCATCTGTCCTGCACTGTCTAATGGCTGGTGCAAAATTGCCTCAAGGGACTCCAGCCTATCGTGCAGGGGTTTCACCCCTTGCGCCACTGCATCTATAAGTGAATTTCCTAGCACCTGCTTGAAGCTGGCAGCCAGATCTGGAGTCTGCTCCTCTTCGCTCCACTCAAATTCCGACATCTTGCGTGGGTGCTGTGTGCCTGTTGTACCCGCCAGTGTGTCACTGCACGCCCTTTCACTATAGGTGCACGGGGTCTTATCCTTCTGACCCTTCTTTTAATCTTAAGGATTGTCTTTCCTTATATATCTTTTTTTTTTTATTATTATTATTAATTTTTTTTATCACTTGTGGCTGTGCTGGACGGGGTATAGATATCAAGAACCTAAGAAGGCTTTCTTTTCCAATCCTCCTTGCTAGAGGCAATGTACTACGTGATTTCTCACGTCTCTGTGAGCCTCGAGAGGCTTTCTTACTGCTTTTGATCTGATCACAGACACGAACACACTCCTGCTGCGCGAGTGTCAGAAGTGCTTTTCAGCGCTACTCCACTCTCTCGCAGACCGCTTCTTCGGTACAATTGAAATGCAAATATGAGTATCACTGCCGGGCCCGGCTTCCTTTGTCTGCTCCGCTCTGTGTCGCATGTGCATGAATGCTGAAGCATGGAAACTAGCGCTCGCTGGCTCCGCCTCCGAAAAGGAGTGGGCCGCGAGGCTCCAATGCGGCCGACTCCACCCTCCCAAAGGAGGGGGCTATCACTAGCAGGTGACTCTGCCGCTCTAAATCCCTGCAGGGAAGAAGCGCTGGGCTCGGTTGTCGAGCGGTCACGCGACTCGCTCTCTGCTCGGTCTCATTTGCGTCTGACACCCCCAAAGTGCCGGGTATACGGCACGGGGCGCGCGAAGCGAGCCGAAGACAGCTCGCACGGTCGGGCTATAACACTCTAAATATGTCACACTACGCGCCGCTGTAGTGTCTAAGCACAAAATCTAAATTTCACTCGATCTGAGGATAAGCTTCCTCTTACTCACTGTATTCACCTTACAACCTGACGTATATTTAATCTCCTTCCCCATTAACTGTAATCCTAAACTTTCTACTACAATAGGGAGGTAATCAAAACACTACTTATCTGCTTGAAGAGCAGTAAAAGAAGAGGAGTAGCTCAGGGGCAGGATGTGGTCATAGCTGAGCAAGGAGTGAGATGGACTACAGAGACTATGGGAGTTGTAGTTTAAAAGAAGAAAAGTCTGTTTAGACTGTTTTCAGTGTTTGTTATGGTTTTGAGTTTGTTGAAACTGCTGAAGAGTGGTAAATTAAAGAAGTTGAAGCATAATGCTCACCTCCACTCTTGTCATAAAATTGCAATGTGATGTCACAAACCGTGGATAGCAACACAATATCAAGAGCCGTACAGAGCAAACACAAAGTCAATATAGTCTAGAAGGCACAGAACACAACAGGAACCTAGAAGAAGACTGCAGATGTTTTTGAGCACAGCACAATACAACATAACAAGATTCAATTTACCTGATCAGTCGCAGCAGGTTGATGGCTGCAGGCTAGGTGCTACCAGGGCGGACACCAGCACATACTACTGGAGATGTCCTTAGCCTCTGGTCCTTGGCTGAGGGGGCTGCCAGGGCAGGGGGTGACTAGCGTGGCAGATTAAAGGGCCTATCAACTAATGGTCACTCGGTTGTAGGGAGGGTGGGAGTAGGACAATCAAGGAAGCACCTGAGACAAAGGGAGGGGAGAGTGGTCACACATGTGCTGTGGCACGAGAATACAACTTTTACAAATGCACAACTTACTGTGCCACGTAGCACCTGTCCTCTCCCCAGCACCAGAGAATTTGATGTTGGTGTTGCCTGATGATGGTGGGGATGGCCTGTGGGGACAGCGGGAGAAAACACATGTTGGTGCATGCTTACCTGCTGTCTGAGTAAGGGTTCGGGCCCTGGGTCCCCCTAGTCCGAACAGGAATTGCCCTTTTCTTTGTCTGCCCTTAACTTCGGACGCCTGAGCAAGAGACACCCTTGATCTAAGAATTAAGAGCCGTAAGGAAGATGCAAGTCTAAGAAGGTGGGTGGTGCTTAGCCAGGTGACCTAGATCCACTTGCACCTGCTCCCCAGCTGAGGAGTTCTTGGAGCTGCTTATTAAATAGGGAGGGTTGGCATGTATGGTTGTAGGTAAGTAGGAGGTTATATCTGCTGGGAAGGGAAGAGCCAGAGTAAGAAAGCTTGAAAAAGAGGGCGGGGCACACTCAAAGGTAAGTACTGAGACGAGGATGAGGAGAATTCAGTGTAATGCAGATTACCAGTAACTAATCTGAGCATTCTTCTATTATGTTAGTGTCTATTCTCGTTCTTTACACATTTCCGGGTCTACCTTGCGAAAGGGTCTCACTGCGCAGTTTCTTTACGGTACCCCCTTTCTGCGCATGGGCCTTCCAGTATCCCGTTTCTGCGCATGCTCCAAGGATCAGTGTCCCCTTCCTGCGCATGCTCTGAGGATCAGTGTCTCAGCACTGAGCGTGCCTATCAGCTCTGCAGGCGGCTCCACTGATGAGGCATCCTCAGTCACTCTGGGAGGCTCTGCAGTCCCTCCACTGATGAGGACTGACAGCTCGGGCATCCTCAGTCACTCTGGGAGGCTCTGCAGTCCCTCCACTGATGAGGACTGACAGCTCAGCCATCCTCAGTCACTCTGGGAGGCTCTGCAGTCCCTCCACTGATGAGGACTGACAGCTCAGCCATCCTCAGTCACTCTGGGAGGCTCTGCAGTCCCTCCACTGATGAGGACTGACAGCTCAGCCATCCTCAGTCACTCTGGGAGGCTCTGCAGCCCCTCCACTGATGAGGACTGACAGCTCAGGCATCCTCAGTCACTCTGGGAGGCTCTGCAGCCCCTCCACTGATGAGGACGGACAGCTCAGGCATCCTGAGTCACTCTGGGAGGCTCTGCAGCCGGCTCCACTGATGAGGACTGACAGCTCAGCCATCCTCAGTCACTCTGGGAGGCTCTGCAGCGGCTCCACTGATGAGGACTGACAGCTCAGCCATCCTCAGTCACTCTGGGAGGCTCTGCAGCCCCTCCACTGATGAGGACTGTCTGCTCAGGCATCCTCAGTCACTCTGGGAGGCTCTACAGCCGGCTCCACTGATGAGGACTGACAGCTCAGGCATCCTCAGTCACTCTGGGAGGCTCTGCAGCCCCTCCACTGATGAGGACTGACAGCTCGGCCATCCTCAGTCACTCTGGGAGGCTCTGCAGCCCCTCCACTGATGAGGACTGACAGCTCGGCCATCCTCAGTCACTCTGGGAGGCTCTGCAGCGGCTCCACTGATGAGGACGGACAGCTCAGGCATCCTCAGTCACTCTGGGAGGCTCTGCAGCCCCTCCACTGATGAGGACGGACAGCTCAGCCATCCTCAGTCACTCTGGGAGGCTCTGCAGCCCCTCCACTGATGAGGACTGACAGCTCAGCCATCCTCAGTCACTCTGGGAGGCTCTGCAGCCCCTCCGATGATGAGGACTGACAGCTCAGCCATCCTCAGTCACTCTGGGAGGCTCTGCAGCGGCTCCACTGATGAGGACGGACAGCTCAGGCATCCTCAGTCACTCTGGGAGGCTCTGCAGAAGCTCCACTGATGAGGACTGAAAGCTCAGCCATCCTCTGTATTATGAGTGAACCTTGGGAGTAGATCCTCCCTGTACTTGCAACTCCCAGTATCCCCTTTCTGCGTACAATAATAATTTAGCATTTATATAGCGCTACGAACCCTCAGGTATCTGAGCGCTGCTCATTATGAAAGGCTGAGTTTGGCCCTGCTGGGATTCGCACCTGCGACAGCAGGCTCTGCACAGATGTCAAAGCGAGCGCTCTACTCACCATGCTGTTGGACCCTCTGAGGATCAGTGTCTCAGCACTGAGCGTGCCTATCAGCTCTGCAGGCGGCTCCACTGATGAGGACTGACAGCTCGGGCATCCTCAGTCACTCTGGGAGGCTCTGCAGCCCCTCCACTGATGAGGACTGACAGCTCAGCCATCCTCAGTCACTCTGGGAGGCTCTGCAGCCGGCTCCACTGATGAGGACTGACAGCTCAGCCATCCTCAGTCACTCTGGGAGGCTCTGCAGCCCCTCCACTGATGAGGACTGACAGCTCAGCCATCCTCAGTCACTCTGGGAGGCTCTGCAGCGGCTCCACTGATGAGGACGGACAGCTCAGGCATCCTCAGTCACTCTGGGAGGCTCTGCAGCCCCTCCACTGATGAGGACGGACAGCTCAGGCATCCTCAGTCACTCTGGGAGGCTCTGCAGCCCCTCCACTGATGAGGACTGACAGCTCAGGCATCCTCAGTCACTCTGGGAGGCTCTGCAGCCCAGCTCCACTGATGAGGACTGACAATTTAGGCATCCTCAGTCACCCTGGGAGGCTCTGCAGCCTGACAGCCCAGCCCTCCTCAGTGACTCTGGGAGGCTCTGAGCGGTGGGAATCATGTTCCTGGGACCCCCCTCCCCGTCTCCTGCTCGTTTACATCTCAAATCCTATCTTTTGGAATGAAATACGCCTCCCAAAGGATGAAGCAGTAATAATGACATAATTTCCTGCAGGTGAGTGACCTGCAGCTGCTCCACTCTCTTGCAGTGAGAAGAGTCTTCTGAGGGGAAATGGTGACTTGTCTCTGCTTTTCCTTCACTGACCTTCCATTAAACCTTTCTCCTGTGTATGGGCTGAGGAGGCGGGTTATGATGGTGGGGCGGGCAGGGGGCTGCCTAACCTTCCATTAAGCCTTTCTCCTGTGCATGGGATGGGTGCGGGTGATGCTGGTGGGGGCGCGGAGGGGGCTTCCTAACGTCCCATTAAGCCTTTCTCCTGTTAATGGGATGGAGGGTGAGTGATGCTGGTGGGGGAGGGGGGGCTGCCTAACCTTCCATTAAGCCTTTCTCCTGTGTATGGGATGGAGGGGTGGGTGATGCTGGGGGACGCGGAGGGGGCTGCCTAACCTTCCATTAAGCCTTTCTCCTGTGTATGGGATGGGGGGGCGGCTGATGCTGGTGGGGGGCGGGGAGGGGGCTGCCTAACCTTCCATTAAGCCTTTCTCCTGTGTATGGGATGGAGGGCGGGTGATGCTGGTGTGGGCGGGGAGGGGGCTGCCTAACCTTCCATTAAGCCTTTCTCCTGTGTATGGGATGGGGGGGTGATGCTGGTGGGGAGGGGGCTGCCTAACCTTCCATTAAGCCTTTCTTCTGTGTATGGGATGGGGGGGTGATGCTGGTGGGGAGGGGGCTGCCTAACCTCCCATTAATCCTTTCTCCTGTGTATGGGATGGAGGACGGGTGATGCTGGTGGGGTGGGGAGGGGGCTGCCTAACCTCCCATTAAGCCTTTCTCCTGTGTATGGGATGGAGGACGGGTGATGCTGGTGGGGTGGGGAGGGGGCTGCCTAACCTTCCATTAAGCCTTTCTCCTGTTTATGGGATGGAGGGCAAGTGATGCTGGCGGGGCGAGAAGGGGGCTGCCTAACCTTCCATTAAGCCTTTCTCCTGTGTATGGGATGGAGGGCGGGTGATGCTGGTGGGGCGGGGAGGGGGCTGCCTAACCTTCCATTAAGCCTTTCTCCTGTGTATGCAATGGAGGGCGGGTGATGCTGGTGGGGCGGGGAGGGGGCTGCCTAACCTTCCATTAAGCCTTTCTCCTGTGTATGGGATGGGGGGGTGATGCTGGTGGGGAGGGGGCTGCCTAACCTCCCATTAAGCCTTTCTCCTGTGTATGGGATGGAGGACGGGTGATGCTGGTGGGGTGGGAAGGGGCCTGCCTAACCTTCCATTAAGCCTTTCTCCTGTGTATGGGATGGGGGGGCGGGTGATGCTAGTGGGGCGGGGAGGGGGCTGCCTACCCTTCCCTTAAGCCTTTCTCCTGTGTATGGGATGGGGGAGGGGAGAGGGCTGCCTAACCTTCCATTAAGCCTTTCTCCTGTGTATGGGATGGAGGACGGGTGATGCTGGTGGGGCGGGGAGGGGGCTGCCTAACCTTCCATTAAGCCTTTCTACTGTGCATGGGATGGAGGGTGCGGGTGATGCTGGTGGGGCGGGGAGGGGGCTGCCTAACCTTCCATTAAGCCTTTCTCCTGTGTATGGGATGGAGGGTGGGTGATGCTGGTGGGGGCGGGGGGGGGCTGCCTAACCTCCCATTAAGCCTTTCTCCTGGGATGGGCTGGAGGGCGGGTGATGCTGGTGGGGGTGGGGAGGGGGAAGCCTAACCTTCCATTAAGCCTTTCTCCTGTGTATGGGATGGAGGGGGGTGATGCAGGCGGGGAGGGGGCTGCCTAACCTTCCATTAAGCCTTTCTCCTGTGCATGGGATGGGGGGCGGGTGATGCTGGTGGGGGCGGGGAGGGGGCTGCCTAACCTCCCACTAAGCCTTTCTCTTGCGTATGGGATGGATGGCAGGTGATGCTGGCGGGGCGTGGAGGGGGCTGCCTAACCTTCCATTAAGCCTTTCTCCTGTGTATGGGATGGAGGGCGGGTGATGCTGGTGGGGCAGGGAGGGGGCTGCCTAACCTTCCATTAAGCCTTTCTCCTGTGCATGGCATGGAGGGGGGTGGGGTGATGCTGGTGTGGGCGGGGAGGGGGCTGCCTAACCTTCCATTAAGCCTTTCTCCTGTGTATGGGATGGAGGGGGGTGATGCAGGTGGGGCAGGTAGGGGGCTGCCTAACCTTCCATTAAGCCTTTCTCCTGTGTATGGGATGGAGGGGGGTGATGCTGGTGGGGGCGGGGAGTGGGCTGCCTAACCTTCCCTTAAGCCTTTCTCCTGTGTATGGGATGGAGGGTGAGTGATGCTGGTGGGGGCGGGGAGTGGGCTGCCTAACCTTCCATTAAGCCTTTCTCCTGTGCATCGGATGGAGGGCAGGTGATGCTGGTGGGGGCGGGGTTGGGGGCTACCTAACCTCCCATTAAGCCTTTCTCCTGTGTATGGGATGGAGGGTGAGTGATGCTGGTTGGGGCGGGGAGGGGGCTGCCTAACCTCCCATTAAGCCTTTCTCCTGTGTATGGGATGGAGGGCGGGTGATGCTGGTGGGGCGGGGAGGGGGTTGCCTAAACTTCCATTAAGCCTTTCTCCTGTGTATGGGATGGAGGGCGGGTGATGCTGGTGGGGCGGGGAGGGGGCTGCCTAACTTTCCATTAAGCCTTTCTCCTGTGTATGGGATGGAGGGCGGGTGATGCTGGTGGGGCGGGGAGGGGGTTGCCTAAAGTTCCATTAAGCCTTTCTCCTGTGTATGGGATGGAGGGCGGGTGATGCTGGTGGGGCGGGGAGGGGGCTGCCTAACCTTCCATTAAGGCTTTCTCCTGTGCATGGGATGGGGGGCGGGTGATGCTGGTGGGGGCGGGGGAGTGGGCTGCCTGACCTGCCATTAAGCCTTTCTCCTGTGCATGGGATGGAGGGCAGGTGATGCTGGTGGGGGCGGGGAGGGGGCTGCCTAACCTCCCATTAAGCCTTTCTCCTGTGCATGGGATGGGGGCGGGTGATGCTGGTGGGGGCGGGCAGGGGGCTGCCTAACCTTCCATTAAGCCTTTCTCCTGTGCATGGGATGGAGGGGGGTGATGCAGGTGGGGCAGGTAGGGGGCTGCCTAGCCTCCCATTAAGCCTTTCCCCTGTGCATGGGATGGGCGGGGGGTGATGCTGGTGGGGGCGGGGAGGGGGCTGCCTAACCTCCCATTAAGCCTTTCTCCTCTGTATGGGATGGAGGGTGGGTGATGCTGGTGGGGCGGGGAGGGGGCTGCCTAACCTTCCATTAAGCCTTTCTCCTGTGCATGGGATGGGCGGGGGGTGATGCTGGTGGGGGCGGGGATGCTGGTGGGGGCGGGGAGGGGTCTCCCTAATGTCATATTAAGCCTTTCTCCTGTGTATGGGATGGAGGGCGGGTGATGCTGGTGGGGCGGGGAGGGGGCTGCCTAGCCTCCCATTAAGCCTTTCTCCTGTGTATGGGATGGAGGGCGGGTGATGCTGGTGGGGGTGGGGAGGGGGCTGCCTAACCTTCCATTAAGCCTTTCTCCTGTGCATGGGATGGGGGGCGGGTGATGCTGGTGGGGGCGGAGAGGGGGCTGCCTAACCTCCCATTAAGCCTTTCTCCTGTGTATGGGATGGAGGGTGGGTGATGCTGGTGGGGGCGGGGAGGGGGCTGCCTAACCTCCCATTAAGCCTTTCTCCTGTGTATGGGATGGAGGGTGGGTGATGCTGGTGGGGGCGGGGAGGGGGCTGCCTAACCTTCCATTAAGCCTTTCTCCTGTGCATGGGATGGGGGGCGGGTGATGCTGGTGGGGGCGGGGAGGGGGCTGCCTAACCTCCCATTAAGCCTTTCTCCTGTGTATGGGATGGAGGGCGGGTGATGCTGGTGGGGGTGGGGAGGGGGCTGCCTAACCTTCCATTAAGCCTTTCTCCTGTGCATGGGATGGGGGGCGGGTGATGCTGGTGGGGGCGGGGAGGGGGCTGCCTAACCTCCCATTAAGCCTTTCTCCTGTGTATGGGATGGAGGGCGGGTGATGCTGGTGGGGGTGGGGAGGGGGCTGCCTAACCTTCCATTAAGCCTTTCTCCTGTGCATGGGATGGGGGGCGGGTGATGCTGGTGGGGGCGGGGAGGGGGCTGCCTAACCTCCCATTAAGCCTTTCTCCTGTGTATGGGATGGAGGGTGGGTGATGCTGGTGGGGGCGGGGAGGGGGCTGCCTAACCTCCCATTAAACCTTTCTCCTGTGTATGGGATGGAGGGTGGGTGATGCTGGTGGGGGCGGGGAGGGGGCTGCCTAACCTTCCATTAAGCCTTTCTCCTGTGCATGGGATGGAGGGGTGGGTGATGCTGGGGGGCACGGAGGGGGCTGCCTAACCTTCCATTAAGCCTTTCTCCTGTGTATGGGATGGAGGGCAAGTGATGCTGGTGGGGCGGGAAGGGCGCTGCCTAACCTTCCATTAAGCCTTTCTCCTGTGTATGGGATGGGGGCGGGTGATGCTGGTGGGGGCGGGGAGGGGGCTGCCTAACCTTCCATTAAGCCTTTCTCCTGTGTATTGGATGGAGGGCGGGTGATGCTGGTGGGGCGGGGAGGGGGCTGCCTAACCTTCCATTAAGCCTTTCTCCTGTGCATGGGATGGGGGCGGGTGATGCTGGTGGGGTGGGGAGGGGGCTGCCTAACCTTCCATTAAGCCTTTCTCCTGTGCATGGGATGGGGGCGGGTGATGCTGGTGGGGTGGGGAGGGGGCTGCCTAACCTTCCATTAAGCCTTTCTCCTGTGTATGGGATGGGGGGGGTGATGCGGGTGGGGAGGGGGCTGCCTAACCTTCCATTAAGCCTTTCTCCTGTGTATGGGATGGGGGGGCGGCTGATGCTGGTGGGGGGCGGGGAGGGGGCTGCCTAACCTTCCATTAAGCCTTTCTCCTGTGTATGGGATGGAGGGCGGGTGATGCTGGTGTGGGCGGGGAGGGGGCTGCCTAACCTTCCATTAAGCCTTTTTCCTGTGTATGGGATGGAGGGGTGGGTGATGCTGGTGGGGTGGTGAGGGGGCTTCCTAACCTTCCATTAAGCCTTTCTCCTGTGTATGGGATGGAGGCGGGTGATGCTGGTGGGGTGGGAGGGGGCTGCCTAACCTTCCATTAAGCCTTTCTCCTGTGCATGTGATGGGGGTGATGGTGGTGGGGAGGGGGAGTGGGCTGGCAACCTTCCATTAAGCCTTTCTCCTGTGTATGGGATGGGGGGCGATGCTGGTGGGGGGAGGTGGCTGCCTAACCTTCCATTAAGCCTTTCTCCTGTGTATGGGATGGAGGGGGGGTGATGCTGGTGGGGTGAGGAGGGGGCTGCCTAGCCTCCCATTAAGCCTTTCTCCTGTGCATGGGATGGGCGGGGGGTGATGCTGGTGGGGTGGGGAGGGGGCTGCCTAACCTTCCATTAAGTCTTTCTCCTGTGCATGGGATGGGGGGCGGGTGATGCTGGTGGGGGCGGGGAGGGGGCTGCCTAACCTCCCATTAAGCCTTTCTCCTGTGTATGGGATGGAGGGTGGGTGATGCTGGTGGGGGCGGGGAGGGGGCTGCCTAACCTTCCATTAAACCTTTTTCCTGTGTATCGGATGGAGGGGTGGGTGATGCTGGCAGGGCGGGAAGGGCGCTGCCTAACCTTCCATTAAGCCTTTCTCCTGTGTATGGGATGGAGGGGTGGGTGATGCTGGGGGGCGCGGAGGGGGCTGCCTAACCTTCCATTAAGCCTTTCTCCTGTTTATGGGATGGAGGGCAAGTGATGCTGGCGGGGCGGGAAGGGCGCTGCCTAACCTTCCATTAAGCCTTTCTCCTGTGTATGGGATGGGGGCGGGTGATGCTGGTGGGGGCGGGGAGGGGGCTGCCTAACCTTCCATTAAGCCTTTCTCCTGTGTATGGGATGGGGGCGGGTGATGCTGGTGTGGTGGGGAGGGGGCTGCCTAACCTTCCATTAAGCCTTTCTCCTGTGTATGGGATGGGGGGGTGATGCTGGTGGGGAGGGGGCTGCCTAACCTTCCATTAAGCCTTTTTCCTGTTTATGGGATGGGGGGGCGGCTGATGCTGGTGGGGAGCGGGGAGGGGGCTGCCTAACCTTCCATTAAGCCTTTTTCCTGTGTATGGGATGGAGGGCGGGTGATGCTGGTGTGGGCGGGGAGGGGGCTGCCTAACCTTCCATTAAGCCTTTTTCCTGTGTATGGGATGGGGGGGTGATGCTGGTGGGGAGGGGGCTGCCTAACCTTCCATTAAGCCTTTCTCCTGTGCATGTGATGGGGGGTGATGGTGGTGGGGAGGTGGCTGCCTAACCTTCCATTAAGCCTTTCTCCTGTGCATGTGATGGGGGGTGATGGTGGTGGGGGGCGCGGAGGGGGCTGCCTAACCTTCCATTAAGCCTTTCTCCTGTTTATGGGATGGAGGGCAAGTGATGCTGGCGGGGCGGGAAGGGGGCTGCCTAACCTCCCATTAAGCCTTTCTCCTGGGATGGGCTGGAGGGCGGGTGATGCTGGTGGGGAGGGGGAAGCCTAACCTTCCATTAAGCCTTTCTCCTGTTTATGGGATGGAGGGCAAGTGATGCTGGCGGGGCGAGAAGGGGGCTGCCTAACCTTCCATTAAGCCTTTCTCCTGTGTATGGGATGGAGGGCGGGTGATGCTGGTGGGGCGGGGAGGGGGCTGCCTAACCTTCCATTAAGCCTTTCTCCTGTGTATGCAATGGAGGGCGGGTGATGCTGGTGGGGCGGGGAGGGGGCTGCCTAACCTTCCATTAAGCCTTTCTCCTGTGTATGGGATGGGGGGGTGATGCTGGTGGGGAGGAGGCTGCCTAACCTCCCATTAAGCCTTTCTCCTGTGTATGGGATGGAGGACGGGTGATGCTGGTGGGGTGGGGAGGGGCCTGCCTAACCTTCCATTAAGCCTTTCTCCTGTGTATGGGATGGGGGGGCGGGTGATGCTAGTGGGGCGGGGAGGGGGCTGCCTACCCTTCCCTTAAGCCTTTCTCCTGTGTATGGGATGGGGGAGGGGAGAGGGCTGCCTAACCTTCCATTAAGCCTTTCTCCTGTGTATGGGATGGGGGCGGGTGATGCTGGTGAGGGGGAGGGGGCTGCCTAACCTCCCATTAAGCCTTTCTCCTGTGTATGGGATGGGGGGCGGGTGATGCTGGTGGGGGTGGGGAGGGGGCTGCCTAACCTTCCATTAAGCCTTTCTACTGTGCATGGGATGGAGGGTGCGGGTGATGCTGGTGGGGCGGGGAGGGGGCTGCCTAACCTTCCATTAAGCCTTTCTCCTGTGTATGGGATGGAGGGTGGGTGATGCTGGTGGGGGCGGGGGGGGGGGCTGCCTAACCTCCCATTAAGCCTTTCTCCTGGGATGGGCTGGAGGGCGGGTGATGCTGGTGGGGGTGGGGAGGGGGAAGCCTAACCTTCCATTAAGCCTTTCTCCTGTGTATGGGATGGAGGGGGGTGATTCAGGCGGGGAGGGGGCTGCCTAACCTTCCATTAAGCCTTTCTCCTGTGCATGGGATGGGGGGCGGGTGATGCTGCTGGGGGCGGGGAGGGGGCTGCCTAACCTCCCACTAAGCCTTTCTCTTGCGTATGGGATGGATGGCAGGTGATGCTGGCGGGGCGGGGAGGGGGCTGCCTAACCTTCCATTAAGCCTTTCTCCTGTGTATGGGATGGAGGGCGGGTGATGCTGGTGGGGCAGGGAGGGGGCTGCCTAACCTTCCATTAAGCCTTTCTCCTGTGCATGGCATGGAGGGGGGTAGGGTGATGCTGGTGTGGGCGGGGAGGGGGCTGCCTAACCTTCCATTAAGCCTTTCTCCTGTGTATGGGATGGAGGGGGGTGATGCAGGTGGGGCAGGTAGGGGGCTGCCTAACCTTCCCTTAAGCCTTTCTCCTGTGTATGGGATGGGGGCGGGTGATGCTGGTGGCGGGGGAGGGGCCGCCTAACCTTCCATTAAGCCTTTCTCCTGTGCATGGGATGGAGGGCAGGTGATGCTGGTGGGGGCGGGGTTGGGGGCTGCCTAACCTCCCATTAAGCCTTTCTCCTGTGTATGGGATGGAGGGTGAGTGATGCTGGTGGGGGCGGGGAGGGGGCTGCCTAACCTCCCATTAAGCCTTTCTCCTGTGTATGGGATGGAGGGCGGGTGATGCTGGTGGGGCGGGGAGGGGGTTGCCTAAACTTCCATTAAGCCTTTCTCCTGTGTATGGGATGGAGGGCGGGTGATGCTGGTGGGGCGGGGAGGGGGCTGCCTAACTTTCCATTAAGCCTTTCTCCTGTGTATGGGATGGAGGGCGGGTGATGCTGGTGGGGCGGGGAGGGGGTTGCCTAAACTTCCATTAAGCCTTTCTCCTGTGTATGGGATGGAGGGCGGGTGATGCTGGTGGGGCGGGGAGGGGGCTGCCTAACCTTCCATTAAGGCTTTCTCCTGTGCATGGGATGGGGGGCGGGTGATGCTGGTGGGGGCGGGGGAGTGGGCTGCCTGACCTGCCATTAAGCCTTTCTCCTGTGCATGGGATGGAGGGCAGGTGATGCTGGTGGGGGCGGGGAGGGGGCTGCCTAACCTCCCATTAAGCCTTTCTCCTGTGTATGGGCTGAGGGGGTGGGTTATGATGGTGGGGCGGGCAGGGGGCTGCCTAACCTTCCATTAAGCCTTTCTCCTGTGCATGGGATGGAGGGGGGTGATGCAGGTGGGGCAAGTAGGGGGCTGCCTTGCCTCCCATTAAGCCTTTCCCCTGTGCATGGGATGGGCGGGGGGTGATGCTGGTGGGGGCGGGGAGGGGGCTGCCTAACCTCCCATTAAGCCTTTCTCCTGTGTATGGGATGGAGGGTGGGTGATGCTGGTGGGGCGGGGAGGGGGCTGCCTAACCTTCCATTAAGCCTTTCTCCTGTGCATGGGATGGGCGGGGGGTGATGCTGGTGGGGGCGGGGATGCTGGTGGGGGCGGGGAGGGGTCTCCCTAATGTCATATTAAGCCTTTCTCCTGTGTATGGGATGGAGGGCGGGTGATGCTGGTGGGGCGGGGAGGGGGCTGCCTAGCCTCCCATTAAGCCTTTCTCCTGTGTATGGGATGGAGGGCGGGTGATGCTGGTGGGGGTGGGGAGGGGGCTGCCTAACCTTCCATTAAGCCTTTCTCCTGTGCATGGGATGGGGGGCGGGTGATGCTGGTGGGGGCGGAGAGGGGGCTGCCTAACCTCCCATTAAGCCTTTCTCCTGTGTATGGGATGGAGGGTGGGTGATGCTGGTGGGGGCGGGGAGGGGGCTGCCTAACCTCCCATTAAGCCTTTCTCCTGTGTATGGGATGGGGGGTGGGTGATGCTGGTGGGGGCGTGGAGGGGGCTGCCTAACCTTCCATTAAGCCTTTCTCCTGTGCATGGGATGGGGGGCGGGTGATGCTGGTGGGGGCGGGGAGGGGGCTGCCTAACCTCCCATTAAGCCTTTCTCCTGTGTATGGGATGGAGGGCGGGTGATGCTGGTGGGGGTGGGGAGGGGGCTGCCTAACCTTCCATTAAGCCTTTCTCCTGTGCATGGGATGGGGGGCGGGTGATGCTGGTGGGGGCGGGGAGGGGGCTGCCTAACCTCCCATTAAGCCTTTCTCCTGTGTATGGGATGGAGGGTGGGTGATGCTGGTGGGGGCGGGGAGGGGGCTGCCTAACCTCCCATTAAACCTTTCTCCTGTGTATGGGATGGAGGGTGGGTGATGCTGGTGGGGGCGGGGAGGGGGCTGCCTAACCTTCCATTAAGCCTTTCTCCTGTGCATGGGATGGAGGGGTGGGTGATGCTGGGGGGCACGGAGGGGGCTGCCTAACCTTCCATTAAGCCTTTCTCCTGTGTATGGGATGGGGGCGGGTGATGCTGGTGGGGGCGGGGAGGGGGCTGCCTAACCTTCCATTAAGCCTTTCTCCTGTGTATTGGATGGAGGGCGGGTGATGCTGGTGGGGCGGGGAGGGGGCTGCCTAACCTTCCATTAAGCCTTTCTCCTGTGTATGCAATGGAGGGCGGGTGATGCTGGTGGGACGGGGGGGGCTGCCTAACCTTCCATTAAGCCTTTCTCCTGTGTATGGGATGGGGGGGTGATGCGGGTGGGGAGGGGGCTGCCTAACCTTCCATTAAGCCTTTCTCCTGTGTATGGGATGGGGGGGCGGCTGATGCTGGTGGGGGGCGGGGAGGGGGCTGCCTAACCTTCCATTAAGCCTTTCTCCTGTGTATGGGATGGAGGGCGGGTGATGCTGGTGTGGGCGGGGAGGGGGCTGCCTAACCTTCCATTAAGCCTTTTTCCTGTGTATGGGATGGAGGCGGGTGATGCTGGTGGGGTGGGAGGGGGCTGCCTAACCTTCCATTAAGCCTTTCTCCTGTGCATGTGATGGGGGGTGATGGTGGTGGGGAGGGGGAGGGGGCTGGCAACCTTCCATTAAGCCTTTCTCCTGTGTATGGGATGGGGGGCGATGCTGGTGGGGGGAGGTGGCTGCCTAACCTTCCATTAAGCCTTTCTCCTGTGTATGGGATGGAGGGGGGGTGATGCTGGTGGGGTGAGGAGGGGGCTGCCTAGCCTCCCATTAAGCCTTTCTCCTGTGCATGGGATGGGCGGGGGGTGATGCTGGTGGGGGTGGGGAGGGGGCTGCCTAACCTTCCATTAAGCCTTTCTCCTGTGCATGGGATGGGGGGCGGGTGATGCTGGTGGGGGCGGGGAGGGGGCTGCCTAACCTCCCATTAAGCCTTTCTCCTGTGTATGGGATGGAGGGTGGGTGATGCTGGTGGGGGCGGGGAGGGGGCTGCCTAACCTTCCATTAAGCCTTTCTCCTGTGCATGGGATGGGGGCGGGTGATGCTGGTGGGGGTGGGGAGGGGGCTGCCTAACCTCCCATTAAGCCTTTCTCCTGTGTATGGGATGGAGGGTGGGTGATGCTGGTGGGGGCGGGGAGAGGGCTGCCTAACCTTCCATTAAGCCTTTTTCCTGTGTATCGGATGGAGGGGTGGGTGATGCTGGGGGGCGCGGAGGGGGCTGCCTAACCTTCCATTAAGCCTTTCTCCTGTGTATGGGATGGAGGGCAAGTGATGCTGGCGGGGCGGGAAGGGCGCTGCCTAACCTTCCATTAAGCCTTTCTCCTGTGTATGGGATGGAGGGGTGGGTGATGCTGGGGGGCGCGGAGGGGGCTGCCTAACCTTCCATTAAGCCTTTCTCCTGTTTATGGGATGGAGGGCAAGTGATGCTGGCGGGGCGGGAATGGGTCTGCCTAACCTTCCATTAAGCCTTTCTCCTGTGTATGGGATGGAGGGCGGGTGATGCTGGTGGGGCGGGGAGGGGGCTGCCTAACCTTCCATTAAGCCTTTCTCCTGTGTATGCAATGGAGGGCGGGTGATGCTGGTGGGGCGGGGAGGGGGCGGCCTAACCTTCCATTAAGCCTTTCTCCTGTGTATGGGATGGGGGGGTGATGCTGGTGGGGAGGGGGCTGCCTAACCTTCCATTAAGCCTTTTTCCTGTGTATGGGATGGGGGGCGGCTGATGCTGGTGGGGAGCGGGGAGGGGGCTGCCTAACCTTCCATTAAGCCTTTCTCCTGTGTATGGGATGGAGGGCGGGTGATGCTGGTGTGGGTGGGGAGGGGGCTGCCTAACCTTCCATTAAGCCTTTTTCCTGTGTATGGGATGGGGGGGTGATGCTGGTGGGGAGGGGGCTGCCTAACCTTCCATTAAGCCTTTCTCCTGTGCATGTGATGGGGGGTGATGGTGGTGGGGAGGTGGCTGCCTAACCTTCCATTAAGCCTTTCTCCTGTGCATGTGATGGGGGGTGATGGTGGTGGGGGGCGCGGAGGGGGCTGCCTAACCTTCCATTAAGCCTTTCTCCTGTTTATGGGATGGAGGGCAAGTGATGCTGGCGGGGCGGGAAGGGGGCTGCCTAACCTTCCATTAAGCCTTTCTCCTGTGTATGGGATGGAGGGCGGGTGATGCTGGTGGGGCGGGGAGGGGGCTGCCTAACCTTCCATTAAGCCTTTCTCCTGTGTATGCAATGGAGGGCGGGTGATGCTGGTGGGGCGGGGAGGGGGCTGCCTATCCTTCCATTAAGCCTTTCTCCTGTGTATGGGATGGGGGGGTGATGCTGGTGGGGAGGGGGCTGCCTAACCTTCCATTAAGCCTTTTTCCTGTGTATGGGATGGGGGGGCGGCTGATGCTGGTGGGGGGCGGGGAGGGGGCTGCCTAACCTTCCTTTAAGCCTTTCTCCTGTGTATGGGATGGAGGGCGGGTGATGCTGGTGTGGGCGGGGAGGGGGCTGCCTAACCTTCCTTTAAGCCTTTTTCCTGTGTATGGGATGGGGGGGTGATGCTGGTGGGGAGGGGGCTGCCTAACCTTCCATTAAGCCTTTCTCCTGTGCATGTGATGGGGGGTGATGGTGGTGGGGAGGTGGCTGCCTAACCTTCCATTAAGCCTTTCTCCTGTGTATGGGATGGAGGGGGGGGTGATGCTGGTGGGGTTAGGAGGGGGCTGCCTATCCTTCCATTAAGCCTTTCTCCTGTGTATGGGATGGAGGGGGTGATGCTGGTTGGGGACGCGGAGGGGGCTGCCTAACCTTCCATTAAGCCTTTCTCCTGCGTATGGGATGATGGCGGGTGATGCTGGTGGGGTGGGGAGGGGGCTGCCTATCCTTCCATTAAGCCTTTCTCCTGTGTATGGGATGGAGGGGGTGATGCTGGTTGGGGACGGGGAGGGGGCTGCCTAACCTTCCATTAAGCCTTTCTCCTGCGTATGGGATGAGGGCGGGTGATGCTGGTGAAGTGAGGAGGGGGCTGCCTATCCTTCCATTAAGCCTTTCTCCTGTGTATGGGATGGAGGGCGCGTGATGCTGGTGGGGCGGGGAGGGGGCTGCTTAACCTTCCATTAAGCCTTTCTCCTGTGTATGGGATCGGGGTCGTGGAGGGGGCTGCCTAACCTTCCATTAAGCCTTTCTCCTGTGTATGGGATGGAGGGCGGGTGACGCTGGTGGTGGCCGGGAGGGGGTTGCCTAACCTTCCATTAAGCCTTTCTCCTGTGCATGGGATAGAGGGCGGGTGATGATGGTGGGGGCGGAGAGGGGGCTGTCTAACCTTCCATTAAGCCTTTCTTCTGTGTATGGGATGGGGGGTGGGTGATGCTGGTGGGGCAGGGGAGGGGGATGCCTAACCTCCCATTAAGCCTTTCTCCTGTGCATGGGATGGAGGGCGGGTGATGCTGGTGAGGCGGGGAGGGGGCTGCCTATCCTTCCATTAAGCCTTTCTCCTGTGTATGGGATGGGGGCGGGTGATGCTGGTGGGGGAGGGGGGCTGCCTAACCTTCCATTAAGCCTTTCGCCTGTGTATGGGATGGGGGTCGTGGAGGGGGCTGCCTAACCTTCCATTAAGCCTTTCCCCTGTGTATGGGATGGAGGGCGGGTGACGCTGGTGGTGGCGGGGAGGGGGCTGCCTAACCTTCAATTAAGACTTTCTCCTGTGTATGGGATGGAGGGTGGGTGATGCTGGTGGGGGCGGGGAGGGGGCTGCCTAACCTCCCATTAAGCCTTTCTCCTGTGTATGGGATGGAGGGTGGGTGATGCTGGTGGGGGCGTGGAGGGGGCTGCCTAACCTTCCATTAAGCCTTTCTCCTGTGCATGGGATGGGGGGCGGGTGATGCTGGTGGGGGCGGGGAGGGGGCTGCCTAACCTCCCATTAAGCCTTTCTCCTGTGTATGGGATGGAGGGCGGGTGATGCTGGTGGGGGTGGGGAGGGGTCTGCCTAACCTTCCATTAAGCCTTTCTCCTGTGCATGGGATGGGGGGCGGGTGATGCTGGTGGGGGCGGGGAGGGGGCTGCCTAACCTCCCATTAAGCCTTTCTCCTGTGTATGGGATGGAGGGCGGGTGATGCTGGTGGGGGTGGGGAGGGGGCTGCCTAACCTTCCATTAAGCCTTTCTCCTGTGCATGGGATGGGGGGCGGGTGATGCTGGTGGGGGCGGGGAGGGGGCTGCCTAACCTCCCATTAAGCCTTTCTCCTGTGTATGGGATGGAGGGTGGGTGATGCTGGTGGGGGCGGGGAGGGGGCTGCCTAACCTCCCATTAAACCTTTCTCCTGTGTATGGGATGGAGGGTGGGTGATGCTGGTGGGGGCGGGGAGGGGGCTGCCTAACCTTCCATTAAGCCTTTCTCCTGTGCATGGGATGGAGGGGTGGGTGATGCTGGGGGGCACGGAGGGGGCTGCCTAACCTTCCATTAAGCCTTTCTCCTGTGTATGGGATGGGGGCGGGTGATGCTGGTGGGGGCGGGGAGGGGGCTGCCTAACCTTCCATTAAGCCTTTCTCCTGTGTATTGGATGGAGGGCGGGTGATGCTGGTGGGGCGGGGAGGGGGCTGCCTAACCTTCCATTAAGCCTTTCTCCTGTGTATGCAATGGAGGGTGGGTGATGCTGGTGGTGCGGGGGGGCTGCCTAACCTTCCATTAAGCCTTTCTCCTGTGTATGGGATGGGGGGGTGATGCGGGTGGGGAGGGGGCTGCCTAACCTTCCATTAAGCCTTTCTCCTGTGTATGGGATGGGGGGGCGGCTGATGCTGGTGGGGGGCGGGGAGGGGGCTGCCTAACCTTCCATTAAGCCTTTCTCCTGTGTATGGGATGGAGGGCGGGTGATGCTGGTGTGGGCGGGGAGGGGGCTGCCTAACCTTCCATTAAGCCTTTTTCCTGTGTATGGGATGGAGGCGGGTGATGCTGGTGGGGTGGGAGGGGGCTGCCTAACCTTCCATTAAGCCTTTCTCCTGTGCATGTGATGGGGGGTGATGGTGGTGGGGAGGGGGAGGGGGCTGGCAACCTTCCATTAAGCCTTTCTCCTGTGTATGGGATGGGGGGCGATGCTGGTGGGGGGAGGTGGCTGCCTAACCTTCCATTAAGCCTTTCTCCTGTGTATGGGATGGAGGGGGGGTGATGCTGGTGGGGTGAGGAGGGGGCTGCCTAGCCTCCCATTAAGCCTTTCTCCTGTGCATGGGATGGGCGGGGGGTGATGCTGGTGGGGGTGGGGAGGGGGCTGCCTAACCTTCCATTAAGCCTTTCTCCTGTGCATGGGATGGGGGGCGGGTGATGCTGGTGGGGGCGGGGAGGGGGCTGCCTAACCTCCCATTAAGCCTTTCTCCTGTGTATGGGATGGAGGGTGGGTGATGCTGGTGGGGGCGGGGAGGGGGCTGCCTAACCTTCCATTAAGCCTTTCTCCTGTGCATGGGATGGGGGCGGGTGATGCTGGTGGGGGTGGGGAGGGGGCTGCCTAACCTCCCATTAAGCCTTTCTCCTGTGTATGGGATGGAGGGTGGGTGATGCTGGTGGGGGCGGGGAGAGGGCTGCCTAACCTTCCATTAAGCCTTTTTCCTGTGTATCGGATGGAGGGGTGGGTGATGCTGGGGGGCGCGGAGGGGGCTGCCTAACCTTCCATTAAGCCTTTCTCCTGTGTATGGGATGGAGGGCAAGTGATGCTGGCGGGGCGGGAAGGGCGCTGCCTAACCTTCCAATAAGCCTTTCTCCTGTGTATGGGATGGAGGGGTGGGTGATGCTGGGGGGCGCGGAGGGGGCTGCCTAACCTTCCATTAAGCCTTTCTCCTGTTTATGGGATGGAGGGCAAGTGATGCTGGCGGGGCGGGAATGGGGCTGCCTAACCTTCCATTAAGCCTTTCTCCTGTGTATGGGATGGAGGGCGGGTGATGCTGGTGGGGCGGGGAGGGGGCTGCCTAACCTTCCATTAAGCCTTTCTCCTGTGTATGCAATGGAGGGCGGGTGATGCTGGTGGGGCGGGGAGGGGGCTGCCTAACCTTCCATTAAGCCTTTCTCCTGTGTATGGGATGGGGGGGTGATGCTGGTGGGGAGGGGGCTGCCTAACCTTCCATTAAGCCTTTTTCCTGTGTATGGGATGGGGGGGCGGCTGATGCTGGTGGGGAGCGGGGAGGGGGCTGCCTAACCTTCCATTAAGCCTTTCTCCTGTGTATGGGATGGAGGGCGGGTGATGCTGGTGTGGGTGGGGAGGGGGCTGCCTAACCTTCCATTAAGCCTTTTTCCTGTGTATGGGATGGGGGGGTGATGCTGGTGGGGAGGGGGCTGCCTAACCTTCCATTAAGCCTTTCTCCTGTGCATGTGATGGGGGGTGATGGTGGTGGGGAGGTGGCTGCCTAACCTTCCATTAAGCCTTTCTCCTGTGCATGTGATGGGGGGTGATGGTGGTGGGGGGCGCGGAGGGGGCTGCCTAACCTTCCATTAAGCCTTTCTCCTGTTTATGGGATGGAGGGCAAGTGATGCTGGCGGGGCGGGAAGGGGGCTGCCTAACCTTCCATTAAGCCTTTCTCCTGTGTATGGGATGGAGGGCGGGTGATGCTGGTGGGGCGGGGAGGGGGCTGCCTAACCTTCCATTAAGCCTTTCTCCTGTGTATGCAATGGAGGGCGGGTGATGCTGGTGGGGCGGGGAGGGGGCTGCCTATCCTTCCATTAAGCCTTTCTCCTGTGTATGGGATGGGGGGGTGATGCTGGTGGGGAGGGGGCTGCCTAACCTTCCATTAAGCCTTTTTCCTGTGTATGGGATGGGGGGGCGGCTGATGCTGGTGGGGGGCGAGGAGGGGGATGCCTAACCTTCCTTTAAGCCTTTCTCCTGTGTATGGGATGGAGGGCGGGTGATGCTGGTGTGGGCGGGGAGGGGGCTGCCTAACCTTCCATTAAGCCTTTTTCCTGTGTATGGGATGGGGGGGGGTGATGCTGGTGGGGAGGGGGCTGCCTAACCTTCCATTAAGCCTTTCTCCTGTGCATGTGATGGGGGGTGATGGTGGTGGGGAGGTGGCTGCCTAACCTTCCATTAAGCCTTTCTCCTGTGTATGGGATGGAGGGGGGGGGTGATGCTGGTGGGGTTAGGAGGGGGCTGCCTATCCTTCCATTAAGCCTTTCTCCTGTGTATGGGATGGAGGGGGTGATGCTGGTTGGGGACGCGGAGGGGGCTGCCTAACCTTCCATTAAGCCTTTCTCCTGCGTATGGGATGATGGCGGGTGATGCTGGTGGGGTGGGGAGGGGGCTGCCTATCCTTCCATTAAGCCTTTCTCCTGTGTATGGGATGGAGGGGGTGATGCTGGTTGGGGACGGGGAGGGGGCTGCCTAACCTTCCATTAAGCCTTTCTCCTGCGTATGGGATGAGGGTGGTGATGCTGGTGAGGTGAGGAGGGGGCTGCCTATCCTTCCATTAAGCCTTTCTCCTGTGTATGGGATGGAGGGCGCGTGATGCTGGTGGGGCGGGGAGGGGGCTGCTTAACCTTCCATTAAGCCTTTCTCCTGTGTATGGGATCGGGGTCGTGGAGGGGGCTGCCTAACCTTCCATTAAGCCTTTCTCCTGTGTATGGGATGGAGGGCGGGTGACGCTGGTGGTGGCCGGGAGGGGGTTGCCTAACCTTCCATTAAGCCTTTCTCCTGTGCATGGGATAGAGGGCGGGTGATGATGGTGGGGGCGGAGAGGGGGCTGTCTAACCTTCCATTAAGCCTTTCTTCTGTGTATGGGATGGGGGGTGGGTGATGCTGGTGGGGCAGGGGAGGGGGATGCCTAACCTCCCATTAAGCCTTTCTCCTGTGCATGGGATGGAGGGCGGGTGATGCTGGTGAGGCGGGGAGGGGGCTGCCTATCCTTCCATTAAGCCTTTCTCCTGTGTATGGGATGGGGGCGGGTGATGCTGGTGGGGGAGGGGGGCTGCCTAACCTTCCATTAAGCCTTTCTCCTGTGTATGGGATGGGGGTCGTGGAGGGGGCTGCCTAACCTTCCATTAAGCCTTTCCCCTGTGTATGGGATGGAGGGCGGGTGACGCTGGTGGTGGCGGGGAGGGGGCTGCCTAACCTTCAATTAAGACTTTCTCCTGTGCATGGCATGGAGGGGGGTGGGGTGATGCTGGTGGGGGTGGAGAGGGGGCTGCCTAACCTTCCATTAAGCCTTTCTCCTGTGTATGGGATGGAGGGTGGGTGATGCTGGTGGGGGCGGGGAGGGGGCTGCCTAACCTCCCATTAAGCCTTTCTCCTGTGTATGGGATGGAGGGTGGGTGATGCTGGTGGGGGCGTGGAGGGGGCTGCCTAACCTTCCATTAAGCCTTTCTCCTGTGCATGGGATGGGGGGCGGGTGATGCTGGTGGGGGCGGGGAGGGGGCTGCCTAACCTCCCATTAAGCCTTTCTCCTGTGTATGGGATGGAGGGCGGGTGATGCTGGTGGGGGTGGGGAGGGGTCTGCCTAACCTTCCATTAAGCCTTTCTCCTGTGCATGGGATGGGGGGCGGGTGATGCTGGTGGGGGCGGGGAGGGGGCTGCCTAACCTCCCATTAAGCCTTTCTCCTGTGTATGGGATGGAGGGCGGGTGATGCTGGTGGGGGTGGGGAGGGGGCTGCCTAACCTTCCATTAAGCCTTTCTCCTGTGCATGGGATGGGGGGCGGGTGATGCTGGTGGGGGCGGGGAGGGGGCTGCCTAACCTCCCATTAAGCCTTTCTCCTGTGTATGGGATGGAGGGTGGGTGATGCTGGTGGGGGCGGGGAGGGGGCTGCCTAACCTTCCATTAAGCCTTTCTCCTGTGCATGGGATGGAGGGGTGGGTGATGCTGGGGGGCACGGAGGGGGCTGCCTAACCTTCCATTAAGCCTTTCTCCTGTGTATGGGATGGGGGCGGGTGATGCTGGTGGGGGCGGGGAGGGGGCTGCCTAACCTTCCATTAAGCCTTTCTCCTGTGTATTGGATGGAGGGCGGGTGATGCTGGTGGGGCGGGGAGGGGGCTGCCTAACCTTCCATTAAGCCTTTCTCCTGTGTATGCAATGGAGGGCGGGTGATGCTGGTGGGGCGGGGGGGCTGCCTAACCTTCCATTAAGCCTTTCTCCTGTGTATGGGATGGGGGGGTGATGCGGGTGGGGAGGGGGCTGCCTAACCTTCCATTAAGCCTTTCTCCTGTGTATGGGATGGGGGGGCGGCTGATGCTGGTGGGGGGCGGGGAGGGGGCTGCCTAACCTTCCATTAAGCCTTTCTCCTGTGTATGGGATGGAGGGCGGGTGATGCTGGTGTGGGCGGGGAGGGGGCTGCCTAACCTTCCATTAAGCCTTTTTCCTGTGTATGGGATGGAGGCGTGTGATGCTGGTGGGGTGGGAGGGGGCTGCCTAACCTTCCATTAAGCCTTTCTCCTGTGCATGTGATGGGGGGTGATGGTGGTGGGGAGGGGGAGGGGGCTGGCAACCTTCCATTAAGCCTTTCTCCTGTGTATGGGATGGGGGGCGATGCTGGTGGGGGGAGGTGGCTGCCTAACCTTCCATTAAGCCTTTCTCCTGTGTATGGGATGGAGGGGGGGTGATGCTGGTGGGGTGAGGAGGGGGCTGCCTAGCCTCCCATTAAGCCTTTCTCCTGTGCATGGGATGGGCGGGGGGTGATGCTGGTGGGGGTGGGGAGGGGGCTGCCTAACCTTCCATTAAGCCTTTCTCCTGTGCATGGGATGGGGGGCGGGTGATGCTGGTGGGGGCGGGGAGGGGGCTGCCTAACCTCCCATTAAGCCTTTCTCCTGTGTATGGGATGGAGGGTGGGTGATGCTGGTGGGGGCGGGGAGGGGGCTGCCTAACCTTCCATTAAGCCTTTCTCCTGTGCATGGGATGGGGGCGGGTGATGCTGGTGGGGGTGGGGAGGGGGCTGCCTAACCTCCAATTAAGCCTTTCTCCTGTGTATGGGATGGAGGGTGGGTGATGCTGGTGGGGGCGGGGAGAGGGCTGCCTAACCTTCCATTAAGCCTTTTTCCTGTGTATCGGATGGAGGGGTGGGTGATGCTGGGGGGCGCGGAGGGGGCTGCCTAACCTTCCATTAAGCCTTTCTCCTGTGTATGGGATGGAGGGCAAGTGATGCTGGCGGGGCGGGAAGGGCGCTGCCTAACCTTCCATTAAGCCTTTCTCCTGTGTATGGGATGGAGGGGTGGGTGATGCTGGGGGGCGCGGAGGGGGCTGCCTAACCTTCCATTAAGCCTTTCTCCTGTGTATGGGATGGAGGGCGGGTGATGCTGGTGGGGCGGGGAGGGGGCTGCCTAACCTTCCATTAAGCCTTTCTCCTGTGTATGCAATGGAGGGCGGGTGATGCTGGTGGGACGGGGAGGGGGCTGCCTAACCTTCCATTAAGCCTTTCTCCTGTGTATGGGATGGGGGGGTGATGCTGGTGGGGAGGGGGCTGCCTAACCTTCCATTAAGCCTTTTTCCTGTGTATGGGATGGGGGGGCGGCTGATGCTGGTGGGGAGCGGGGAGGGGGCTGCCTAACCTTCCATTAAGCCTTTCTCCTGTGTATGGGATGGAGGGCGGGTGATGCTGGTGTGGGCGGGGAGGGGGCTGCCTAACCTTCCATTAAGCCTTTTTCCTGTGTATGGGATGGGGGGGTGATGCTGGTGGGGAGGGGGCTGCCTAACCTTCCATTAAGCCTTTCTCCTGTGCATGTGATGGGGGGTGATGGTGGTGGGGAGGTGGCTGCCTAACCTTCCATTAAGCCTTTCTCCTGTGCATGTGATGGGGGGTGATGGTGGTGGGGGGCGCGGAGGGGGCTGCCTAACCTTCCATTAAGCCTTTCTCCTGTTTATGGGATGGAGGGCAAGTGATGCTGGCGGGGCGGGAAGGGGGCTGCCTAACCTTCCATTAAGCCTTTCTCCTGTGTATGGGATGGAGGGCGGGTGATGCTGGTGGGGCGGGGAGGGGGCTGCCTAACCTTCCATTAAGCCTTTCTCCTGTGTATGCAATGGAGGGCGGGTGATGCTGGTGGGGCGGGGAGGGGGCTGCCTATCCTTCCATTAAGCCTTTCTCCTGTGTATGGGATGGGGGGGGTGATGCTGGTGGGGAGGGGGCTGCCTAACCTTCCATTAAGCCTTTTTCCTGTGTATGGGATGGGGGGGCGGCTGATGCTGGTGGGGGGCGGGGAGGGGGCTGCCTAACCTTCCTTTAAGCCTTTCTCCTGTGTATGGGATGGAGGGCGGGTGATGCTGGTGTGGGCGGGGAGGGGGCTGCCTAACCTTCCATTAAGCCTTTTTCCTGTGTATGGGATGGGGGGGTGATGCTGGTGGGGAGGGGGCTGCCTAACCTTCCATTAAGCCTTTCTCCTGTGCATGTGATGGGGGGTGATGGTGGTGGGGAGGTGGCTGCCTAACCTTCCATTAAGCCTTTCTCCTGTGTATGGGATGGAGGGGGGGGTGATGCTGGTGGGGTTAGGAGGGGGCTGCCTATCCTTCCATTAAGCCTTTCTCCTGTGTATGGGATGGAGGGGGTGATGCTGGTTGGGGACGAGGAGGGGGCTGCCTAACCTTCCATTAAGCCTTTCTCCTGCGTATGGGATGATGGCGGGTGATGCTGGTGAGGTGGGGAGGGGGCTGCCTATCCTTCCATTAAGCCTTTCTCCTGTGTATGGGATGGAGGGGGTGATGCTGGTTGGGGACGGGGAGGGGGCTGCCTAACCTTCCATTAAGCCTTTCTCCTGCGTATGGGATGAGGGCGGGTGATGCTGGTGAGGTGAGGAGGGGGCTGCCTATCCTTCCATTAAGCCTTTCTCCTGTGTATGGGATGGAGGGCGCGTGATGCTGGTGGGGCGGGGAGGGGGCTGCTTAACCTTCCATTAAGCCTTTCTCCTGTGTATGGGATCGGGGTCGTGGAGGGGGCTGCCTAACCTTCCATTAAGCCTTTCTCCTGTGTATGGGATGGAGGGCGGGTGACGCTGGTGGTGGCCGGGAGGGGGTTGCCTAACCTTCCATTAAGCCTTTCTCCTGTGCATGGGATAGAGGGCGGGTGATGATGGTGGGGGCGGAGAGGGGGCTGTCTAACCTTCCATTAAGCCTTTCTTCTGTGTATGGGATGGGGGGTGGGTGATGCTGGTGGGGCAGGGGAGGGGGATGCCTAACCTCCCATTAAGCCTTTCTCCTGTGCATGGGATGGAGGGCGGGTGATGCTGGTGAGGCGGGGAGGGGGCTGCCTATCCTTCCATTAAGCCTTTCTCCTGTGTATGGGATGGGGGCGGGTGATGCTGGTGGGGGAGGGGGGCTGCCTAACCTTCCATTAAGCCTTTCTCCTGTGTATGGGATGGGGGTCGTGGAGGGGGCTGCCTAACCTTCCATTAAGCCTTTCCCCTGTGTATGGGATGGAGGGCGGGTGACGCTGGTGGTGGCGGGGAGGGGGCTGCCTAACCTTCAATTAAGACTTTCTCCTGTGCATGGCATGGAGGGGGGTGGGGTGATGCTGGTGGGGGTGGAGAGGGGGCTGCCTAACCTTCCATTAAGCCTTTCTTCTGTGTATGGGATGGAGGGCGGGTGATGCTGATGGGGGCGGGGAGGGGGCTGCCTAACCTTCCATTAAGCCTTTCTCCTGTGTATGGGATGGGGGGCGGGTGATGCTGGTGGGGCAGGGGAGGGGGCTGCCTAACCTCCCATTAAGCCTTTCTTCTGTGTATGGGATGGGGGGTGGGTGATGCTGGTGGGGGGGAGGGGGCTGCCTAACCTCCCATTAAGCCTTTCTCCTGTGTATGGGATGGGGGTGGGTGATGCTGGTGGGGCAGGGGAGGGGGCTGCCTAACCTCCCATTAAGCCTTTCTTCTGTGTTTGGGATGGAGGGCGGGTGATGCTGGTGGGGGGAGGGGGCTGCCTAACCTTCCATTAAGCCTTTCTCCTGTGTTTGGGATGGGGGGCGGGTGATGCTGGTGGGGCAGGGTAGGGGGCTGCCTAACCTCCCATTAAGCCTTTCTTCTGTGTATGGGATGGGGGGTGGGTGATGCTGGTGGGGCAGGGGAGGGGGCTGCCTAACCTCCCATTAAGCCTTTCTTCTGTGTATGGGATGGGGGGTGGGTGATGCTGATGGAGGTGGGGAGGGGGCTGCCTAACCTTCCATTAAGCCTTTCTCCTGTGTATGGATGGGGGGCGGGTGATGCTGGTGGGGCAGGGGAGGGGGCTGCCTAACCTCCCATTAAGCCTTTCTCCTGTGTATGGGATGGGGGGCGGGGGATGCTGGTGGGGCAGGGGAGGGGGCTGCCTCACCTCCCATTAAGCCTTTCTTCTGTGTATGGGATGGGGGGTGGGTGATGCTGGTGGGGCAGGGGAGGGGGCTGCCTAACCTCCCATTAAGCCTTTCTCCTGTGTATGGGATGGGGGTGGGTGATGCTGGTGGGGCAGGGGAGGGGGCTGCCTAACCTCCCATTAAGCCTTTCTTCTGTGTTTGGGATGGAGGGCGGGTGATGCTGGTGGGGGGAGGGGGCTGCCTAACCTCCCATTAAGCCTTTCTCTTGTGTATGGGATGGGGGCGGGTGATGCTGGTGGGGGCGGGGGAGGGGCTGCCTAACCTTCCATTAAGTCTTTCTCCTGTGTATGGGATGGGGGGTGGGTGATGCTGGTGGGGCGGTGAGGGGGCTGCCTAACCTCCCATTAAGCCTTTCTCCTGTGTATGTGATGGAGGGCGGGTGATGCTGGTGGGGGCGGGGGAGGGGGCTGCCTAACCTCCCATTAAGCCTTTCTCCTGTGTATGTGATGGAGGGCGGGTGATGCTGGTGGGGGCGGGCAGGGGGCTGCCTAACCTTCCATTAAGCCTTTCTCCTGTGCATGGGATGGAGGGGGGTGATGCAGGTGGGGCAGGTAGGGGGCTGCCTAGCCTCCCATTAAGCCTTTCTCCTGTGCATGGGATGGGCGGGGGTTGATGCTGGTGGGGGCGGGGAGGGGTCTCCCTAATGTCATATTAAGCCTTTCTTCTGTGTATGGGATGGAGGGCGGGTGATGCTGATGGGGGCGGGGAGGGGGCTGCCTAACCTTCCATTAAGCCTTTCTCCTGTGTATGGGATGGGGGGCGGGTGATGCTGGTGGGGCAGGGGAGGGGGCTGCCTAACCTTCCATTAAGCCTTTCTCCTGTGTATGGGATGGGGGGCGGGTGATGCTGGTGGGGCAGGGGAGGGGGCTGCCTAACCTCCCATTAAGCCTTTCTTCTGTGTATGGGATGGGGGGTGGGTGATGCTGGTGGGGGGGAGGGGGCTGCCTAACCTCCCATTAAGCCTTTCTCCTGTGTATGGGATGGGGGTGGGTGATGCTGGTGGGGCAGGGGAGGGGGCTGCCTAACCTCCCATTAAGCCTTTCTTCTGTGTTTGGGATGGAGGGCGGGTGATGCTGGTGGGGGGAGGGGGCTGCCTAACCTTCCATTAAGCCTTTCTCCTGTGTTTGGGATGGGGGGCGGGTGATGCTGGTGGGGCAGGGTAGGGGGCTGCCTAACCTCCCATTAAGCCTTTCTTCTGTGTATGGGATGGGGGGTGGGTGATGCTGGTGGGGCAGGGGAGGGGGCTGCCTAACCTCCCATTAAGCCTTTCTTCTGTGTATGGGATGGGGGGTGGGTGATGCTGATGGAGGCGGGGAGGGGGCTGCCTAACCTTCCATTAAGCCTTTCTCCTGTGTATGGATGGGGGGCGGGTGATGCTGGTGGGGCAGGGGAGGGGGCTGCCTAACCTCCCATTAAGCCTTTCTCCTGTGTATGGGATGGGGGGCGGGGGATGCTGGTGGGGCAGGGGAGGGGGCTGCCTCACCTCCCATTAAGCCTTTCTTCTGTGTATGGGATGGGGGGTGGGTGATGCTGGTGGGGCAGGGGAGGGGGCTGCCTAACCTCCCATTAAGCCTTTCTCCTGTGTATGGGATGGGGGTGGGTGATGCTGGTGGGGCAGGGGAGGGGGCTGCCTAACCTCCCATTAAGCCTTTCTTCTGTGTTTGGGATGGAGGGCGGGTGATGCTGGTGGGGGGAGGGGGCTGCCTAACCTCCCATTAAGCCTTTCTCTTGTGTATGGGATGGGGGCGGGTGATGCTGGTGGGGGCGGGGGAGGGGCTGCCTAACCTTCCATTAAGTCTTTCTCCTGTGTATGGGATGGGGGGTGGGTGATGCTGGTGGGGCGGTGAGGGGGCTGCCTAACCTCCCATTAAGCCTTTCTCCTGTGTATGTGATGGAGGGCGGGTGATGCTGGTGGGGGCGGGGGAGGGGGCTGCCTAACCTCCCATTAAGCCTTTCTCCTGTGTATGTGATGGAGGGCGGGTGATGCTGGTGGGGGCGGGCAGGGGGCTGCCTAACCTTCCATTAAGCCTTTCTCCTGTGCATGGGATGGAGGGGGGTGATGCAGGTGGGGCAGGTAGGGGGCTGCCTAGCCTCCCATTAAGCCTTTCTCCTGTGCATGGGATGGGCGGGGGGTGATGCTGGTGGGGGCGGGGAGGGGTCTCCCTAATGTCATATTAAGCCTTTCTTCTGTGTATGGGATGGAGGGCGGGTGATGCTGATGGGGGCGGGGAGGGGGCTGCCTAACCTTCCATTAAGCCTTTCTCCTGTGTATGGGATGGGGGGCGGGTGATGCTGGTGGGGCAGGGGAGGGGGCTGCCTAACCTCCCATTAAGCCTTTCTCCTGTGTATGGGATGGGGGGTGGGTGATGCTGGTGGGTCAGGGGAGGGGACTGCCTAACCTCCCATTAAGCCTTTCTCCTGTGTATGGGATGGAGGGCGGGTGACGCTGGTGGTGGCCGGGAGGGGGTTGCCTAACCTTCCATTAAGCCTTTCTCCTGTGCATGGGATAGAGGGCGGGTGATGATGGTGGGGGCGGAGAGGGGGCTGTCTAACCTTCCATTAAGCCTTTCTTCTGTGTATGGGATGGGGGGTGGGTGATGCTGGTGGGGCAGGGGAGGGGGATGCCTAACCTCCCATTAAGCCTTTCTCCTGTGCATGGGATGGAGGGCGGGTGATGCTGGTGAGGCGGGGAGGGGGCTGCCTATCCTTCCATTAAGCCTTTCTCCTGTGTATGGGATGGGGGCGGGTGATGCTGGTGGGGGAGGGGGGCTGCCTAACCTTCCATTAAGCCTTTCTCCTGTGTATGGGATGGGGGTCGTGGAGGGGGCTGCCTAACCTTCCATTAAGCCTTTCCCCTGTGTATGGGATGGAGGGCGGGTGACGCTGGTGGTGGCGGGGAGGGGGCTGCCTAACCTTCAATTAAGACTTTCTCCTGTGCATGGCATGGAGGGGGGTGGGGTGATGCTGGTGGGGGTGGAGAGGGGGCTGCCTAACCTTCCATTAAGCCTTTCTTCTGTGTATGGGATGGAGGGCGGGTGATGCTGATGGGGGCGGGGAGGGGGCTGCCTAACCTTCCATTAAGCCTTTCTCCTGTGTATGGGATGGGGGGCGGGTGATGCTGGTGGGGCAGGGGAGGGGGCTGCCTAACCTCCCATTAAGCCTTTCTTCTGTGTATGGGATGGGGGGTGGGTGATGCTGGTGGGGGGGAGGGGGCTGCCTAACCTCCCATTAAGCCTTTCTCCTGTGTATGGGATGGGGTGGGTGATGCTGGTGGGGCAGGGGAGGGGGCTGCCTAACCTCCCATTAAGCCTTTCTTCTGTGTTTGGGATGGAGGGCGGGTGATGCTGGTGGGGGGAGGGGGCTGCCTAACCTTCCATTAAGCCTTTCTCCTGTGTTTGGGATGGGGGGCGGGTGATGCTGGTGGGGCAGGGGAGGGGGCTGCCTAACCTCCCATTAAGCCTTTCTTCTGTGTATGGGATGGGGGGTGGGTGATGCTGGTGGGGCAGGGGAGGGGGCTGCCTAACCTCCCATTAAGCCTTTCTTCTGTGTATGGGATGGGGGGTGGGTGATGCTGATGGAGGCGGGGAGGGGGCTGCCTAACCTTCCATTAAGCCTTTCTCCTGTGTATGGATGGGGGGCGGGTGATGCTGGTGGGGCAGGGGAGGGGGCTGCCTAACCTCCCATTAAGCCTTTCTCCTGTGTATGGGATGGGGGGCGGGGGATGCTGGTGGGGCAGGGGAGGGGGCTGCCTAACCTCCCATTAAGCCTTTCTTCTGTGTATGGGATGGGGGGTGGGTGATGCTGGTGGGGCAGGGGAGGGGGCTGCCTAACCTCCCATTAAGCCTTTCTCCTGTGTATGGGATGGGGGTGGGTGATGCTGGTGGGGCAGGGGAGGGGGCTGCCTAACCTCCCATTAAGCCTTTCTTCTGTGTTTGGGATGGAGGGCGGGTGATGCTGGTGGGGGGAGGGGGCTGCCTAACCTCCCATTAAGCCTTTCTCTTGTGTATGGGATGGGGGCGGGTGATGCTGGTGGGGGCGGGGGAGGGGCTGCCTAACCTTCCATTAAGTCTTTCTCCTGTGTATGGGATGGGGGGTGGGTGATGCTGGTGGGGCAGGGGAAGGGGCTGCCTAACCTCCCATTAAGCCTTTCTCTTGTGTATGGGATAGGGGCGGGTGATGCTGGTGGGGGCAGGGAGGGGCTGCCTAACCTCCCATTAAGCCTTTCTCCTGTGTATGTGATGGAGGGCGGGTGATGCTGGTGGGGGCGGGGGAGGGGGCTGCCTAACCTCCCATTAAGCCTTTCTCCTGTGTATGTGATGGAGGGCGGGTGATGCTGGTGGGGGCGGGCAGGGGGCTGCCTAACCTTCCATTAAGCCTTTCTCCTGTGCATGGGATGGAGGGGGGTGATGCAGGTGGGGCAGGTAGGGGGCTGCCTAGCCTCCCATTAAGCCTTTCTCCTGTGCATGGGATGGGCGGGGGGTGATGCTGGTGGGGGCGGGGAGGGGTCTCCCTAATGTCATATTAAGCCTTTCTTCTGTGTATGGGATGGAGGGCGGGTGATGCTGGTGGGGCAGGGGAGGGGGCTGCCTAACCTCCCATTAAGCCTTTCTCCTGTGTATGGGATGGGGGGTGGGTGATGCTGGTGGGTCAGGGGAGGGGACTGCCTAACCTCTCATTAAGCCTTTCTCCTGTGTATGGGATGGGGGTGGGTGATGCTGGTGGGGCAGGGGAGGGGGCTGCCTAACCTCCCATTAAGCCTTTCTCCTGTGTATGGGATGGGGCGGGTGATGCTGGTGGGGCGGGAAGGGGGCTGCCTAACCTTCCATTAATCCTTTCTCCTGTGCATGGGATGGCGGGGGGTGATGCAGGTGGGGCAGGTAGGGGGCTGCCTAGCCTCCCATTAAGCCTTTCTCCTGTGCATGGGATGGGCGGGGGGTGATGCTGGTGGGGGCGGGGAGGGGTCTCCCTAATGTCATATTAAGCCGTTCTTCTGTGTATGGGATGGAGGGCGGGTGATGCTGATGGGGGCGGGGAGGGGGCTGCCTAACCTTCCATTAAGCCTTTCTCCTGTGTATGGGATGGAGGGTGGGTGATGCTGGTGGGGGCGGGGAGGGGGCTGCCTAACCTTCCATTAAGCCTTTCTCCTGTGTATGGGATGGGGGGTGATGCTGGTGGGGGCGGGGAGGGGGTGCCTAACCTTCCATTAAGCCTTTCTCCTGTGCATGGGATGGGGGACGGGTGATGCTGGTGGGGTCGGGGAAGGGGCTGCCTAACCTTTCATTAAGCCTTTCTCCTGTGCATGGGATGGAGGGTGGGTGATGCTGGTGAGGTGGGGAGGGGGCTGCCTAACCTTCCATTAAGCCTTTCTCCTGTGTATGGGAAGGGGTAAGGGTGATGCTGGTGGGGCGGGGAGGGGGCTGCCTAACCTTCCATTAAGCCTTTCTCCTGTGTATGGGAAGGGGTAAGGGTGATGCTGGTGGGGTCGGGGAAGGGGCTTTTTCACCTTCTATTAAGCCTTTCTCCTGTGTATGGGATGGAGGGTGCTTGATGCTGGTGGGGGCGGGGGAGGGGCTGCCTAACCTTCCATTAAGCCTTTCTCCTGTACATGGGATGGAGGGTGGGTGATGCTGGTGGGGCGGGGAGGGGGCTGCCTAACCTTCCATTAAGCCCTTCTCCTTTGTATGGGATTAAGGGGGGGTGATGCCGGTGGGGCGGGGAGGGGGCTGCCTAACCTTCCATTAAGCCCTTCTCCTTTGTATGGGATTAAGGGGGGGGGTGATGCCGGTGGGGCGGGGAGGGGGCTGCCTAACCTTCAATTAAGCCTTTTTCCTGTGCATGGGATGAAGGGTGTTTTTAGTATGGGCTCATTAACTCATTGGCTGCAAAGGGGCACCTGATCAACTTCAAGAAATCGGGAATAGCTCATCGTGAGGTTACCTTCCTAGGTGTTACTCTTACAGATGAGGGCAGAGGCTTGTCAGCAGATTTTCTCAAGAAGTGTGCCAGGATACGACCTCCTAACAATCTTAAAGAATTGCAGGCCATTTTAGGTCTTTTGAATTTTGGCAGATCTTACGTGTCTTCATTTTGCTGACCTAGTGAAACCATTATATTAAAAAAAAGAAATGATGCTTTGATAAAAGCACATTTCAAAGCATCTCATTGGTTGCCAGAGCCCATTGATGACTCAAACTGCTCCTCGGCAAGACAGGAAGACATAAAGATCTACAGATACATCTTCTAGTCGGAGATAGCATTTCCCACCTAAGGACGTCCTCTCCCCACTCTCCAAGTTCCCTCCGCCTAGTCCATCCTCCCTCGCATATCCACCCCATGGTCGGGCTCCAAAAGCAATGGCCTTTCCCTCGCCACTTGAGAGCAGGATTCAGGGGGAAAAGGAAGCGAAGACGCCCTCAGGTTCCTCAAAGTATGAAATACTGTTACTTCAGCTCTCCACCAACCCTCAGACCGCCTAAAACCTTCTCCTACTAATAAAGTACATGGGTGAACCTTTGTTAGTGCACGCTTGTATAAAGGTTTTAAATCATTTATAACAAAAAATACAGAAAAACAACATCACATCAGATTAAAGAGTGTTCGCCATCTTTGTTGTTCCAAGGCTGACCCTTCTTTTGAACCTTCTCCTACTATACCATCAACCTAATGGTCCCATCCACCCTGACTTGGACATCTCCCTCCTAGTCACATCACTCATGAAACGTACAACCAAATTCATTATACTGGGTGGCTTTAATCTCAGATTTAATGATGCATCTGACACCAAAGGTATTGCACTTGCTTTAGCATTAAAAGACATGGCCTTCATCCGATTGATTAAGGTCCCCACCCTAACCAAAGGGCAGATCCTTGATTGGATCCTCACTGCCAACACTAGCATTGAGAACTATTCCATTGACACAATTCCTTGGTGAGATCACTGGCTCATCCACTTCAAGCTCGCCCTGCTCCCCCCCCCACAAAGGCTGCTGACCTGCAATGACTCCTGTCCTAGTACTGAATACCCAGAAATTTACCCACAAACTCCTCAAGCCCACGATCGTAACTGCTCTAGAATCCTGCTCCTCGCCTTGCAACAATGACCCCCTGGAACTTGCTAATCAATGCCATGCCTGTCTCCTCCGTACCATTGACCTGCATGCCCCTATAAAAGCCAAGACTCCAAAATGACACAAGCCTAACAGTACCTGGTTCTCAAATTACCTGGTTACGCTACAGAGAAACAAAAGAGCCTTTGAACATTTGTGTAGATGTCATCCCTCCCATTCCTACAAAAAAAGCCATTGTCTCACACAAAGCTGAGTCATACAACAAAAGAATATCAAATGCTAGTTCCAACACCAAGGAGTTCTTCTCTATCCTGAGAAAAATGGAAGCTCGCTTGCCCATCATCTCCATAATTCTGAATGACTAATGGTGTACCACCACACAAAGTGCCCTCTCCCCCAAAATCGAATCACTTTGTGATTAAATCAATGTTAAAAAAAGCTGCCCTTGCAGCCAAGGCACCAACGCAGATTGCACTTGCAAATACTCAAGCAGTAACACACCACCTCTCCCCCTCACTTTAAATTCACAGAAGTTACTCCAGAACAGGTCCTAACCATTATTCATTCTCTAAAACCCTCCATCTGCAAAGGAGGCACTTGCCCGACTCACATAGTTAAATTCTGCGTACCCACTTTGACCCCCATCAGTACCAGATTTTCCAATTCTCCCTTCTTGACCTGCAACATACCTGCCAGTATCAAAGCAGCTTAGGTCCCACCGCTCCTTAAGAATCCCATGTTAGATCCAACCATTCCCACCAACTATCATCACATCACAACAGCCCCATTTCTCCTTAAAATACATGACCGCTTGGTCTACCTACAAATACAACAATTCCTTTAGCACAATCAACTGCTTGGGATGAGACAGCACAGAAACTGCCCTTCTCGACTTGAAAATCCATGTGCACAATATACGCGACTCAGGCAGTCTAGCTACCTTGCTTCTATTAAATCTGTCTGCAGCCTTTGATCTGGTGGATCACAACACCCTTTGCAGCCGCCTGTCACACCATTCCCACTTCTCTCCTGAAACAGCCTTATGGATTAAATCAGTCCTTAGTGAACATTTCATCCGAGTGTCTATTGGTGAAACTTCAGCCGACCCCATTCCTGCTCCCCTAGGCGTCCCGCAAGGACCCTGCCTCTCACCCACACTGCACAACACATTCACCAAACCCTTGTATGATTCAGTGGATGCATTGGGTATCATCTACACCAACTTTCAGACGAAACCCAAATACTCATCCCCATCTCAGGGGATTACACTCAAGACACAGCCACAATCCATACAGTTTACAGCACCATACAGAACTGGAGGGCTACCCACAACCTCTGCCTTAACGATGAGAATACGGAACTCCTCATTTCACGTTTTGCATCGATGGTGCTATCATCCCAGTACTGAAGCAAGTCAAAATGCTGGGTGTTCACCTCGAAGCGACCTGTCCATGACCAGGCACATAAATGTGCTGGCCTTTGCCACTGCCTACATTTCTAGTCTGATATCACTGAGCAGGCACTTCCTCTCCCAGAGGAATTGCCTTACTCTAGCAAGAGCTCTCATACTCCAAGCTGGGTTCCTGTAATGTTCTACTCGCGGGCACTTTGGCATCCAATCTGGCAAAACTCTGACTACTACAGAACAAAGCACTTTGTGCTGCTCTTGGACTGAAACGGTGTGATCACATCTCGGCAACCAGACGAGAAGTCCACTGGTTACCAATCAAAGCCCACCTTGAC